>NW_023494788.1:38026204-38358704 GCF_904425465.1 Colossoma macropomum
TTTCACAACTGCGTGTGTGTGTGCGTATGTGTGTGTGTGTGTGATTTTCCGCACTTGATCGACTTCCTGTTTTAAACAGAAGTTCCTACTGTGTAGTTTTAGTGATAAATAACCACTTTTACACATAATCCATTACAATCCATACATCAATTCACATAGCATCTCTCTCTCTCTCTCTCTCTCTCTCTCTCTCTCTCTCTCTCACTCTCTCACTCTCTCACTCGCTCGTTTGCCTGGGTTTTGCATGACTCCACTTCTTTGCAAAACAAACAGGCTTTATTAGCCGCGGTCTGAGTCTAAAAGGCTCTAATAGGAATCATAACAACAACTTTAGTTTGGTTTTATTCTGACCTGCTGCTTCTGAATTTTCTCTGATTATATTCTGCTGCTAATTATCATTAATAATGCACTTGTTTATGATTACAGTTTAAGAGAGAACATAGATGCAGCTGAATTTCTGGCTGTAGATTCTCACTTTAAAAACTGGCAAAGCATTAAAATGGCAAAGCATTAAACTTTTAATGGTCTTAACAACAAAAACATTAAACAAATAGATGCAGTAAGTGCAAGTGTGGGAGAGTTTTTCCCTTAGATTTCTTTAAATGTTGAAGTTTTGTGTGTAAATCTGCAGACATTCTTTTACAGAAAAAAGAGTCAGTATTTTTCCACTCAGCATTGACAGCTTCAAACAGCTGGAAAACATTGCTGAGCTAATTTGAGTTTAATATGAGACCAAATTTTCTCTATAGGGTTTAAGTCTGGACTCCGACCAGCCAGAACCATCAGTATTTTTTACCAAATTTGCAGTTGACAGTGGATTTGACTTCATGTGATGAAGTTTTTCAACACTAGTGGAGTACGCTGGGCTTTCTGGTCACTGTTTTTACCACTGCTGTAAACTCTCTAAGCTCAGGTGCTGTCCCTGACTAGTTCACTGCTCACAGCACCCACTAGTGGACATTATTAGTTGCGCGGGCCACATCTGGCCTGCAAGACAGCTTCATTCAGCCCGTCACATTTGCATCCTTCAGTTTGCCAGTTTCTCATTTTCTGTGGCTAAATATTTGCATCTGACAGCAGATCTGCTTCACACTGCATCTGGTTCTCCAACATAAGCTCTATAAAATCAGGTCAGACTGATTACAATGTTAAAACCGTTCAAACGCAAACCTGACACAGCATGAATGCTGCACACTGACTGTAATTCAGCTACAACTAACTCAGCTATTATTTTAATTTCTTTAATAATAATAATAATAATAATTTAGAGAACTGTTCATACCAGTGGCGACTCACATTGCTTTACAGAGGGTTGATAATGTTTAACAGTAATAGAATATTTAATTTTTTTTTCTGCGATTTAGATTAAATATTTAAACAATTTAGACCAACTAATTTAGCTATTACTCTAATTTAGAGTGATAGTTAAACCTGCCTGTACGGATTCATTCAGAACTCAGCAGGAGATACAGCACATCACAATTAACAAATCTGTGGAGTCACCAACTTGTCATTGATCTGTTTTGCCGACATTTCACTCACAATAACTTCACTCATGTTCAGCTGGAACACAAATGCTGTCACAATAAGAATCTCCTACAATTCTACTATTAAATGTTAGTTTACTTGATTTAACTGAACATTAAAATATTTAATACTTTGTATTTATACTACTACTACTTATCATTATTACTATTTTATTATGGTAGCACTGTGTTTGGAGTGGTCCTTTGTAGATGATTAATAGTCTCTTAACAGATTATCAGTAACACATCAATAACATATCAGTGAAGTAGCAATAGTGAAGCATCTGAATACATTAAATATCTTGAAGATGTACTGTCGATACATTATTTACATTAAGGAGATGTTTTGTTAATTCTAATCCTAACCTTAACCTCCACCTAAAACCTAATCCTAACCCTAAACTTAACCTACACCTAAAACCTAATCCTAATCCTAAACTTAACCTCCACCTAAAACCCAATCTTAACCCTCATATGTTTTTGACATGTTACTGAGAGTCTGTTGAGTGTTTGTTTCATCTAAACAGGACCACTCAAAATGTGTCACCATTATTATTATTTTTATTATTATTATTATTATTATTATTATTATTATTATTATAATCATTATTATCAGTGGTATTAAAAGTGGTAAAAGAAGTATTTGTGGTTTGTGGTGACAGAAGAATTGCTCATAAGCATGGATTAAGATGTGATTAATGTTAATTAAATAAGTGTTGTAGTTTAAAAACATCAAAACTCTTTAAAAAACTATGCATACATGAAAAACAATTTTTCAGCCTGATACTCATAAACTACATACACACATAGCATATACACAACATCCATCCATCTCTCTCTCGCTCTCTCTCGCTCTCGCTCTCTCTCTCTCTCGCTCTCTCTGTCTCTCTCTCTCGCTCTCTGTCATTCCCTTTAACCACCCCCAACCACCCCACCCCCACCCCCGTGTCTCTCCGTCTCTTTACCCCCCCCCCTCCCCGGTCTTAATTCAGTTTTAATTTGATTCAGTTACAGCTTTCTCTCTCTCTCTCTCTCTCTCTCTCTCTCTCTCTCTCTCTCTCTCTCTCTCTCTCTCTCTCGCTCTCTCTCTCTCTGTATGTCTCCCTGTTTCACTCTTTCTCTTCTTCTTTCTCTCTATTTCCTTCTCTTGTCTCTCCCCACTCTCTCTTCTTTTTCTCTCTCTCCTGTCTTTGTCTCTCTGTCTTCCTCTCCTTTTCTCTTGCTCTCATTATTCTCTCTCTTATCACTTCTCACTTATTCTTTCTCTCTTGCTTTAGCCCCATCCCTTTCTTTTGCTCCTCTCTTTCTTTCTTTCTCCTTTCTTTGTGTGTGTCTCTCTCTCTTACCACTTCTTTCTCTCTTATTTACTTCCCTCTTTCTTTTTCCTATCTTTCTACGTCTCTAACTCTCTCTCTCACTGACTCTCTCTCCCCTTTAGCGCCCATCTCAGCTCCATCCCTCGCAGTCAGAATAAATTCACTCCCACTCACCCATCCCTCTCTCTCCCTCTCTTCTTCACTTTTTTCCCTCTCTCCCTGTGGCTGCCCCCCTCTCTCTCCCTCTCTCTCCCTCTCTCTCTCCCTCTCTCTCTTGCTCCGCGGGTGTAAAAGCTGAGCGTGTTTTGCTGGTGTTGTTTGGCTGTGAGGCTGCGGGCGAGTACTCCACTCTCTCAGGTGCGCTTCCCACCTAAACCAATCCCACCTCCGGCTACACTGTCATACAGAGAGAGAGAGGAGAGAGAGAGGGAGGCGGTAGAGAGAGACTGAGGGAAAGAGGGAGGGGAGAGAGAGGGAGAGAAGGAGCGTGGGGAGATGGAGACCGAGGAGAGAGAGGAAAGGGAGAGGGCGAGAGAGATGCCATTTGTGTGAGAGTGAGAGAGTGAGTGCTGTTGTAGCTGGAGGCTGAAATAACAGCAGTACATGGAGAGAGGGAATAGAGCAGCTCTTAGAGAAAAAAAGAGTAACTCCATCTCTCCCCACACACACACACAAACACACAATCTTGTTTCTGTGAATTGTGGGTCCATCACATAGACTTCCATTCATTTCCTGGAGACTTCCCCAAACCTTAACCAGAACTAATACTACCCTAACCTTAACCTTAGCCTTAGCCTCTTAAAAATGATGGTTCTTCACGGGTTCTTTAGTAAAGAAAATAGTCCTATTTAGAACCGTGAACACTCAGCGAACCCTTTGCATGATTAAAGGGTTTTTTGCATGAGGGAATGTACCTTCAGGTTGATGAAGAATGTGTTGTAAATGGTTTCACACACTCTTTTTGAAAACTGTTTTATGCTGATACAAACAGGGCTCTTCTATTGTGATGATATCAAGCCTGTAACAATAGAAGAACCCTTTGTGGTGCTATTCAGTTCTTTGACTGTTAATGGTTCTATATACAACCATTTTCCTTACTAAAGAACCCTTGAAGAACAATCATTTTTAAGTGTGCACCCTTACTTTAAAATGTAATGGTCCCCACAAGGAAGAAAAGTCTGCAGAACGTGAGTATATGAACAGGTTTTGGTCCCCACAATGTGGCATAAACCTGATCCTCACACACACACACTCCTATACACACACACACACACACACACACACACACAGAATGCATACTGAAGATAAAGCATACACACTCCTGATGTGCTAATCGGGGTTTTTCTGAAATGAATTCTGCTCCTTGCTCTGAAAGGAGACGCTGTGCTGAGAACAAAAGCACTCACAGTGGAGCATTGCTTATCTGTGTGTGTGTGTGTGTGTGTGTGTGTGTGTGTGTGTGTGTGTGTGTCCATCAGAGAACATACATAGGCTAGAGGACTTAGCAAGACTAGCCTCACTCATTAGCATTTTATTTACAGCGTAATTTAACTTCAGATACAATCCTGAATGGTTTCCACTCAGTACACGTCCAACATTAAGCACTTTTATTTTACTAGGTCAGGGGTTGGCAATCCAAATGTTAAGAAGGGCGATTTTGTCCTTTCAACAAAATTTGTATTACCATCGTGGCTGTAAATATGTCTCAGTATGTGCTACTATCATAGGGTAAACAATATAAATGAAAATACAGATTTATTTTGCTCTGCTTTAAACTTTCGCTCAGCTATAGCTTTTCTTGCATCTCTGGCAGGAAACTTTGCCTTAAAAGTAGAACAGTTTCTTGTAAAATGTCTCTCAACATTTGACTTTTTACGAGGCTGAAGTCAGTTTCTCATTCACCAGCTTCTTGTTCGAATTTTTCTGTTCCACCTTAAATGGTGCCTGAGGCGCCAGAATGTAACTGCTGCAGCATTTAAGTTGGAATGGGAAAATTCAAACAAGAAGCTGGTGAATAAGAAACTGACTTCAGCTTCAGGACTTTTTAGTGTTTGACGGTTTCTCACTGCAGATTAAACGTATCGGGAACTCAGCTGGAGTGATTATAAGTGAAAATAAGTCCATTCATCTCCAAATTATCGATGTTCATCCTAAATCTGTCTCTTTGTCTTTTCGTTAGCTACTAGCTAGGCGAGACTTGTCTACATTGCTATGTAACCAGCATCCTGCGCACCAACCTTCAGGGTTAGAAGTTGGTGAATTAGCACCTGAATTAGCCCTGGAACCACATGTTGCCGACCCTCTACTAAACTATTCATTTCGTATTCATTGTGGAGTAAATTTAATGTACTGTGATTAGCTGTTAGCAAGACTAGCCTAGTTAACACACAGCAAAATAACTAAAGCAGGGACGTGAGAAGCTGTTAGTGGAATTTTAAGCGGTGTATATGTGACATTACTGATGACATCATGCAAAATGATTTGCCCTTTTTTATTTACACCAAACAGTGTCATAAAGCGCTATAACGAGGCAAGAGATGACAATATACACAACTGACTCATCAGACTGCTGCTGTTGCTGAGGACAAAGTTTATGCAAATGGGCTGAGCAGTGACCAATCAGATTATTGATATGTGGCGCAATAACCGATTGTGTCGAGTTGAGATTTAACACTGAAACACACACTAAGCAGGAGATATAATGATATAATGGCTGATAAATATATATATATATATATATATATATATATATATATATATATATATATATATATATATATTTACATTAGATTATTTTTAAAGTCAATAAAAATGTTAAAACTATCACACATGGGTCTTTACTACAATCAGGTTATTATAGTTTTGTTTCCATTGCTGTTCTGAAGTGGTTTTCAGTGTTAATTCTGTTTTGATATGATGGTGCATTTTGCTGTGTGTACTCATTGCTGTGTTTTTCATTGTTGGTGTATGAATGTATATGATGCAGGATGTGTGGATGGAGACACTCCTGCTGCTTTACATCACAGCTCAGCTCTCATTATTCTCTCCTTTTTCCGCTCATTAAGCCTTTACCTGCAGTGTGTCATCACGGTGGAACTGGTGGAACTTTCCGGGTGCAGATACTGAAACCTGCTGCATTTATTGCAGCATCCATCCGCAGAGTCAGTTTTGTTTTGGCCTTCATTCATCCTTCTTCTGTGTGAACTTCACACGTTGTTTACTGAGTCTGAGCTGTGAGGACTGAAGCAGATACATTCAGTGTACGTTTTAATGGAAGGGATCTGTCACACGGCGCTGTTTTGTTCTAGTCTGAATGTTTACTGGAACATTGAACCACTTAATTTATCATTAAATACAGCCTTTTGCTCAATGTAGTAACCATCTAACGTGCTTAGCAATGCTCTAGCAACCACCTGGGATACTGTAGCATACCAAGGAAACTGAACTGAACTGTTTAAAAAATCTGTTTGCTGTTGGTTGAGGGTCTAATTGATCTTACTGTGATGAAATAACTGGGTTTTATTTGTTTGTTGATTTTGGTTCCAAAATTGTTGATGAAAGATGAGAAAGTTGATATTAATATATTTTCAAAATGGATAATTATTGTTCGGTTTATGTTTAGTTGACTTGATATGGTGATTCTGAAGAACTTTTAGAGAAGAAAGAATGGAGAACAATCTCACCATCATTAACTTCCCAAATTTCCAATGTGGAGTTGGACTAAGATTAAGATAAAATAATGATGAATCATGATTTTGCACTCTGAAAAAGATGGTTCTTCAAGACTTCTTTGGTAAAGACAGTGGTTCTATTTAGAACCATTAACACTAAAAGAAGCATTTGCATGCTTTAATGGTTCTTTGCATAGTGAAAATGTTTTTCAGATTGATGGAGTTGTATATGGTTCTGTTTAGCACCAAAAGGTTTCTGATGTTGGTACAAGCTTGACACAATAGCAGAACCCTTTTTTGTGCTACATAGAACCAAATACAACACACTCTCCATTAGTCTGAAGAATGATTTCACCATGCAGAGAACCATTTAATCATAGATTGATGGAGAATGTGTTGAATATGGTTCTGTATAGCACCAAAAGAGTTCGATTACAAGTTCAACATTGTAACAGTACCAATTTAGAACCGTTTTCAAAAAGGCTCTATATAGAACCATATACAACACATTTTGAATCTGAAGAATGATCTCACCATGTAAAGAACTAATTAATCATGCAAAGGGTTCTTTGAGTGTCGATGGTTGTATATAGAACAACTGTAACGCTACCATTTTAGTAACACTACTTAGACTTCAAAGTTTGGAAATGGTGGGGAAAAAGTGATTTGCTTGTTTGTTTGTTTGTTTTTATCTTTTGTCATGGTACATATGAGGACAACTAGACAATTTGCCAGACATGCCAGCAAAATCAAAAACGGTTTTTGGGTGAAATCTCAGTAATTAACAGAACATTACTGTTTTACATTTACAGTTTACATTTAGAATCACCATAATTTCACACTTTGTCATCACAGCACCACTCGCATTCAAATATAGTATCATATCCCAAAGCCTTCAGGGTGTCTAGATGGGAAATGTAACATCTGCACATCAAATCAAAAAGTAAACAAGCCCACAAAAGTAAATAAACATTCCTATTAGCTAACAGCTCAAAACTTCAAGCTAGGCGGTCACATAACTTTGGTGTAAATCAATTTTTGGCAAGTCTAATTGTGTATTTGGATGAAAAGCTGCTTTAACCACCATATTTTTGTTGTGGTGAAACATCAGTGCAATGAGACTCTCTGGTGTAGAAAACTTCCTGATTTTAACTGGATCATTTTGGTTTTGTCATTGTTACTCACTGCGCTGGACAAAATGAAAGCAAGTGAAATTATCTTAAGTCTAGTTGATATATCTAATATTTTTTTCATTTTTGAGGTTAAAATGCTTTTTATTTGTTTTAAGTTAAGTGTTATATCTCAGATAACAATGCTTGTTGTAAGAAATATGCAGCAATCAAGCAAAATTACCCCTTTTCTTATTTCACTTAAAACAAGTAAAAAAGCTTAGAAATAAGTTAAACAATCTTATAATAAGCTTACAACAGTCTTAAAATAAAAGATATTAGATACATCAACTAGATAGGAGAGAATTTCACTTGCCATAATATAATTAATTGCAGTGTTTGACTGTATAACTGCTCCTTTTTCTAAAATTTCATATAATCTTGTATAATCACGTATAGTATCTCAAAAATGTACCATATTTTAAGACAATAACGTCGAATTTATCTTTCCTCCTCTCTGTCCAATCACAGCTCCCACACCGCCGAGTGACCTTCTCCACAGCCAATCAGGCGCAGGACCTGCAGGACCCCTCCCAGCACAGTTACTATGACAGCGGTCTGGAGGAGTCGGAGACGCCGAGCAGTAAGAGCTCGTCCGGGCCCAGGATCGGCCCCCTCGCCCTGCCAGAGGACCACTACGAGCGGACCACACCAGACGGCAGCATCGGGGAGATGGAGCACCCCGAGAACGGTAAGAAGAGGTGGAGTGTCCCCTCCTTTATCTCCATCACTCCATCACTCTATCTCTCTATATCTCTCTTTTAACAGCATGTGGCTCCACTGCAGTGACCTTTAACCCCAGCGGAATTTAGTTTAGCAACATAATGAGCAACACCAAAAAAAAAGTCAGAGAAATTCAACAAAAACATGACAATGTACCTAATCATGTGTTCTGATCCCTCATGAGTGGACCAGGATTTTCAACAATGTAGCAGCATCTCCAAGAGATGTCCTGAGGTAGACGACTGTACTGCAATGTTAGGTGCAGTTTTGAATGACTGTGTGATGACTAGAATGACTGTAGTTTGCTAGCTTAGCTAGCAACAGCAATCCTCATGTTATATCTCCTGTGCTGTTGTTAACTTGTGTTAGTCTAGCTAATGTTATGGTTGTTCGGACAGTGTTTTTCTGCCCATCATTATGCCATGACGTGGCTAAATGTAGTTGATATTGCCCCTTAAACTCCAGTGGTCTGTATGTGGGTCACTACAACTTCTTCATAGCTACACAACATGCATATCAGTTCCATAGATACTGAATAATTTATAGTAGATTCTGAGTAATTTGTAGCAGATGCTATTTATTCATAGTAGATTCTGAATAATTCATAGTAGATTCTGAATAATTCGTTGTAGTTTCTGAAAAATTCATAGTAGATACAAAATAATTCATGATAGTTACTGAATCATTTGTAGCAGATTCTGAATAATTCATAGTAGATACTGAATAATTCGTCGTAGATACTGAACGATTCATAGTAGTTAGTGAATCATTTGTAGCAGATACTGAATAATTCATAGTAGATTCTGAATAATTTATAGCATATTCTAATTATTCATAGTAGATTCTGAATAATTCATAATAGATTTTGAATAATTTGTGGTAGATACTAATTAATTCATGGTTTATAACGAATCATTCATAGTAGATTTTGAATAATTCGTAGGAGATACTGAATAATTAATAGCAGTTACTGAATGTAAAGCTGTATGGATGATTCGCTCCTCACTCACTTCATAGCATCTTTTATTTACTGTCTTTCATTGAAAATACTGTGAGTGATCAAAACTAGACATCTAGGTGCAGCCTATCAGAGTAAAATGGGCAGGGCATGGGATGGGAGTTATGATATGACTACACCTACATTAAAATGACTGGGCTCAGTTTTCAGAAGAGCTTCTTAATTGTAGACATTGCGATTTTTGGGGTTCGTTTAGTTACAAGGTGGTGCAGAAGGAGCTGAAACCTGTGTAGAACAGAATTGGAGCTCTGTAGACCTGAAAACATCATAAAACAGAAAATATCAGAGAGTGAATTGAGGTGAATTGACCTCAGGGTTAAAAAAAAAGTATTAAACCTAAAAAACATGTTGATGGTTACAGCTCTGATAATGCTGTACAGAGGGGCTGTACGTGATGTTTCACATATAGGAATGAGGTCAGCGTGGGAAAGGTCTGACTGAAGGCATTTCCTGAACATGTGTTTGCGTGTGTGTGAGACCTGTCTGCGGTAGTCTATCTTTATGGCCTGCAGGAAACTTCCACTCTAACAATGGACTAAGTTACAGTGAGGAAGTTACAGTGTTTCCTGCTGTATGGATGGCTTAAACAGTTGTAGTCTACTGTTCAGGCCGTCGCACACCGGATGCGAAGTGTTGCATCACACAGCATTCAAATAATTAGAAACCATTGTTTTTAATCGAGGTACACATATCAGCACTGTTCAGTTTCTCAGTGCATCATGCAGCATTTTGCTTTTACTACATTGAACTAAAGCCATACTGAGACTATAGAAAGCCTCAGTAGATCACATGTAGCATGAAGAGAGACATAGAGAACGGCTGCCAGGCTTTTAGTTAAACAAGCAGATGCTAATAGTAAGTCAGCTCAGCTAACATCACTAGCCTAGCCAGTTTCAGCTCATATCTTTCAGCTTGAAAATAGCCATTCTGTGAAAAGGCAGTAAATGGATGCTGAATATGATGAGTGATGCTGAACACTAGTTCATTCAATTTATATGAGTAGAGTGTAAAAATAAACTTGAACCTGGAGTTTATCAGCTCCCCCTGCTGGCATTCTATAGCAGCGCTCTGCTACACTAGGCAATGTGGTAGGGGAGCGTTGGGAACAACCTAATGTAGGGCACATATTAACGCGTCATTTTTATGTTGTTAAAGAAGGTAAAACAGCATGTGCTTCTGGCCACATTACCACATTTCCTAGCCGCTGTCTCCCACCAAAATTCAAATGTCAGTGTTTTAAAGCGATCTGTGCCAAAGAGTGTTTTCAGGGCATGTAAGTCCATTTTTTTCACACAAGTTTTTTTTGGTAACTGAGCAGTTTGTGTAAATCACAAAATCCAACCTTACATTACTTTAATCACCACCTTGTTTCCTACAACGCAGCACCATGTTGAAGCATGAGACAAGCTTACAGCAAGCGCTAGTTAGGCTCAAGTAAGACCTCTGTACTGCGGGGTTAGTCTGTACTGCTGTGTTACAACTAAGACACCTTTAGTTAAACAAAGACAAATAAAGTAAATTATGTCTTTTTGTTTCATATGATTACACAGATTTTAAGACAGAAAAGAGAAACATCTGAAAACAGGAATTTTCATCTATTTAATTGGTATCTTTCAGATGTTGTTGATATGTATATGTGTATATATATATATATATATATATATATATATATATATATATATATATATATATATAATTTTAATTTGATGTGTGTGTGTGTGTGTGTGTGTGTGTGCATTGCAAAAAGTAGTATCTTGTCAAGTGAAATTGTCTTAATTCTAGTCAATATATCTTATATTTCTTATTTTGAGATGGTTGTGCACTTATGATCATTTTAAGTAACTTTTTAAAGTAAAATTATGTAACTATACTGGCTTATAATTTAGCTTGTTTCAATCACATTTCTTAAAACAAGCTAAATTATCTGCCAATACAGTGAGATCATTTTACTTAATAAAATCACCCAGAACAGGTAAACCTGTTTAAAATAAGTTAAATAATCTTACAATAAGCCTTAAAATAAGCTCAACAAGAGAAATATTTGATATATCAACTAGGTTTAAGACAATTTCACTTGACAAGATATTATTTTTTGCAGTGTATCTATCAGTTGATCTCTCTGTCTGTCTTATAGGTGGATAATATATTTATGCAGTTTGGTTGGAAAATATATGTTTCTTACAACATAGAATTATATGAATTTAACTTTGTTTGCACTCATTCATCAGACTTTTATAGCAAGTATTAAACTGACCCTCTGTCTGTTACAGTTAACTCTCAATCTCTCACTTCCTTCTTTCTCTCCATGCTTTTCTCTAGCTCTCCATTGCTTCCTTCCTTCCCATCTCACCATCCTTTCTCTTGGTCTCTTACTTGTTTCTCTCCATCTCTTGTTCTTTTCTGCACTCTTTTCATCCCTCCATCCTTTTATCTCTCCATCTCTATTCTTTTAATCTCTCCTTTGTTCATCTCTCCATCATTTTCTTCTCTTTTCATTCCTTCCTCTTATTTCTTTCTTTTACCTATGAAACCTTTTCTGTTTCTCTATATCTCCATCCATTCTCTCCATCTCTCCTGAGCTGAGCTGATAAAAGTGTGTAAACATCAGAGAAAACAGAAAAAAAACTCCAAATGAGTCTCATCAAATCTGCAGTGAAATGAAGCCCATTTAAGCTCTTTTAGCAGCTAAAAATGATTAAACATCTAAACAGGATCTGCTGGAGTGTTTTTATTGCTGACTATGTAAAAGTATAAACATAGTCAGCTCTGATATTTCATACTGGATATTATTTAAAATGACTTATGTAGAATTTGCTTTGGCAACCAGAGAATAACATGAGGATTCATCCATTAAAGTGCTAATCTGCATTAGCAACACCTAGAAATGAATCAAAACAGCATCTACTGCAGCGTTTAGATTGCAGGACTGTTGAAGTGCTGTGACTGTGTTGCTTTTATAGTGTAAAAGTGAACAGGCACCGGTTAGCTTCATACATATAACTTACAGCATCATGCTAACAGCTGTGAACTAGCTTGCATTCTTATTTAGCCACATCAGGCTGTTTGTTTAAGCTATTCCTTTGAGCCACACCAACTTCTGGCTTATATCTAACTCAGAATTTAAATAATTTTGTCCACTGAGCAATATCCGTGTTCCCAAGCCCTCTAAACATCTGCTCTGGTCTCCGCTCCCTCGGTTTCCTTGCAGCAGAAGTTCTTGAGCTTCTGGAAGTTTCCACAGCCTTGTTTAGAGCTTGTGCTCCATTATCATTTTAGCAGGTCTCAGTGTTGGACTGTTTCTCTAAAAATTTGCATATTGCCTTTCAAACCAGTCCTCCACCAGACATCATGTCTGTTCAGCGTAATTAGCGAAATTAATATTTGTGTAGATTTCGCCAACTGTGGCGTCTGGAATCATCTGAATGTTTTTGGAATCCTTTACAAACATCATTACGGTGAGGCATCTACAGGCTGCACTGTGAGGACCATCCAGAGCTGCTTTATTTATTTTATTTGCCTGTTTATTTTGAATCTGTCTGGTTCAGTGAAATACGATGTACGTCGTTACAGATGAGCACACTGTTAGAAATAAAGGCTCTGTGCTGGTACAAAGAATGTAAATGTACCCTAAAAAGTACAACAGTCGTCTTAGATCCGATTGTGAACCTTAAATAAGTATTTTTTTCCAGGTGGAAAGTACGTATTTGTACCTTTTCATAACCGAATGTTTTAAAAGAGAACAATACAATAAAAAGCCTTGAGACGAGACAGGGTGTGTGGAGTCAATACAACATATAATTTCAATGGATTATTGTACAATTATGTTCCCTGACTAAAGGTACTGAGATGTACCCTTGAGGGTACCACCAGTGACAAGAGTGGTACTGCCCCTGCTCTGTAAAAGACTCTGAATTGTTCTGTTTGTCAATCATAGCTCCACATACAAAGAATTTTCTCTCATCAGTACTTTACACCAAGAGAAAATATTATAAACACACAAAATGTAATAAATAGGAATGTACAGAATAGACAGTTAGCAGATCGTTTAACCTTGAGACATCCTAGCTTGATTTGTATTTGCATCACCAGTGATGATAAAATAACACTGTAACTTTATATGAATACAAATATTATTTGTAACTTAAAACAAGTTAAGAAATTGTGTGGAAAGTAAAGATTGTAAAAGTGGAGTTTTTATTATGATTTACATTTGATAGCAAGTTAGCATTGTGTTTTCAGTCTTGTTTTGCCAAAAGAAAAAGAAAATACTTTTTATTTTTGTCTTTTTTTGACACTGAAATAGTTACACATCTGTGCATATGGAGTGGGTGTAAAGTTGTAATGCATGTAAAGTTGTAATCATGTAGTTCAGTATGTTATTAAGTAATTATGTTGAAATATTACAGCAGTAATAACTCAGCTTTGATGGGTTAAAATGTAAAAATGTAAAATAAAATTATACGTTAAGTGCGTTATCAGTATCCGCCACAACAAGGTATTAACTACAAGTTACTGTTATCATCGCTGAAATCCCATATCGGTACATCTCTTCATATTTTACCACACTTTTGTCATTTTTCGATGTTTTTCTCCTCTTAAACTCATTTATGAAGTAACTTCAAAGACTCTTTAATATATCATTCTATGACCTTGCATTTCAAGAGCTTATAAAACTTGGATGGAAGCCCCGCTGTGTCCCTTCATGAGCATTTACAGTACACTTGATGAGTTTAAACTCAACCCATAAACATCATTTTTAACTGTCTGTGGTCCACAAACTTGCCCGAGCAGAAATACAGTTCAAACATTTCTTGAATCTGTAGAGTCGCCTTTCCATTCCATCTTATCATGAGATCCTACGTGACTCACATGCAGAGTTATGAGTCTATGAAGAGGGGCTGAGATACACGTCATCTGCCTCTCACTGTGTGGAACTGGTGGATTTGTGTGTCCATCTACAGTTTGTGTGAAACTGACCAATGGACGCCCAGGAAATCACTAAGGACTGACCCACACCAGAAACCCTTCATTCTTCATTCAGTTCACATCAGAGACACATGTGAAATGGCATGCAGAGAGTTTACAGCTGCTGAGGTTGCTGCAGCAGTTTTGGAAAGTAGTGATGAAGATAACGGAGCATTTTGATATGAAACATATGAGTATCATGTTATATGAAGAGCCTTTAAAGGAGAATTTAAGAAAATATGCACAAATCGAGAAAATGCCCTCAGACCACAGAGAGATAAAGAGGACCTATTCTGCTTTTCTGGCTTTTCCCTTTCCTTTAGTGTATTGTAGCTTTTGTGCATGTAAATGGTCTGAAAAGTCACAAAGCACAAAGTTGGGAGAAACTCTCTCCGACAGAAACTACTTTTCCCAGCTGTCTGAAACACCTCTTTGAAATTCCAGCTTTTTCTGTCATTCCAAGGTGATGCAATCTCGTAACACAATCCTAATAGCCTGCCTACTGGCAAGCTTGGCATGTTGTCACACAAGAAAGCTACAAAGTTAAAGCTCCCTACTCTGTAACATCCTGCTCCAGTCTAGCTTGAGAAGGTGAATCAGGTCTACCAACTTGTTCTGACTTTCAGGATCGGACTCTGAGTCTGATACAGTAGCACCAACACCGTTCTAAGAACAGCCACAGTGGTGTAGGGGCGGCCTTGGCGTGGGATGTTGCTCTGTCAATCAATCAGAACAGAGTTGACCAATTAGAGCACGCTGGGCTCATTGACTGATTAATTGAAGCATGTAAATCTATTCTAGTAGACCCCCAAAATAAAATTATATTGAAAATGAGTATAATAGGTCTCTTTTAACACGATCCAATCAGACTAATGAGTTATGTTTTTATTCCAGTTCATATTTTCTAGAGATATTATACTTACCAGCAAACAAGCAGGCTCACTAAGCATGAAGACAAGCAAAACACTAACTGATGATGAAGTGAATCTCTATTAACTCTTCAATCTACTCTTCTTCTTTAAGAGCCTGATTTATCAGTGCTGTTGTTGCCTTTATGTTGATATGTAAAGGATGTGATAAAACAAATATGAGTATACTTCACACTTCAGGGTCCTTTCATTGTTCCTCTGATGAAACGGATCAATAATAAATATTTCCATAGAGATGTGAACTGTGTTTCAGAAACTATCCCAGTGCATCCAATTATAAATGCAGCACGGAGCTTCTTTTATACATTGATAGGAAACACGGCAGCTCACAGAAAGATCCAATTCCACAAACTGATCCATTTCACTGACCAACATGGACATGAATGCTCACCAACTACTCTGGAGGATGGATTATAATCAGTTAAAAGGAGACAAACACAAACACCATGATTGGATCACCCCTCCTACATTAGGGAAGAAAGGGTTAAACATAATTATGAATAAATCAAAACAGGATCTACTGGAGTGTTCATGCTAAAGAATTCTGAAACTTGGCAGTTTGAGTGGAGCTTGGCTTGTTCAGATGCTGTTAGGCAAAGATTAGCCTAGACACGGCTAAATGGACCAAATCCATCTCTCTCTCTCTCTCTCTCTCTCTCTCTCTCTCTCTCTCTCTCTCTCTCTCTCTCTCCAGTCTTGTTCCTCGCTCCTCTCCTGCTAAATGGAATCATCTCCATCTGATAATGGGCTGTAATTCCATTACTCTTGACGGGTGTCCCGAGAGGCAGCATTTCAGCCAGACCTTCACTAATGCTAGCGCTAATGCTAACGCTAATACAAATGGATGAGTCTGTGGAAGAGAATGGGGTGAGAGAGTGGGGAGAGAGAGTGGGGAGGCGGCGAAAGTGGCAGCAGAAAGTGAGCAGTATTAACAGAAAAGAAAGAATAAAAGAAATGGAGGAAGAGAGAAAGAAAAGAGAAAGGAAGGGAAAGAGAAAGAGAATTAAAGAAAAGGGGAGATTGTGAGAGAGTAAGACTGCTATGAAAGAAACTTTTATGTTTGCTTCTGTTTTGATACTCACTGATATTTTGTTATTCGCTTATGAAAATTATTAGGAATGATCATGTGTGAAACTAATAATTTACATTACTCAAACAGTTCCAGTTCTAAAATCTGATTGGCTGAGCCACATCAACTGCATTCTGTATTAAAGCAACACTATGTAGGATTTGGGGATTTGGAGACCTCTCTGGTGGAAATGTGTAATTGCACACGAAGTGCAGAAGAGCATCTTCTTCATATGTTCATCAATATAATGTTGATTTTAAGATTACTTGAAGCCCAAACATTGAGCTGGACCTTCTTTTTGAGCCTGTGTATGTGACATTAATATGTAAATTACGTTTATTTTTAAAACATATAATCATTATGTGGATATGCAAAAAGATAGTGCTTGACCACTGACCTTTCTGACAAGCCTTGCCTCCATTACTGCCGCTATGTCTGTCAGGCTCCCAGGTCAGTTTGAGTTTTGCATGTCATGAACTTCATGAGTCTGATTGGCTGTTGTTGTGATTAAGGATAAGTTAAGCCAAAAATTATCATAAGTGGCTTTTTCTGCTTTCAGTTTTCAAAAAGGCCAACATTTTGAGCTTAAAAAGGTCTATGATGAAGTTTCAAAATCCAACACTTCATCATTTTAATGGCAATAAAAGTGAGAAATTGAGATTAAAAACTTTGTTTTCTTTGCTCTCCTGTGCTAACATGTTCAGACAGTTTGATGAGCAGATCAACAATGAATCACAAACATGATCCTGGAGCTGCGCTCTACACCCTTTTTAACTGACTTTATAATGAACTGATTTAATGAAATAAAAGTACATTAATAACAGAGAGTAACTCGCTATCTTTTGGTAATAAACTAGTTTTGAAAGTTGTGACTGTAAACTGGTGTGTGTTGGTTGGATCCTGCTGGTGTGGGTTCACAGCTGTTTCTTCTCTAAGTGACAAATACCAAAGTGACTTGCATGCTAATAGCGTGCCCTGCTGGAGAAACTTCACACTGCTAGATGGTAGTTCCAAAGCCATGTCCACACAATGTGTTTTCTATCTTTATAGCAGAGTTGCTCTGGAATTCAGCTTTACATGCCTTTGGGAAAAAACATGAAATATTATATTTTCATAATTTTATATCTTTTAATTTGTAATGTTATTTGGCAAACTGTTAAATTAGTCTCTATAGTTCTCTGAGTTCACTTTTCCAACATGATGATTATCACACTTGAAGCATCATTAGCATTATTATATTGATTCACAAGCACAAATAAAATGGACAATTATACATAAAGAAGCCTCTTTTTTGTTTTTCGCTTCAGTTTGTGTAACAAGGCAGATAAAAAGGTAAAAAGAGAAAGTGAGGCTTTAATGTTAGAATCATCATCCAAAAATGTGGTCAGAGAACAGAAATGGACAATGAGCGTAGAAACAAGGAGGTGGTCATAATGTTATGCCTGATCGGTGTGTGTATATATAGTTTGCAACACTTAACACAACACAGTTAGTGCTGTTATATTAACTTATATTCCTTTTCTGTTTCCTCCTGTCACATTTATTGTTTTTAAAACACTATTATTTCAATGATCACAAAATATAGATCAGACAAAGAATTTATTGTATTTTAATGCATTTCAGAGACACCCTAAATGGCAAAAAACTGATATACCCCATATCAGAAAATACATACACTATTCCTGTAATAATAGTATATGTATTTTCTGATGTGTTTATTAATATTGATTAAGAAGCTGTTAGCTATATGGCAGTGCAGTGACTGTAACTCTAACAGGGTGCACGGCTACATTAAAGAATATCACAGTTATGCACATTTTTCCTTCTTTTATAAAGTTGCCATTTGTGAGATATGAGGTCCTGACGGTACTGAAAAACGCAGGCAGGCCGAGCGCACGAAACTCCTCCGGAGCAGCTGTGCTGTGGTCAGGCTTCGTTTCTCCAGAGCGTCCGGCAGCCAGCGGCGTCCATTACCGACTTGTTTATGCAGGCGGATCCCATTCCGCGGGAAATGAGCGCAATCATTCGTCTCAAATGAGCAAACAAACCATCGCCATAACGACAGCATCCAATCTGTCCCTCAGCATTCAATCAGTGCGCTCGTTTAAAACCCCGATGCAGGAGAAACTGTTTTGACGTCCTGCGAGTCGAAAATAAACAAATGTGCTGTTTCACTATTTTGAGGTTTTGGACTCAAAAAAGCACTACTATTTGTTGTTTTCTCTGATACTGAGAGTAAACAGTTTCTAAAACAAGTGTAAACAATTATTTGAGGCGCAAGCCTGAAGACGTTGTCCTATTAGCTAGCTTATTTGAATTTGCCGTTCCATCTTAAATGATGTGGCAGTTATATTCTGGCGCTTCGTTTGAGGCAAGTGTGTGATGATTAAGGCATGCAGTTAGCACGTTGCTAACTGGTAGAGTATAAGCTTCTATTACTTGTTAGCTGCATTAGCCTTGTAGCTCCAGTGCTAAAACTAAAGAAGCAAACTTAGCTGAATGTGTTTCAGCTGATTGACTACATTTGGGGTAAATGTGGTGGTGAAGGGGTTTATTTTCTACCCAACTATCTCTTTAATCCACACGTGGGTCCAGCAGCAGTATGGAGGGATGCAGAGATGCTCCAAGCCTCTATAAAGCGCTTCAACTTTGCTCCTGTACAAATTAGGACACATTACATGGTGTAACGGTGATGACAGCATCACATAAGGATGTCACAGGAAGACACGAGGGCGTGTCAGCGAGCCACAGAGGTGAGACAGGTGAGACAGGTGGGACAGGTGACAGTGGCCTGCAGCTGTTGCTAGGTGACAGGTTGCCCTGGTAGTGACAGGTCCTCATGTGTAGGTATGGCATTTGGAATAAGGTGTGGAAAGTTGGTGGAGGGACACGTAACATGCAGGGCATTGTGAGGCAAAATAGTCCCCAAAGAAAACTTATTATTTCAGATTTTCCATCATCAACATTCACATAAAACTCAGAAGACACATGTAGGTTCACTGGTGGTTTTGGATAGTAAGTAAAATGGCTATATTTGTATTGTAGTCATGGTGACCCCTGGTTCCTATCACCACCGCTGTAAAGAAATCTGAGTCTCTACATTCAACCACCTCACACCAAACCGCTCTGAATGATCTGTTTATATCTCAAACACTCAATTACTGGGATATTTTGGAATAAAGTGGAATAAAAACATGAAAAGCCTCCACAGTATTGATTCACTTTATAGATTGGTAATAAGTAGGTAATTATATTGTAATATTACAGTAACAAGCTAGTAATTAAATGGTTAAATAATGGTAACAGGCTCTAATTACCCATAAATAAATCTTTAAATATCCAGTCATTGCAAAATAATTAATTTATAAACATTACAGTCAAAATGAAAAGTGCACTCTTTAAAAAGATGGTTCTTCAAGGGTTCTTTAGTCAATATACTGCTCTATATAGAAGAACCAGTTGGATGCTTAAAGGGTTCTTTACATAGTAAAATGGTTCAGATTGATGGAGAATGTGTTGTATATGATTCTATGTAGCACCAAAAAGGGTTCTTCCATTGTTGTGATGTTAAGCTGGTAAACATCCCTTTTTGGTGCTGTACAGAACCATATACAACACATTCTCCATCATGCTGAAGAATAAATTCACCATGCAAAGAACCTTTTAAGCATCCAACTGGTTCTCTGAGTATTCATGGTTTGAGTGTTCATCTGACGTAGACTTTTTCTTAGAACCTTGCTCAAGAACACATTTAAGAAAGAAAATAGGAAGATATTGGCTAGATAGAACCATGAACACCCAAAGAACCATGTGCATGCTTAAATGGTTCTTTGCATGGTGAAATTGTTCTTCAGATTGAGGAAGACTGTGTTGTACATGGTTCTATGTAGAACCTTTTTGAAAATGGTTCTGTATAGCACCAAAAAGTGTTCTTCTATGGTTACAAGCTTGACAACATAGCAATAGCAGTTTTCTTCGCAGAGCTCTATGGAACCATAGGCAACACATTCTCCATCAATTCGAAGTACTATTACCCCATGCAAAGAACCATGTTAGCATGCAATGGTTATTTGATTGCCCCTGGTTCTGTATAGAACTGTTGTCTTTCCTAAATAACCCTTGAAGAACCATCTCTTTTAAGATTTTGCTAAAAAATCGAAACACCCAGCATGTCTTGGCTGATGTGCTGCACTAATGGTCAGGGTGGAACCATCAGCTGCTGCTTTAAAGCTCCCATCTCATTTATTTCGGGAGCCACAGGTATTTGTAAATCCTCAGTAATGTAACGGAGCCGTGTTGGTAAACAGGACGGCCTGACGGTTCCCACGGCTCTGCTCCCGCACACTTCATCCACAACAGCCTGGAGAGCTGTAATTATAAAGAGACATCTGACTTTGGGAAGATTCTGACAACCAAGAGTTTAATTCCCACCACATTCTCCCAGCGGCCCACATCTGTCTCCATTAAACCCCCCATACTGCCTCCCCGTGCACACCACACTGACCTCTCAGACCCTCAGACCCTCAGAGGAGAACTGACAGTGGGAATATTAGAAAACAGAGGAGGGACAAGAGTGGGAAGAAGAGAGAGACAGAAAGAAGAGAGAGAAAAAAGAGAGAAATGGACAGAGAGAGAAGGGATACAGAGAAAAAAGAGGGAGAGAAGGGGAAGAGAGAGAGAGAGGGAAAAGAGCAAGAGATAGAGGAGAGAGAGAAACAGGAAAGAGAAAGAGAGACTGGCAGAGAGAAAGAAAGAAAGAGGGAGAGAAACAGACAGAGGAAGAGAGGGATACAGAGAAAACGAAAAAAAACAAGAGAGAACAGGAAAAGAGAGATAAAAGATAGTGAGAGATAGAGGAGAGAGAGAAAGGAAAGAGAAACAGAGAGAAACAGAGAGAGAGAGTCAAACACTTGAAAAATACTGAACGGAGAAGGGGGAGAGAAAAAAGAGATAGAGGAGAGAGAGAAAGGAAGGAGAGATTGATAGAGAGAGGGAAGGGAAGGAGAGACTGATGGAGAGAAAGCGAGCGAGAGGAAAGAGAAAGACAAAGGAAAGACAGAAACAGACAGAAAAAGAGGTAAGACAGACAGAGTAACAAGAGGAAAGAGAGAAAAAGAGAGAGAGCGAAAACTAAGAGGGAGAAATGGACAGAAAGAGAAGGGATACAGAGAAAAAGAGAAAAGAGAAAAAGAGAAATAGAGGACAGGGAGAAAGGAAAGAGAGGGAAGGGAAGGAAAGATTGACAGAGACAGAAAGAGAGTGAGAGGAAAGAGAGAGAAAGAGGAAAGAAAGAGACAGCAATGAGAGAGAGAGAGAGAGAGAGATAGTTATGTGTACTGATATATAATCAGAGACAGGCGTCTGTGGTTACACACACAGTTCTCACACAGTAAATTTCCCCTCAGTAGATCTTCTGTCCTGAAGAGCTGCTGAGATCATCATCACTCCTCACCATCAAATACATCACATCACTTACTGTCTCTCTCTCTCTCTCTCTCTCTCTCTCTCTCTCTCTCTCTCTCTCTCTCTCTGCCCATGACTGTCCCTGCTGTGTGTGTGTGTGTGTGTGTGTGTGTGTGTGTGTGTGGGCAGTGCTGATGGACTCAGGCAGTAGGTCATCCTCTCCTAATGTCCATCACTCTTTCACAGACACAAACATCACTCTAACAAACAGTCCATCACTCACCATTTAACACCACGACTACACTCACCATTACACCATTTACTATCACCACCCACTACAGCTCCTATTCACAGTCAGTGACGTATCTAGAACCTCCAGAAGGTCTAGAGTGATATCTTTGGTTCTACTCATTATACTCTGTAAATCAAAGCCTGACTGGTTGGTTCCTCTGTCACTTCCTGATTATGTTGGTAATTAATCTAATGTGTAAGGCCTTCGGTCCAGCCCCTGAAGTCCTGACCAATGGGAGAGCTTGCTCAGCTGTATATACCTAGCTACCGCAGAGAGAACAATTCTGATTGGACAATTTTATGTTGGACGTTTAAAGATTTTAGCATAACAAAACACATTAACGAAAGAGTGTTACTGTAGTTGTGTGTAGTCTACTGTGATTAACCTGCAGTCCAGACTGAAAACGGATGAGCTACTGAAGACAGATTTGGATGGAAATGCAAAAAAACATTACATGTTACATGGGCACACAGGTGTATGTATGTTTGTATGTGTGTATTTGGGTATTGTGTGTGTGTGTGTGTGTGTGTGTGTGTGTGTGTGTGTGTGTGTGTACATGGTTCTATGTAGAACCTTTTTGAAAATGGTTCTGTATAGCACCAAAAAGTGTTCTTCTATGGTTACAAGCTTGACAACATAGCAATAGCAGTTTTCTTCGCAGAGCTCTATGGAACCATAGGCAACACATTCTCCATCAATTTGAAGAACTATTACCCCATGCAAAGAACCACGTTAGCATGCAAATGGTTATTTGATTGCCCCTGGTTCTGTATAGAACTGTTGTCTTTCCTAAATAACCCTTGAAGAACCATCTTTTTTAAGAGTGTTGCTAAAAAATCAAAACACCCAACATGTCTTGGCTGATGTGCTGCACTAACGGTCAGGGCACACAGGCGTATGTATGTTTGTATGTGTTCTTAGTGTATTTTTGTATATATTTGTGTGTGTGTGTGTGTGTGTGTGTGTGTGTGTGTGTGGTTTGTTTATGTGCAGTGTGTGTAGGTGTGTGTGAGTTTCTTTGTTTCCTCTTAATTAGCTGCTGTGCTTCTGCAGCTACATAAAAGACTTCAATAGAAAAGTGAGTGAATCTCCCACACAGCAAACAAAGAGAGAGAGAGAGAGAGAGAGAGAGAGAGAGAGAGAAAGGAATGGGAGATAGAGAGGAAAAACGGACAGAGAGAGAGAGAGAGAGGAGAAGGGGAAGAGAGGAAAGAGGGAAAAAAGAGAATAGAGAGAAAGGAGAAAAATGTAAGAAAGACAGAAAGGAAAGAAAGAGACGCAAAGAAAAAGGAGTGAGAGAGCAAGAGAGGGAGGAGTAAGAGGAAAGACAGAGCAAGAGGAGGGAGAGAGAGATGCTGTTGAAATGCAGTGAGGGACTGTGTGTGTCTGCAGTTGTGTTACAGTTCAGTATTAAGCTGTAATTGCACACAAACCTTGATAGTATTCTGCACTCTAATTTTTGGGGTCTTTAAACTTGATCTATGGACTAAATAGCTGCAGAATGAAGTATCTTAGCTACATTATGTAGTACGCAGATTAGAATATTTTAGCTCCATATTTTGCAGCTGTGTAAGACATAAATGCACTGTAGTGCAGCAGCGTATGGAGGACATTTGATTAATCCCTTTGACCTCCCTCTGCAGCCATACTGTTGTGTAGATCCTGTATATTTAGTTGACGTTCTCTTTGCAGTACCCGCGGCTGAGTGTTTGTATTATTTGTCAATTATTTGTATTCTGTATTATCCACCTACGGAAACACAAATTCTACAAGATGAAATCTTTGTGTGATGTCAGTGTTTTTTGTGATCTGCTGATTTGACAACAGTAACTTAGTATCTGTCAGGAAGGTTTCACTGAAAGAGAGAGAAGCACAGCAGGAGCTTATGACCTTCTTCAGTGGGTTTAGAAACATATGTGAATTAGTGCCCCGCAGGAGAGCACCTGAGGAACAATAAGAGGAAAGAACAGGTATGAAAATAGAATATCATTCTATTTTAACCCACACGTGTTTTCTCTTAGCCATCCTACACTCTTTCTTAGCAGTCCTAATAGAACAATTCAGCCAAGGTTGAGATTCAAACCTGAGATGTCTCGTTGTCAGAGGGGCAACCGAATCGAGCATAGTTATACAGTCAGATTGAAAAGAAGCAGTTAGGTCCCCAGTACCTAACTGAGGATCAACAGAAGAAAGGTAACTAGAAAGTTAGTGGGATCTAACTTTCTAGATGATTGCTCTGAAGCTCTTTACATCATCCACATTAAAACCATGAGATGCACTTAATAATATTAAATAATACAGCCTATTACATACACAGATCTAGCACCTTTGCAAAGATAGTTACAAACACATAATTAAAGAAAGTACAAAGTACATAATGTACAATAAAAGCATAACAGGTAATTAAAGCACAGGCCTGGGGTGCAGTTAAAATTAGATAATTAAGAGTTAAGTGCAGTAAGAATAGGGTAAAAACCTACATTAAATGGCAAAGGAAAAATGCAGTAAAGTGCAATAAAGTACAAAGTATAGAGCTCAAACAGAGGCACATGAAAAAAGAAATGTTCCCAAAATTCCCAAAATAGCATCATTGTAGTGTAATATGTGGATAAATAGCTATCATTGTCCTTTTAATAGATTTTTATTATAGTTTTAATGGGAAAAGGTCTCAGACTGTCTTCAGCCTGCTAACGTAAAGAACAGCTGACCTGCTGTGGCCTGTTCATACTGAGATTCTGTTTATGTTGTTGTTGTTGTTGTTGTTGTTGTTGTTATTGTGATGGTGTTATCTGTGTCCGAATTCTGATCGGCCACCACACAACATGACAAATGTTGGGGAAAAAAGACATGAACAATCCTCTTCAGTGAATGAACTGAAAAAATGGAAGATTTCACTCTCCAAGTGTTTGAACTGGAAAATAGAAGTTCTTTTATCTAATTTGTTTGATTAGGCAAATATAAGGCATGAATAATTTATCGGAATTGCACAGTATTTGATGAATGGGGGGATTTTTTTTTTTAACTGAGAGAGAAAAGAAAGGAGGATTACATGTGTATGTGTGTGTGTATGTGGAGTTCAGTTAAAGTGTGTGACGATGGTAATGTGTCTTTAGAGCGATTATAAAAGGGTCAAACTCAAATCAGCCCCAGTTTAAAGCTAAAGTGATGATAGTGATTTTGTAGAAACCAGGAAGTGTTAGCTAGTTTTTGAATAAGAGACTTCAGAAAAATGTTGGAACTAGTGTGGTGGGGGGTGTATGTGTGTGTGTGTGTGTGTGTGGTCTCACAAATCCATGCTTCAAAGGTATGAAAGTTGAACAATCTCTCTTACAGCTACAAAAAAGTGCTAGCTACTTAAACTTTAAAAAAAGATGATTATTCAAGTAAAGAAAGTGGTTCTATATAGAACCCTGAACACTCAAAGAACCCTTAGCATGATTAAAGGGGATTTGGGTCTTGAAAGGGTTCTTCTGACTGAAGTGCTATACTGAAGACCGCTGTGGTTCACTGGCCTTACAGCCCAGCTTAAAGGTCATGACTTCGCGGCTCCTGGGCATCTGCTCCAAAGTGGAGGGTGAACACAGAGGACACTCCCTCCTTCAAAGCTGCACAAATAATAGGCGACACTTAGACTGACTGATAAAATCACACGGGATTCTTCTCATGTGCTGCATGAGGAGTTTCAGTTTCTTCCCTCAGGGGAGCGTCTTAGAGCTCCAGGTTGCCGAATAAGATCACTTTTATTTCTTATTCAATATGATTATTGTACCAGAAAAATAAGGAAGGCGCTGAAGTGGAAGTAGGGGTGTGACTCTGTGTTGTGTGTTTGTTGTTTATGTACTGATGTATGTTTTGAACTGTTGAGTACTTTTGGTGATTGAGTGGATTTGTGCCAGTTTCATTTTTGTGAAACCAGACAATAAAGTACTATGGCGCCACTTTAAAATAAGCCTACCATTATAAAGCATTCATGAATGGTTCAAAATGAGTTCATTAATGGTTTTTAATTAGTTCATAAAGACCTTAAATCATGAATAAGCATTTACAACACATAAGTAAAAAGGGCCACAGTGACCTGTTGTTTGGTTAATAGTGAACGCTCACTGATTTATACTGTTAAAGCTCAGATTTTGATATTTAATGATTTTACTTTGTCTTCTTCATCAGTCAGGATTAAACCTGTCAGCTTCATCACATATTTATTTTCATTAGATATAACAGCTCACCTTTGCCCTTTTTATTATCTATCATGTTATAACTGCTTATTAATGCTTTTTAAATTGTTTATAATCTATAATAGTAATAACTATAAAAGTAATAACTATGAACCCTCCTGTTGTGTTCAGCTGTAAGAAACAATGTTCTTGAGTCAGAATGACCGGATGAATGTTTAACCACCCGAAAGTAGTTAAAAATATATTTTTTTCTCCATAAATATAATTTTTTAGCTCAATTAATATTATCTGAATCAATATTCAAATGACTTTTTCAACATGTTCGACATATTTTCTGTCATGAGGGCATGCTGACTAACACAAACCAAACATCTCTTCTGTTCTGGGTCAAACTGACCCTTTCAATTCAATTCACACTGAATGAGTCACTAGGTAAACTCCAAAAATTATTAAAATATTTTTGTGCTGAAACAGGTTAACTTGACCCACAGCATAACAAGAGGGCTATTTATTTATTTATTTATTTATTTATTTATTTATTTATTTATTTAACATTTTATTCAAAAGCATAAATAAAAAGGAAACTCTTTTTGGGTATTTTCAATTTGGTCCAGTGTGTTCTCAATTTCGGTTTCAGCCAATAGTTTTCATTTTGCTATATCACTAATAATAACAACTGATCGTTATTACACATTTATATAATTAATTGCATTCACGTTTGATTTCTATTCTGTATGTGCAGATTTTAATGCAAAATAGAGACAAAACAGCAGAAATGTATTTATTATTATTATATTTATTCTGCAAACAGGCTATTGTTATAATCTCCTTATCCCTAATTAATAACTATGCAATACTGATTTTGATGTTTGATCATTAAATTTATTCCGGATTTGTTGTTAAAGCTGGATAGGTATGTTTTGTTGTGGTGTGGTGTTTGGGCTGATTGTAATGTACATATGTTTAAATTGTTAATATTAATTGCTTGTAAATTAACGTGTGACTGTGAAGCACTAATAATAAAGCTGCTACTGCAAAAGACGGTAAATGCAATAATAATTCAGTTCATAATAAAATATCTCCTCTTCTGTTTATACACACAACTGTAGTCTGAACTGAAAGACTACTGAAAGTTCAGAATCTGCACTTTCCACACAGTTTCTCCACTTTGCTCAAATAACTCATATGAAATTACAGCATGATTTTTTTTTCATTATCGAAGGTGAAAACTGAGTTCAAAAGGGATGAAGTGGAAAAGTGTGTGTGTGTGTGTGTGTGTGTGTGTGTGTGTGTGTGCACGGGCTCAGTGCCCGGCGCTCTCAGGGCTCAGGGGTGTCTGGCCATGGCTGCGGTTGCCAGGTCTGTGTCCTGACTCCCCCTCAGAGAGTTAGCCCCTGCTGCGGTTGCCAGGTCAGAGCGAAGGGGGATTTATCGAGGGGATTTCACTAAGCCGCGGTTGCCAGATCCATCATACTCCCCCCGGACACGCTGCTGTTGCGTGAGTGAAGGATATGGCTGTTACTGTCTGTCAGAGTCGGCTATACCTGCTGTGGATTCTCAGTGGACTGACCAAACACGCACACTCTCCCCCCCTAAGAATTAGCTCTCTGTTTCTCTCATCCCACTGGGGCTCAGTCAGAGTTACCATGGAAACGGAGCCCTGGTTTGGTGAGGGGGGGTATTACACACACACAGTATATGAATATATAGACACACACACATGCAATATTATTAATTTAGACAGGTTCATTCTCATATGTTCTGTGTATAAAAAGGAATTCCACCCACTTTGAAAAATTTCTAGATTAGTGTTTGAGATGTAAACATTCAGAGTTGTTTGGTGTGAAGTTTGATTGTAAAGAATCAGATTTCTTTACAGTGGTGGTGATAGGGGTCACCAGGAATACAACACAAATATAGACATGTTATTTACTATCCAAAACCACCAGAGAACCTACACGAGTCTTCTCAGTTTTATATGGAATGTTGATGATGGTAAAATAGTGGAAAATCTGAAATAATAAGTTTTCTTTGCAGACTATTTTGCCTCATAATGCCCTATATATCACATATCCCTCTACTATGAATGGGTTTTAAGGCCAAAATCTTCTCAAAACTATTGTAAAACAGTGTCAGAGACATCAGGCAGTGGATTCATTACCATTTCATGTAATAACGTTCTGTGAGGGAGCTTTCAGAGGTGGATGTTAGGTTCCTATCACCACCACTGTGAACAATTCTGACTCTGTAAGTTTCTCTAGAACATAGCATTTCACACCAAACACACTGAATGAGTTAAGAGCCAGATGTCCACCTCTAAAATGATTCCACTTAGAGATTCCTGATGACTGAGACATTGTTTAATCCATTCATGTTTGAGAGAAACATGCTGAGGCAAAATAGTCCCCAAAGAAAACTCATTATTTCAGATTTTCCACTATTTGACCATCATCAACATTCCATACTAAACTCAGTAGACCCGTGTAGGTTTACTGGTGGTTTCGGATAGTAAATAAAATGGCTATATTTGTGTTGTAGTCATGGTGACCTCTGGTTCCTATCACCACCACTGTAAAGAAATCTGAGTCTCTACAATCAACCATTTCACCAAACCACTCTGACTTACTCTGTTTACATCACAACCACATCAGATTTGAAAAATCAGATTTGTCCCAGTGTGTGAACAGTGGGTCCAGTGTCTATTTTGAATGCAGGTCAGGATTTTATAAATCCTGTAGTGAGGCATTACAGCACCTCCACTATAGGTCACACACCTCAGTCCACACTCCGAGTGTTACAGTCCGCCTGTAACTGTGTGTGTGTGTGTGTGTGTGTGTGTGTGTGTGTGTGTGTGTGTGTGTGTTTCTTCTTTAGTGGTCCATGTTAAATTGGGCCTGATTGAGCAGGTAATTGAATACTGCTGTAAGTCTCCACTAGAACGACTTAAACACTAGCGGAGGCGCGTTTCAGTTAATAGATTTCCCCCCTCTCTCTCTCTCTCTGTATGTGTGTGTGTTAATTTCTCCTCTTTTTCTTCAGCTCTAGGTGTTTCTTTGACATTCTCCCTGTTAATACGTTGCCACCTCATTCATTACAGGTTACGCAGATTAGCTTTCACAAAATATTCATTATGGAGGGGCTCGCTGAGTGAATTAGTCAGTTTGTGAACTCACCCTGCTGCACACGCACCACACCGTGTGACTGTAAATCATTAGAAAAAAGCACTAATTAACAGAAGGAGGGTGTTATAGAACGATATACAAATTCACATTTTATCACTCTGTAATGTTACATGTTCTGAGTTTGGTGACACCTTTGCTTGCTTTTTAAATCCAGTGTAAGAATCCAGTTAACCCTTTAAGGCTGGTGTAAAGGCTGTTTGCTGTGTAACTCTTTCTGTTAGTTAGATTTTTGTATCTAAAGTAAGTGATGTAACAAAGCTGATTTTTTTCTTAGCATGTCTCACATATTGAATGATATGGCAACAACACATCTCTAAGTTGCTTATCCTTCTGGGTCCAGGGGGAGCTGGAACCTATCCCAGTGGTTATTAGGAGAAAGGCAGAAAACACCCTGGACAGATCGCCACCCCATCACAGGGCAGATACATATATACATTCACACCTGGGGCCAATTTAGCACCTCCAGTTCACCTGACTGCATGTCTTTGGGACAAAACTGATGTAGACACGGAAAGAACATGCAATCTCCAAATAGATCGGACCCTAGCTGCCTGGCCGGGGAATCGAACCCTGGTCCTTCTTGCTGTAAGGTGATAGCACTACCCACTGTGCCCCTATCCTGCCTACGGCAAAAATATCTTTGAAACAGAGTCATGAAAGGGTTCTTCAGATTGATGGAGAATGTGATGTAGATGATTCTGTTTAGAACCTTTTTGAGGGTTCTGTAAGGCACCAAGCTGAACATTGTAAAAATAGAAAAACCCTTTTTGGTGCGAGACAGAAACATATACAACACATTTTCCACCAGTTCACGATGCAAAGGACCCTCAGTAACAGGACTAATTGTGCTCATTTTGTAATGAAATATGTAGTTAGTCTGTGTTCTTTACTAACAATATGCTTAGAAAGTAATTTACTACACTAATAATAAAATCTGGTCATATCACCCACTCTTACATTGTAAAAAAAAAAAATGCATGGATGGGAATATGTCAGTTACTCTGATGTGACTAAACTAATCAATAATAAGCTCTTACTGATCTGAACTGCGGTCTGAATGTGCATTACTGTCCAGTCAAGCCTTGTGCATCTTTTATATGTGATAGGAAACACAGTTTCACATAGAAAGCTTCAGTTCTACATCCTGATATGTTCAGACATGCACACTCTATCACTTCGCTGGCATAGAATTTATCCATGTTAAAGAGGCCAAACTTCACAGCTGCCTTTCAATTATGTAAAAAAAACACCTGCAAACGTTCAGTGATCATAAAGCAGCTCTTTGCTAATCCTATGGGTGTATTTACCAGCTTCACTCAGCTTCACGTTTATCTAAAAATGCTTATCCACTGCACAGAACCATGTAGAGGAACCTTTGGCATCACATCCCTTTTTTATCTATCTATAGGAGTCACTGGTGTTACTGATCGTCACTGGTGTTACCCATAAGAAAGGTAGCACCAGAGACAGTAACACCAGTGACATTTTTAATGAGAAATGCCTTTTACTAAATGGCTGCTACGGAGCATCCAACCACATGTTGTCAATCATGGAATAGCCACTAAAATATGTCATTTAATCCACTTATGTTCTGTTTTTTCACATTCACCTAAGAATAAAGTAGGTCACGCCAGGGACTTAAGCTAAAAGCTTCATTTGAAATCATCAGCTAAATGAGAAAATTTCTGATAACTGAAAAGACACAGTGGACTTAACATGTGCTTTTCTTCATAGATCTTCAGAAAACAGGTAAAAGGAAGTCGTGATGTCATCAGTGTGATTTTTATTTCAAAATAAGATGTTTTGTTATGCAGTAACACCAGTGACATGACTCCTGGGGAGAACAACTTTCATTACATATTTTGTAATATTTATTTGACATTTGTTTTCTTTATGTCATTTAAATCATATATGTCATAGTCATGTATAGACTATTGCAGTTAAAATAGCTAAAAAACATATTTTTTACCTGAAAATATGGCCTCACCCTTTACACATGACTGTGAGGACGAGCACTTCTGTGGTGCTTGGAATTCTAAATAGTTGATTTAAACACCAATATTGCTAAATTGATGGTTCAAGAAGGTGTAATTGTTAAAATAATGTTTTATTTTAAAATACAAATAAATTGTAACCCCAACAAGTGTAATACATCTGTAAATGCTAGGGACACAAAAATGAACGTTTCCATAGAATGACTGAGCTGCTTTTTCCCCTGGCTATGGGTCCAGTATATGAGGGTCTTCAGTAACACTTACAGCTGAAGCTAACGACAATTTAGCAAATTCTTTCATCTTCCAGGTGAGGACCAAACACTCAGTCACCAAACACTATTACATCATCTATTAGAGCACCAGAACGTAAACTAGGACCATATTCTGATATGTTAGTTGATATTTTTAGAAGTATTACTTTGTGAAGAGATTGCTAAGGTGGCATAAGCTAATTAGGATGCTAGTGCCAGTAGCATTTATGTTAGCCTCCACAAAATGAGTGTCTTTGCTCATTTTTACACACAGGGGAAAATATAAGCTTTGCTTGATTCTGCACACTATTCTGTGTAATTGCAGACACTTGTGTGAGTGTGAGTGCAGAATGGTACAGTATATTATTTCATATCAGCAAAAATCCTGGGCTAGCTAGCAAGCAAGGAAGCTAATTAGGCAAATTAGACTATTTAAAGTGGCATAAAGTTATTATCAAAAATGCAATTGAATCATAACTTACTGTTATTATTTGTTATTACACCATGTTCTGTCTATCTAAAGCAGGTGGAAAATGAAGTAGAACTAGAACTGTAAGTTATATTGGTTACCATTTGAGTAAGTTCATATTTTTATATCTGCAGTGGAAAAATGCAAAAGTGCACCAGAATGCATGAATATATTTATTAATAATATATATTTTTTCTGTTTTTAGAAGTATTGCTTTGTAAAGAGCTCAATAATTTATAGTTATCTAGTTAATGCTATCATTATTAGCATATAGAAGCCTATTTTAATATCATCATATGGCCATTCGAATCAGGTGATAGATGAACTAGAACCTGAATTTCCTTTTATCCCATTTGTTTAGGTCAGTTCTTGTTTTTGCAGAGGAAAAATTAAGTTTACGACTTTTTAAAGTTCAAACAACAGTTCATTTGAACAGTATTGGTGTCTGTACGATTGCTGATCCGTGTGGGTGTTTTTATTTGTCTCCACCAAACGGTCAGTAAAGTCTTGCATCCCAAACTCCACCTCAAATCCTGCACCCGCTGGCGATGTAGTCAATTTCCTGAGTCCAAAAGCATCTGCCCCCACTTTACCCCCCACTATCTCTTATTCTCTTCTTTCTCTTCCCTTCGTATGACGCTGCGTCCTCCCTCACTGCTGCGGCCCGAGCTGCTGTTCTTCCAGCAGCCAGTTTCTCACACAGTGCCACAGTGTTTACCAACAAAACACAAACACCTTTCTTAACCCTTTACAAACATCACAGCTAGTGAACATGCTAACAAAAAAAACATGCACTGACTTCATATGAATCATTTCTGACTCCTGTTTCACTGAAGTGGAGAAATTGCATATCCTAAACTTTTGGTCCACACCAATTACAGTAAGTCTGTAAGTAGAAGAGGAGATATTTTATCATCTGAATTTGTTGAAATGTTATTTTCGTGTGCACAGTCTTGTTTTGCAGGAACATGATACACTATCATTTACATTTTTTGCTCATTTTTGTCAGTTTTTGATGTCAAAACAAACAATCAATTAATTAGTCAACCAACCTTTATTTAAGCTTGGAGTACATTGAGGGAGACCCTCATTTACAACATAGCTGAGACAATACAGTGATCAGGGATTAAAAAGTGAAATAGTAAAAATATATCAAAAGCTCAAAAAAGTAATAATAATCAATAGTTGTAAATAAAAATAAGTAACTAATAAACAAATAATGATGACAACAATACAGTAACTTAATAAATAAGATAAAATAAGGATAAATACAAATATTATTAATGAAACACACATACACATTTTTAAACCACTTTTCCTTCTCGGGGTGCTGGAGCCTATTCCACCAGTCATTGGGCAGAAGGCAGGACACACCCTGGACACGTCACTGGTCCATCACAGGGCTTAATGAAATACACAAAGAAATAAAAGATGTAAAACAATAGCAATGGCAATATTAAAATAGATAAAAATTGAATAATAAAAATGAAACAAGAACTAAAACATATGAAAAATCACCTTAAAAGTTTTTTTACTAAAATCAAGTAAAACAGTGTCAGGCTGATTGGAGGTGGTTAGAGACTGAAAGTGTAAAATGTTGATGTGACCCCAGCGAGTGAAGCTTTAGAGTTTCCTGTAATAAATTCCAGAATGAAGTCAGAAGTGCAGAACCTGATCATACAGGATGCAAAAGTGCTTCACTGTGTGACTATAATTATTCATACCAAAATGACAATAATAATTCTCGACTACTCAGGGTTAATAATCGTTCCTCCCTCTTTCTGCCAGGCCTCTCCGCTACCTGAACAGTTAGCATCTCCAGCCTCAACCTGTCATGATAGCAGGACTCTGTTTGATGTGTTATTGCTTATCCTAAGGGCAGAAAGACAAAAGCAGAGAAACAGCAATAAGAGAAAAGAGATAAAGGAGATTTAAAGTAAAAAAACGCAGGAATGAGAATGAAGGATGATACAGCAAGAACAGAATGCAGGAGCAAAGAAGAAAAGAAACAAGAAAATATCTAAACTTAGGTACAAAGACATGGAGGGCGGGGTGCAGGATGAGGGGTTTAACTGTTCGAATTCGTAGCTGATATGTAAAGGGAATTTGCGTTTCTGCACGGATAGAAACTTCTTGACAGGCTGGAAGAGAGAAATGATAAAAATATTGTCATTTATATAAAATATTGACATATCTAGTGTATATTTAAATTATAAGAATGGCATGTTAATGCACACACTTTAAAAAAGGAGGGTTTTTCAAGGGTTCTTTAGTAAAGGTAATGGTTCTGTTTAGAATGTTGTATATTGAACATAATGGTTATGATGCCAAGCTTGTATCAACAGCAGAACCCTTTCTGGTGCTAAATAGGAACAGATACAACACATTATCCATTAAACTGAAGAACCATTTCACCATGCAAAGGACCATTCAAATATATAGACTTCATGGTTCCTTAAGAACTTCAAGCATTCTTTATTCAAGAAACCTTGAGGAACCATCTTTTTTAGGTGTAGCATTTAGCTAATTTAGCTTGTTACTTTGCTGTAGTTACATTAATTAGCTAGGTAATGCTACATAAAGGCTGGGTTGAAGGTTTAGACACACATATGAAAGGCCAGCTAATGTGGTCATCTGCATATTTAGCTAATTAGGATGTTTAGATGGTGTTAGCTATGTAACAACTTAACTAGCTTATCTATAAAACAGCTTACTAAGCCAGCTAGCAAAATAACCCGTTTATTTTAATTTAAATAACAGTGCATACATGGTGAGCGACCATCCGAATGCAGTCAGCCAGTCTGGATAAAAGTCTAAATTCCAGCCCAGTTTAAATGGCTTCTTAGCTATGCTAGCCACAACACTGCCCTGCTGCCACAAGATTTCTTCCTGTCTCAAAAGTCAAATCGTCTCAGTGACCAGCTGCCCCCTACAGGTCAGATAATTCCACATAAGGCACATGGCCAGTCTGTGGGTCAGGCAGGTTTGGGTTTAGCGCAGTGGCTTTGGCGCTGGCTTGGATTTAGCTAGGTTTGTATTGCGGCGCAGAGAGGATTGCAGATTTGAACAAAGCAGCGGCGGCGGCTAAGCCATCTTGACCCCTGTCTAATCCACTTGTTCAGTCTGTATTAGCATAACGATCCTTCCTGAGTTAAAAAACATGATCCTTTTTTTCTGCCCTAGATCAGATTTAGCTTGGCTACAGATTTAGCTTTGGCTACAGAGAGACAAGATAGAGAGAAAGAAAGAGAGAGAGAGAGAGAGAGAGAGAGAGAGAATGCAGGAAAAAAGAGAGAAGCTTTCTACGAAGTGGCTGATAATATGGTGGCTTGGAACCCACTGATTTATTTGATTTAATGTTGATTTGCGCTTGGCACTAAAGTGGCTGTTATTAGCCACGGCCTTTTCAGCCTCAGGCTTTTTCCTCCTGGGTTTTAGAGAGCCTCTGATTAGCACTGATGAAAGAGGGAGGGGCTTTAGTGTGCACGCTCAAACATACGCTAACATAGACCTACACACCTGCCATCAAAGCGGTGACTCACACTTTGCATGTGACAGAGAGATAGCAAAAGCAGTCGGGAATGCACTTTAGAGACGCTAGCCCTCGCAGTCCACAGAGTTACAAAAGGTTTTGTAGTGTATGTATCCACTGTGCGTCATGGTACCATGTGGAGCTGATGTTGTATGCTCCATTGCCACCACAATAGCTTGACTGCTGCGATACAGCTGTAGCTTACACTGTATACATGATTAATTAACATGCATGTTAATGAATTAACCACAGCACAGCTTCAAATCATGTGCCACTGCTCAGATGATGCTAAGATAAAGAGTTGGGAGGAGGGCTAGATAAGAGTATGTGTGATGTACAAAGAGTGCATGGCCCCATCAATTCAATTCACTTTCAATATGATTTTATATCATAATATACATATAATGAGTGACTATAAAGCAATAACTACATTGCATTATGCCTAACAACAGCTCTTAACTGTGGTTCAATTACTGGAACACAGAACACAGATTACTGCTTGTATCAAACCACCACAGCATACAATAAATTGCATGAATGTCATACATGTAATGCATTAATAATAATAAAGACAGGTTAGCTGCTGATTGGTGTCTAGACCACCAAACTGCTGCAGTGGAGACGGACGTGATGTCAGCATGTCCTGAAAAAATTACATATTCGTTCTCGGCCTGGTGGGGTGCAGCTGGACCTGGCAGCGTAAGCCGGGCACGGAGCGGGCACCAGTTGGTTGTTGGGTTTAAGCTGCAGGCTGCTGATTGGATTAGGACGGGCGCAACCCCAGAAGGTAAAATCCCAGCATGCCGTGCAGAGAGAGCGGCCTAATTACACGCAATCTACTGCACACACAGCTTACGCACACACGGAAAGATGGAGTCCAGGAGCCCGAACAGCCAGACGAAAAAATAATACCTCCAGAAAAGCCTCTCCGTCTTTATATTCGTCTTATTCTCCAACACACACAGAGCACAGTGCGACCCCACCCCCACTCCCCGCTGGCTGAAGGATTACTGCGGGGTGCTGAGCTGAGTGGCAGGTTTAGCGCTTTTATAAACGTCAGAAACAGACAGAAGCCGTAAACGAACACTTACACACAGTTTGGCCTGGTGTGAGGCCTGCAGAACTGTGATGTGCTTGTGTGTGCTTGTTTTTGTACACTTTCAGGACAAAAATGGGGTAAAAATTTTATATACCATCATTTTACATACCATCACTGTTATTTTGAAAGTTCCAGCTGTTCTTGATACTGTGAAAATTTTTATAATAAATATGACAATAGAAATACTCCACAATCCAAAAACAACAAAAATAAAAGTATTTTGAAAAGTTAAAAAAATTTCTTCTCTTGTTAATTCTTGGAAAGAAAGTTTTGTTTTGACTGTGATGATAAACATATCACTGTTCTTGGACAAAAACCTCTTATCTCTAAAATGATAACTTTTCAGGAGAAGGGAAAAACTTTTATATATACAGTATGACTTATGTATATACAGTACAACTACAATATGTTCTATTGTATATGAGGTATTATTACATTTTATTAGTCTGAACTAAACTTTGTATGTCAGAACAAACAAGGTGGTGAGAGCGTGTGTATGTGTTTGTGTGTATGTGTGGGTGTGTGTGTGTGTGAGAACAATGAGTGAGTGTGTCTCAGAACAAACAAGATGGTGAGAGTGTGTGTTTGTGTGTGAGTGTGCGAGTGTGTGAGTGTGTGTGAGTGTAAGGTGGTGTTATCTCCTCTGTGTCGGTCACTCAGATGTTTTCTTGCTTTTTCTAATTCACACTTCTCTCTCGGCCTGCACTGACCGTGCTGACCTTTTGGCCTTTCCGTTCTACACAACTCTGTGCAGTTGATGTGTAAGCCATGCTGTGGAGTGTGTGTTTGTGTGTGTGTGTGTGATTGTGGGTGTGTGTATGAGTGTAGGTACGGCAGTGTTCTGTAGTGCTCAGAGATGCTGCCGTGTGAAGCTGCAGGTTTGATTTTGTGTTTATTGATTTCTGTTTCTGTCCTTAAAACTGAGAAAGAGAGAGAGACAGAGAGAGAGAGAGAGAGAGAGAGAGAGAGGTTAGAACCTGCATTCTAAGTTTCTTCTTTATAAACTGAAGCTGTGCACTGAATAAATGAGAGAGAGAGAGAGGGGGAGAGAAAGAAAAAGAGAAATGAGAGTGAGAAGGGAGGGAGAGAGACAGAGGGAGTGAGAAAAGGAGAGAGAAAATAAGGGGAGGGAGAGAAATGCAAACAGGAGGGAGAGAGAGAGAGAGAGAGAGAGAAAGAGAGAGAGAGAGAGAGAGAGAGAGAGAGAGAGAGAGAGAGGCCATAAAAAAAAGTGAATATAAATCGAAAGAGAGAGAGAAAGCGGGGAGAGAGAGAAAAAGTAAAAAAAAGTTTATACCCCACCGATTAGCATGGTGCTAACTGCGGGTCTCAAACCCTGTGGAAATTGATCATGTAGTTTCTGACACTGTATGACTCTGTATGTTTGTTATCTATAAACATGGAGTACATTAGCATAAAGCTACAAACAGTAGCCTCCTTCTTTAAGCCTGAATTTTGTTCATTAGCTCAGCACCAGATCTTCTACCTCCAGCCACTTCATGCTAGTCGCTAATGTAGCAACCTGCGGTGTGTGTGTGTGTGTGTGTGTGTGTGTGTGTGTGTGTGTGTGTGTGTGTGTGTGTGCTGGGCTCTACCTGGATTATACGGCTGCTGAAACTCTATTACAGTTTCGGGTGGAGATTAGAATGTATGTCGTAGCATATGGGCAGATGAGGATTTGGATTAAGGTATAAGAGAGAAGTAAACAAACAGCTTGAGCGGGTTTGCTGTGTGCTACACCTGTAAAATCATTGTACATGAGCTAATTTGTTTCCGATTGTTTATAATTCTAGAAAATAACATAAATCAGATGTAATCAGAGTTATTCAGAGTGGTTTGGTGTTAAATGGGTTTATTGTAGAGAATATTATAAGATATAAAACTGTATTCCACCACAAGATATTTTTACCAAATTAAATTACTTACAGTATATAAAAATTCTAGAATTAGAATAAATATTCTTACAATATCCAATGTAATATCCTTACATTAGTCCCATAATGTAATGTAATATTTATTCACTAGATTTAAGATACGTTAACTGGCTAATTTCTGCAGTGCTATAAGTTAAAGAAGAATTCCACTGATTTTTCAAAAGTTTAACATGATCGACTTGTAGAGACTCAGATGTCTTTACAGTGGTGGTGATGGGAACCAGGGCTCACCATGACTACAACACAAATATAGACATTTTATTTACTATCCAAAACCACCAGTGAACCTACAATGATGGTAAAATAGTGGAAAATCTGAAATAATGACTTTCTTTAGGTACTATTTTGCCTCATAGTGCACTGTATGTTACATATCCCTCACCATGAATGGATTTTAAGGCCAAAATCTTTCCAAAACTGTCATAAAACAATGTCTCAGACATTAGGCAGTGTATTCATAACCATTTCACATGTTATGAGCTTCTGTGAGGGAGCTTTTAGAGACACTGAGATGGAAAGGTTAAAAAATAATTTATATTTATTTATTTTTCTTTAAAACATTGTTACAACTTCTAGGTAACGTTAGCCAAAGTCGTGGGAACATTCCCAGCTAGCTGGGTTTTTGTTATTGTTTACACAGCCACTACAGTTCCTCTGCAACATTCAGTGTATTTTTAAAGATTATTCTGAAATGATCCAAAATAATCAAATAGAAAGAAACAGTAGTGAAATTTGAGATTTGATTCACTGAATCATTTGCTAATGAATGCTAAGTGCAGCTCTACACCACACAATCTGGCTCCATTGTTCCGCATGAAGCTAAATCGTGCGGGGGGAACGTGCGGTGGCCGGCAGTCAGATCCACTCAGAGTGGTGCGGATCAGTGGACTCAGTTTTTGTTTGGCCGCTCCTGCTGCTGCCGCTGTGTAATCCCATCAAACACAGCACAGCACCGCCATCGATTAGCCAACCGCAGATTAGCGCTAAGGAGGCGGCAGATTGAGGGGGGCTGACCCATCCAGGAAATGAATAAATCATCAAATAGACCAATAAATAAATTAAACTTTAAGTGAGTGAATACATGAGCGAGCTGTTTGACGTGTACATAAAAGGCACTGTGGTGGGCCGCAGTTATGGAACTGCTTCTAGAGGTTGGAGCTAATAATATTATTATTATTATTATTATTATTATTATTATTATTAATAGTGCATTTTGGTAGCAACTTCTTTTACAATATAATAAGTAATGCTTACCCAAAATTACCTGATATTTCACACAGTTAGTAATTCTGTACCCACATATTCAATCAGCCAAACATTACTTATAAATAGTGCTTAATATAGAGTAAATGTTTAAGAAACAAAAACTTGTATCTCCAAAACAGTAACTTTACAGGGGAAAAAAAAAGAAAAACATTCTCAACTTGGAATGGAAGTTGAAGTTTTCCCGCTGGAGTTTTCAAATTATGCAAAAAAGAAAAAAAAAATTGGAGATACAAGTGCTGCTGTACATACCTGGAAGTTTTATACATTACTCCAGCTAACTTCAGTACGAAGATGAAAATCATGGATAACCATCTAACAGTACTCATTAGCTTTTTATTGATTATATTCATACTTTTGTTTACAATCAAATGTAGATTTTCTTTTCTTTTACTAAAAATAAATGAGCAAAAGATCAGATTTATATAACTGAGTAATAAAAACTCACTTTTTTGCCATGTGCTTTAATGTGCTTTAATATGAAAGTACTATAAGTATCATTAGGCTGTTGTTACAGGAAAACCTTGTATTTCCACAATAGCAACTTTACAGGAGAAGGAAAAAACCTGCTTTCATTGTGGGTCATTTCCTTTAGTCCATTCATTTTGAAATTTTGTCTGACAGCAGCGATATATTTTTATATTCATTACACTATTTGTGTATGCATTTAAATATATATATATATATATATATATATGTGTGTGTAGTGACTGAAATGCTACATATCTTAATATTAAATATTACTGTAAAATGAAAATGAACATTTTTTTTTCCAGAAACCCAAAACAGCTTTACTGTAAACATACAAACCATAAAAAGACAAAACAGTGCTGAGATAATGAAGCGTAGAGCTGCAGCGTCTCTGTGCTCATACAGCCTGTTTAGTCTCGGAGGGGTGAAGATGGTGTGATTAGTTTGTTCTTTTTCAGTCGGTTCTTTATTCTCTCTGATGTTCTGTTATTCAGAGCGAGAGCCTACAGAGCTCTGAGTGTCCAAACTCATTTATGTTCACTCTGAGCGTCCCTTCTGCTCCAGCAGTTACAGCCGTCACTCACGGCCATGCAGGGACTGGGGGTCAAAGGTCAAACTGGCAACCCTGCCCGTGGCTGACCAACCCTGCAAAGTTACAGAGAGAGAGAGATAGAGAGAGAGACAGAAACAGAGAGATAGCGAGAGAGGGTAAAAGAGAGAAAGACAGAGAGAAGGGCACCAAAATGGAGAGGTGGGCAATAAAGGGGAGGAAAAAGAGAGAATGAGAGTGAGAGAAAAGAAAAAATGGAAAAACAGAAGAAAAAAGAAGGGGTAGACAAAATTAGAAAAAGATAAGAAAAGAAACAAAAAGGGAGTTAAAGAGCTGGGAAGAGGGAGGGTGGGGAGGTGAAAAAAGAGAGGATGAATAAGAGAGAAAGGGTACAAAAAGAGAGAATGAGAGAGAAAGGGAAGAAAAAACAGGGGAAAGAGAAAGAGAGGGTAGAACGGGAGAAAAACAGGCAGAGAAAAGGGAGGAAAAAAGGGGAGAGAAAAGAGAGAGAGAGGAGAAGAATAAAGAGGGGAAAAATGGGATGGGAGAGAGAGAGAAAGAAACAGAAACAGAAACAGAAAGAGAGAGAGAGAGAGAGAGAGAGAGAGAGAGAGAGAGAGAGAGAGAGAAAGAGAGAGAGAGAGAGAGATGAGCTGCTCTCTTGCCCAGATCAGCGTGTGTGATTAGAGATAGACTGAGAGAAGAAACTCTGTAGCTCTGTGTATTGGGCTGGTCTGGTTGCCGTGGTGATGAGAGCTCAGAGCAGCTGTAGAGAAACAGGAGGAGAACAAGCATCAGACACCAACACCTCAACACTGATACGGCACATCACACCTTCACCTCCACCTTCACCCACACCACGCTCTCTTTTCACTCTCTCTCTCTCTCTCTCTCTCTCTCTCTCTCTCTCTCTCACCCATTCTCTGTTCTCCCTCTCTCTCTAACACTCCTTAGGGGGGGAAGTATACATCACGGGTCATCTGCTGCCACTGGAGCACATCCACTCATCCGGAGAGAGAGAGAGAGACAGAGAGAGAGATAAAGAGAGATAGAGACAGAGGGAGAAGGGCTAGTGAATAAACACTAGTAATTAGGAATTGTGCACTGAAAATTGTTTGACTTAAAAATGTATTGTTAAATAATTTCATAAATGTTGTAGTTATTAAATACATTTTGGGGAAAATAATGGACTTAGAAACAAAAAAATGCACATTGTGTCGATGACTCATGTGTTGTGATGTAAAACTTGAAAGATGGACAGGTGAGAAAGAGAGAGTGAGAGAAAGCGTAAACAAGAAAGAGAGGTAGAGAGAGAGGTATAAAGAAAGCAGGCTGAGGGCCAGTTTTGTCGCTAAAGCTAAAGCTAAGCGGATTAATAACACAGCGCTGGCTCTGAGGTGAACTGGCTTGTTGTCGGGAGACGCTGTCGCCGTGGTTATTGTATAAACAGATTGGCGTGTGGTTTTGTGCGGCTGCTGTGTGGGCGAGTGAGGGAGGAGAGGGAGGAGTAATGAAAGCGCTCGGAGCGTGAAGCTCCGGCACAATCGCTCCTTTCACATCAGACACTTCAGCCGGTGCGGGATTCCTCTCCCCGAGGGTCAGTGTGAGCGTGTATGTGTGTGCTTGTCTTGCTATCCTTGTGAGGACTACATGTCCTCACAATGATAGGACAACATGACATTTTGCTGGTCCTCACTCGAGCATGTCTTATTTTTTATCACATTTTTTTTTTTTTTTTCTAAACAGTAAAAGAGCTGAAAAATTGCCTTTTGGACACTGAGGTCAAATTATTTGTTAGGTTTATGTTTAGGTTCAGTATTATTTGGCTACAGTAATAAAGATAATTAATAGAAATCTATAGAAGTCCTCACTAGTAATGTAAGACAAACATGTATGTCCTATAAATTCAGTGCACTGGGCACGCAGGGATTTATATGATGGGTGCTATTATCAGTGATAACACTGGATATTATAATTAACCCCTTCTCAAGCTCCTCCCACAAAGGAGTTTTAAACAAAACAAACTACTGCGAAACACAGTGCTGTAAATATCCGTACTAGAAGCTCTGTGTAGTGATGCAGGCAACAATGTGACACTATGTCAGGGGTCGGCAACATGCGTCTCCAGAGCTGCATGCGGCTCTTTTACTGCCCTGTTGTGGCTCCACAGCAGAATTAGATTTTTATGAAAAAATAAAATAATCCTCCTTTGCAGTGAAATTAAACTCTGCTGATCATTCTAGCACAATTTTAACAATAAACGGTTTTAAATGATGGAGTTAATGTATAACTGCTAATTCTTTCTTTAACCCTGAAGGTTGGCACGCAGACTGCTGGTCACCATAGCAAGGCAGACAACAATCTCACCTAGCTAGTAGCTAATGAAAAGGCAGAGAAAGATTTCAGATGAACATTGATAATTTGGAGACGAATGGACTTTTTTGCATGTATACTTTTTTGCATATATTCAACCTCGTAAAAAGTCAAATATTGAGAGACATTTTACAAGAAACTATTACACTTTTAAGGAAAAGTTTCCTGCTGGAGATGCAAGAAAAGCAGCTATAGCTGAGCTAAAGCTTGAAACAGAGCAAAGTAAGTCTCTGTATTAGAGTTGCCGACCCCTGCACTATGTGGACCGAACAGAGTCACTGGAGGTCTGAGATCAAACAAGGCAGTGATTAGAAGTTCTGTTTAGCAGCTGGTGCACAACCACTGCATCATCTTACGTCCTAAAAGACGTTACTTTTGTAGATTGTTTTTACATGATTGATAAGCTAAGCTAAGCAGAGAGTTCAGCTAAGTGTCTGTGTGTTTTTTTTCTGAGTATCTTGACTTCACTGGTGTATTTGGAGGTTAAATACTGTCTATGATGTCATGATTATATTTTTTTTAGCATTTTTAACATTTGAATTTTTTTTTCTAATCTAATTTTTTCTTTACTTCCATTTCCTCAGTCTCTGTGTATTGGCTTGGCTATATTGTCAATGAGGATCAGTGTACTCTGAGTTTAAATAAAGCTTGATTGATTGATTGACTGATTGATTGATTGATTGACTACTGGCCATAAAGCAGGCATATAGAGCTGCAGGACCTGCATTATTTTTATTTCTTCAGTCAGGGAGGTTTTAATCCTACAGTAAATCATGCTGTTAGTCACGCAGCTGCAGACGACACAAGAGTGACGTTTTATTCTTTTCTGCTTGATCATCCGGTGCAGACTCTGATGGGTGTTTACCGTCAGCTGATTAGCAGCCGCGCCGCGATCGTCAGCCTGCAGAAATAGCTGCAAATCAATCGAGGAACGGAGAGAGGGATAAATAAAGACGTCGTTGGCAGTGAGATTGAGCTTTCTGAGCAGTGACACGTCTCATTCTCCTCTTTAAATGACAGATAGAAGGAGAGAAAATGAAAAAGCGAGACGGAAAGTCTGCGCCGTATATGAAACAGTGATTATCTCCGTTTTTTGACAGGCGGCTGAGTGGTTTCAGCTGGCCTGTACTTCATTTAGGCAGGGCTTATTGCTCCAGCAGCAAAAACAGCACGAGTCGCTCATAAAGAAGAATAAAAGCAGAAATTTATCTTCTCCAACGTCATGTGGAGAGAGAGAGAGAGAGAGAGAGAGAGAGAGTGAGACAGAGAGTAGCTGAAAATAAAGCACCTCTCTCTCCTCCTCTATTTCTCTCTCTTCCTATTTCTCTATCTCTTCTTTCTCTCATATTCCTGGTGTCTCTCTTTTCACTCTCACCTTCTTCCTCTCTCCTTTTCTATCTCTCTCTCTCTCCCTCTGTTGGGTGTTTCTCAGTGTCTGTGCTGGTGGTTGGTGTGTGTGTGAGTGGTTGAGGAGTGTAAATAGTGTTTATGTAAATGTGTGTTGACTGGTGTTTGTAGCACTAATAGAAACTTCACTGTCTGACAGCGCTCACACACACACACACGCACGCACACACACACACACACACACACACACACACGTGTTGTGATGTCAGTGTTCAGCACTCAAACATTTCAGAAACCTTTCAGCTGAGAAAAACAGTGTACCAGTTAAGAATCAAGGTGTAACAGTTAGGAATTACAGTGTAACAGTTAGGAATTACAGTGTAACAGTTAGGAATCACAGTGTAACAGTTAAAAAGTATAGTGTAACTTTTACAGTGAGTTTTGAAATACTAAGAATTATGATGTAACAAACAACAGGATGTTACCCTTAAAAATTACAGTTTAGTATACCAGTGTAACACTTAGGATTACAGTGTAGCAGTTTAAAATTACAGTGTAACAGTTTAGTGTACCAGTGTAACACTTAGGATCACAGTGTAGCAGTTTAAAATTACAGTGTAACAGTTTAGTATACCAGTGTAACACTTAGGATCACAGTGTAGCAGTTTAAAATTACAGTGTAACAGTTTAGTATACCAGTGCAACACTTAGGGATTACAGTTGTAACAGTTAAGACTAATAGTACATTACAGGAGGAACTAGTACACTGGCAGGCGGTGGGCGGGGCCTGAGCAACCCAGCTGCAGGATCAGTCTACCTCAATCTGGAGGTGAGAATGATGGAGTGTGTATGTGTCTGTGTGTATGTGTGTGTGTGCAGACCCGCTCCAGTAGGTTAACCTCTCGCGCAGGTGCTCTTAGTGGAGTGCTAAACGGGTTCAGTGACAGGCGGTGAGCCTCATTAGGTCCAGATGCTGCCTGACACGCTCGCTCGCTTGCTCGCTCGGACAGATGTAGGGGTGGTGGAGGTGATGTTAGGGATTAGGGCACTGCTCGTGTTCCTGTGATTAGAGCGGAGAAAACAGATTGGGCACAGCCAATAAAGGCCTCTGGACCACTGCCTTGAGTGTGTGTGTTTGTGTGTTTGTGTTTGTGTGTGTGTGTGTGTGTGTGTGTGTGTGTGTGTGTGTGTGGACTATAATGATTAGTAAAATAAAGTGATTGTCTACACTTCCTACTCAAAAAACAGGAAAAACAGCATATTTATTTACATCAGTGTGTGGGAAGCTTTATGTAATATTTTCAGAAAGAGAAGCATTACTTTTGCATGCACATGGCTAAATAGAGAAACAGGCTGATGGGTAGCCAGCCAGCCAGCCAGACAGACAGACAGACAGACAGACAGACAGACAGATACACACTATTAGGCATGTTTGGGAATAAAAATCTGTTTTTTTAAGCCACAAGTTCACCAGTTTCAGCAGTTTTAGCTTTGCTAGTTGATCCTCTGTGCAGCTTTCTCCACCGCTGTCACGGAGTTCCCTCACTTCACTGACTGATTACACTTCAGCTGTTTTAGCACTGCTAGCTAAATTCGCATCATTGCATACATCACTAGCTACATTAGCATGGCTGGAGTTACTGTAAGAGATTTACACTCAACATTTTCCCCATCATAAGGACACATATACTCACATTACAGCACGGACAGAGAGAGAGAGAGAGAGAGAGAGAGAGAAATGTAAATGAGATGAGAGAGACACTCGGAGAGAGACACAGAGACTTAGCTAGCAACTTACTAACTTTCTGCTAAGCCTATTAATATATATATATATATATATATAGTATTAGGAATGAATAACTGTCTCTAAATGTAGGTATTGTGATATAAACTGAGTCTGTTCTACAGTTTCTCGTTAGTTTGAATATGATTTTTATCAGCGTTCTGTAAAGTTTGCCTTACAACAGTTGCTTTGAAGGAACACATTTGTGGGCGGAGCCTGGAGAGCAGAAATTTGCTGGCATTCCTGTAAAAGTTAACTACCAGGTTTTATACCTGAAAGATTTTTAAACAACAGCTACAGTGAAGGGTTAGTTAGTGGAAGAGAGTAAGCACAAACCAAATGGACAAGTCCACGTTCAGAACAGTCCTGGACTGACCGCCGTAGCACAATGCTGGCCGTGTGATTAGCGCGGAGATTCTGCCGGAATCCCGTTGGCCTCTGGACAGATTGCAGCAGCTGCTGTTTGTGTGAGCGGATGGAGAGCGGCATGCGCAGCCTCATTTCCCGCTGATTAGATGAAATGTCAGTTGCGTTTCTCCTGCTGATCTGCAGCCGGTGGTCTCGCCGTGCCGCTGCGTGAGCTGTGTGTGTGCTAATGCAGAGAGAGACCGCCGATCAGTCAGAAAATGCCATGATGGATAATGCACAGCACTACGGTCAGCTATTGCGGAGGAAATATTGTAACATTAGTGCAGTTGTGTAGGGGTGTCTGGATAGGTGGGTGTTCTGTGACTTCTTAGAGACCCCGGCCCCAAGATGTGTCCACATCCCATTATTATGCACAATTTACCTGCAATTTTATACATGCCCTGACCTAAATCAGGGCTTAAAGTCTTAAAAGTCAATATAATCTTACTGCAGTGCACTATACATCGCTATAAAAATAACATGTAGTTAATTTACATAAGTGCATTCACTTATTTATCAAGTGTGAAAATTGAAAACTCATTAAAATAATTAAAGATTTCTAAAATATAATCATATCATGACTGATTTGTTGGACTGTGGCTGCTTGCATAAAAGTTTGGCCTTAAGTTGACCCTTAACATTAAGTGACTCTTTGGAAAGTGAAAAATATCCATAAATACAAAATTAACTATAAAAGTTACAGCTGTAAGTGTATCCCTTAATTTTTAACTTAAGAGAAGTACTAAAGTGTTTTATGCAATCGGCCACTGAAACGTAATTGTTGGTACTGTAATGATCATTATTTTATAAACTTATATATAAATAAGTTTTGTAGGAGTAAAGCAAATAATATATATGTGTGTGTGTGTGTGTGTGTGTGTGTGTGTGTGTGTGTGTGTGTGTGTGTCAAACGTCAAATCAAACGTTTGATAAACTCTGACTGGTCTGAAACGCGATCGGGAGGCCAAAAATCTGAATCTGCGCCCCTTGCACACTACTCGATTCTGTCAACTGTTGACTCAGGCTGACCAAAAAATCTGCAGACTAGAGCCGACTAGCACAGACTCAGCCAGACTGAGAATCAGGGCTAAAATTGGGGTAAAAGTCGTGCAATGTAACGTTTTTTTCTTAAATGTGTTCTTGAGAAAGATCCTAAGTAAAAGTCTATGTCAGATTCATGCCATGTTCTTAAACCGCAGAACTGTTCGCACCTTTGTGCTCTTGAGTGTGTAGATTCTGTTCCTACCTAAGAACAAATCCCAAATAAGAAACCACCGGTGAATGTCAGAATCTTTGTGAATCTTTGGGTTTTAAGAAGAAATTTCTTCTTAGGAATGGTTGGTGAATCAGGCCTATTCTTAACTTTTAATATAATTTAATGTTATGAATTTTTATTTGTAATGTTGGATTTCTGCGTCTACACGGTGTGAAGAGCAGCTGAGGTTTTCAAATGATATTAAAGATCAAATCAGAAAAACTGGAGTTATAAGGATCTGATTTGACAGTGACAAGCAGTAAATGTGTTGAGGCGACTGGAAAGGGTTTCAATTTTGCGGTTATTTTTTGACGCAGTGTCTGAGAACAACGCCAACAAGAAAAAAAAAAAGCCCTCCACCATCTGCTCGGTGATGGTGTGTCCGCGGCTCTGAGACACACAGATTTTTGAGAAAAGTCAGAGTGGGGAAAGTTTCAAGTGTGTTCATATTAGGAGTGTGTTCACTTCAAATGCCTTGTTGCTCAAACTGACCTTTCACATACTTACAAAACATACTAAATAAGGGCAAAGCTGCCTTACAGTCCCTTAAATTCTAGATATGAACAATATTATATATAATATATAATAATATTAATTCCACAGTACTAAGTGAATATTTTGGGTAACATGATGATGGTGAGTTTCAAAATAGTTTACCTCAAATACACAGAATTGCCCAAGTATGTGGTACAAACTTCTCAGTGCTGTGTAATTATTTTGGCAGTTATATGATGTAAAAGATTGTAGATGAATAAAGTACAGAGTCTTATACAGTATCTGTTTATTATCTATAAACTAAACTGAATCTGGGCTATAAAAGAAAGCAGTAGTTCTTACTGTGGTTCTACTGGGTTCTTACTGTTCACTTTACAAAACTATCTTTGTATTATGCTGTTTTATCTCATATAACTAACCCACTATTTGAAGGAGCTTCTGATTTACTTTCCTGCTTAAACGCGACATTACAGTGAAACATATGTATGTGTATGTTTGTATTTATCAACTTATTACTCCTAATAACTATGACGTATATTACTGTGTCCTTTATCAGCTTAATATCTAGAACCTGTCAGTCAATACAGTGTAATTAAGACTGTTCATCATTTTACAAAAAAATAACTGCACAACACTTTAGAGTTTGTACTCCACACAAGGCGGACTTGGAGAGGGTTGAACAGTTTTTCACAGCAGAGGGTTCTCACCCACCCCCTTTCACCCCACATTGCTCGCTAGCAGCTCAACAACATTTCACACACAGAGAGAAACAGCAGAGTCCTAGTTCATCTGATAACAGAGTTAAAGGGAATGAATATTTGGTTGATTACATTAATATTATTATATTAAAAACCGAGTCTGTTCTACAGTTTCTCATTAGGTTGAATGAATAACTGGTTCTAAATGTAGGTATTGTGATATAAACTGAGTCTGTTCTACAGTTTCTCATTAGGTTGAATGAATAACTGGCTCTAAATGTAGGTATTGTGATATAAACTGAGTCTGTTCTACAGTTTCTCATTAGGTTGAATGAATAACTGGCTCTAAATGTAGGTATTGTGATATAAACTGAGTCTGTTCTACAGTTTCTCATTAAGTTGAATGAATAACTGGTTCTAAATGTAGGTATTGTGATATAAACTGAGTCTGTTCTACAGTTTCTCATTAAGTTGAATGAATAACTGGCTCTAAATGTAGGTATTGTGATATAAACTGAGTCTGTTCTACAGTTTCTCATTAGGTCGAATTGCATTTTTACCAGCATACGGAAGAATGCGGAGCTTGGACAGTCATTTCTGATCCATCATTGGTTGCATGATCATATGTGTGTAATCTAGAAGCTCATATGAAAGTGGATCAGACACCCACAGTGCAGGCTCTTGGTCTTGTCCCCCCGAGCTCTTCTCACCTCTCATTACACACAGATATATTTATACATTAACTGCATTATTGAGTTTATTTTTATTATATTTAAGATATTTTGCATGGAATGTATTGCGTTCCAGTGTGTGAGCAGTAAGACGTATTTATCCTCTTGTAGGTGCCGTAACGAGAGTTGACCAAGAGAAGGGGGCCGGCCATAAAAGACTGCACTAAAAATTCTTCTTTTTTTCCAAATCTCAAACAAATGAAAGAAATGAGTGCACATAATTTTTCTGCCCTGCGTCAGATCAAGGCGTGAAGGAAATGGACTCTGTGTGAGATTGTGATGATTATCTGTCTTTCTTTCACTCTGAAATTCCACTACTCCCTGTTTTTGTTTTTTGCGGATAGACACTGAGAACATGTGATGGACGCAGATGCGAGGAAAAGCTGCCACTTGACTGTCTTTTTGATGGACAACTGCATCTGTTTACTCACACTTTCTGACTTTTTATAGCTTTTTGGGAGTTCTGCTTTCTTCCTTAAGGACATTGGAAGTATTTCCTAACGGATCAGTGTTGGATTTGATCCCAGACGGATCGCTGGATTCAGAGACCTTTCTGGATTTTAGTCTTTCTGTTCCTCCGTGGAAATTTACTCCGAAAACTCACAGCGGAGTTAGAATGAGCTTTTAGAACAAACTCTCAGCTCAGTTTGGCAGGTACGACTTTCTGCTCTCCTCCTGCCTCCTCTCTTCCCCTCCTGTCTGATCTCCTCTACTCTCCTCCATTCTTTTCTTTTCTCTTTGCCTGCTTTTCTCATTATTTTTTTTTCTCCTCTCATTATTTTTCCTTCTTTCCTCTTTTTTCTCATCTCCCCAACTCCTCTTCTCTCCTCTTCTCTTTTTTTCTTCTTTTCTCCTCTATTCTCCTCCTTTCCTCATTTTTCTCCTCCCTTCTCTTGTGTTCTCTTCTTTGGTTGTTTATTCTTCTGTCATCCCCTATTTTCTCATCTCTTCTTCTCTCCTATCATCTCCTTTTTTCTCCTCTCCTCTCATTATTTCTCCTCTTTTCCTCTTTTTCCTCATCTCCTCAACTCTTCTCCTCTGACCCTTTCTTCTCTTTTCTCCTCTCTTCTTTTGTCCTCTCTTCTTCTGTCCTCTCTTTCTTTCTGCTTTTGTCTCCTCACTTATTTTGTCTTCTTTTCTTCCCCACTCTCCTCCTTTCTTCATTTCATTTCATCTCCTTTTTTTCTCCTCTCTTCAATTCTGTTTCTCCCCTCTACTCTCTTACTTTCTCCTCTTCTCCCTTACTTCTCCCATAATTTCTCATCCTTTCCTCTCATTTCTCCTCTCCTCAATTTTTTTTCTCTCATCTTCTCTAGTCTTTTCTCTTTTCTTCTCTTTTGATCCTTTCATCTCTTCTTCCATCCATTTTATTTTTTTCTCTCCCCTAATCTTCTCCTTTCTCTTCTGTTTTTCTCTCCTCTACTCTCCTCCTTTCTTCTCTTCTTTCATTATTTCTCCTCCTTTCCTCTCTTTTCTCTTATCTCTGAGTCTTCCTCTCTCCTCTCTTTCTTTTTTTCTCTTTTCTCCTCTCCTCTTGTCTCCTCTCCTCTCCTCTCTTCCTTCTTCATATTTCTCCTAATTTCTCTTCTAATCTCTTCTGTGGTTCTGTGTTGTTCTGTAGTCTCTTCTCTTCTCTCTTTTTCTGTCATTTTTTCTTCTCTTCTTCTCTCCTCCTTTCTCCTCTCATCTTATAATTTATCCTCTTTTCCTCTCATTTCTGTGCTCTTCGACTCCTCCTTTTTTTCTCTAATCTTATCTCACCTCCTCGTTTTTCCTCTTTCTTTCCCCTTTTTTCTATATTTTCTCTTTTTTTCCTCCTTCTACTTTTTTCTATTTTCTTCCCATTTGTCTGACTTCCTCCCTGCCTGTTTCTACTCTTTTCTCCACTTTTTCTCTCCTTTTCCTTTGTTTTCTTATTCACCCTGTTTTCTTTTTTCACCACTCTTCTCCTCTTTCGTCTTACTTCTCTTTTCATCAGTCATTTTCTCTTCTCCATCTCCCTCATTTCTTTTCTTTTTCCTCCTCCTTTCCCCTTTCCTCTCCTCGCCGTGCCTAAACCTGTTAGTGTCTGTTTGGAGAACTGCTATAGAGTCTTAATGTTCTCTTTGTAATGTTCTCTGACCTCTGATCGGACTGCGTTACTCTGAGGTGAGATTTTATATATTATTTTTAATCTTTTTAATCTTGCGCTGCAGACAGGTGTGTATTGAAAGTGAGAGGAAGGTCTGCTCTGTGTTTGAATGAAATCCTCCGTTGCTCTCTTTCCGTTCTCCTTCTTTCTGAAAAGATGCCGTCTGAGCGCTTAGAATGTTCCAGCGTTCCAGGCGTTTCATCTGGTCACTGCTGAATCTCACAAGACTCGTTCCTCACACACTCACCAGAATTAGTGTATAACATTCACACACCAAATACACGTTTGCCTTCCGAAGCTGATGTGAATATGTAAATGCACCTGCGCCTTTACCTGTGGGATGCTAATGTAAATATGTACCTAGCATCAAATAATATTTATTATCAAATATATATATATAAATATATTTAGTATGTTTACAAGATATGATTCTTCATGTGGAGACACAGTCAGTGGTCACATGTGAGTTCCTGCTTCTCTCTTTCTGTGTCTGAAGTGCTAGACTGGGTTCTGATTTATAGCGGAACCTTAAACCCTGTACCTTAGTGCTAGGAGTGTGTTTGGATGTTCAGAAGGAAACACTGTACCTGTGAATGTAATTTATATTCAGACATTTTTAGTACAATAAAAGATGATTAACAGCATTTGTCCCGTGTGCTGTCTGACTAACTCCTTTAATTTTTTTTCCATTTAAAACTTAAGACAACATTGTTGATTATGTATTACATAATAAAAAATGCAGCTCTTGAGATTTGAAAACTGCATGCTTTCAAATTGCGTTTTCGATGCATAATGATTACAATAATTTACAATAATGATTAATCTTTCAGGTCTAATGCAAAACATTTTACCATCTATTTTTCACAGCAGTTACAATTGTCTCATTTTACCATCAGCAAACATGAGCAAACACTAGCACATCTGTGGATTCTGACCCTTAAAGCGAGAGCCAGAGATCAGTTTAGAGATCTACGAGTCAGGCGCAAATAAACTCCTCCCTTCTAGTCTCTGTTACTCTGTCAGTAATTCATAGAGTTTTTCAGACTGTTGAGAAAAGAGACTGGAAAGTGTTTCCTTTCAAATGAGACCAAGGTCATGATTGTAGCCCAGAGGATGTGGCAACAGCGCTCCCTTTTATTTTGCCATTTTAGGCAGAAATGGGGTCCACAGTTAACACCATAATGTCATTTTGATCTACAAGTTTACACTTAAATGCTTTAACACTCTCAAAAGTGACGGTGACACAAAGGATTCTTTGTGTGATGCCGTTACACTTTTGGTTCTCTAATGTACCTAAAAACAGGAGACACTAAAAGGAGGTGCTACTGTTCAATTGTGTGGAATCCATGATTTCAGTAGTATGAAAGCAACATGGTTTCAGATGAAAGTTTAAAATATTTGGAATCTGCTCATGGTAAACAGTGTCAAAGGTTTCAGATCATCAGTATGAAGCTATAAATCAAAACATAGAGTTCAGAAAGATGAACAGAGCTGCAGCAGATTCAAAATGACTGAGAAAGCTATAGAACAGCAAGTTCTAGTACAATAAATATCCAAAATTCTGAACGGATCTCAAGGCAGATAACTTGTAAAAATTTGCTAGTAGGAGGTTAATGTTTTTTGTACCTCATTTACCAGAAATGTTCTCTAAAGAACCATGCATTGAACTGTTGAACTCTTTAGACAACTCAAAGTGGTTCTGTGTAAAGAACCTGTTTGTTGTAAACATTAAAGCACACTTCTACTTTCTTCAGTCCTGTTGGAAAAGCATCCCAGGTGGTTCCTCATGAAGCCGCTTGGGAGAACAGCAAGAGTGTGTACAGTTACATAAAGTGATGTTGGTGGTGCAGGGCTGTACTGAATAATCTAAAATAGTTTGGATTTGTTCTGTGTTCACAGTTCACATTTCACAGTTTTGACTGCACTGTTCTTCTACCAGTCTAAAGGTGCTTCCAAGAACCTCTCCATTATGCGGTGTGTCTTTAAATCTCATTTCTCGAAAATAGTTCTCTAAGGAACCATCCAATAAAAAGTGGTTCTTTTTGGACATTTGCCAAAAACCCTTTCTGGCATCTTTATTTTTTAGAGAGTAGATGTTCTACACTCTTAAAAGATATGGTTCTTCAAGGGATCTTTGGTAAAGACAACAGTTCTGTATAAAACCACAAACATGCAAAACACCATTTGTCTTTGCATGGTGAAATGGTTTGTCAGATTGATGAAGAATGTGTTGTTTATGGTTATATACAGCACTAAAAGGGTTCTATTGTTACAAGCTTGACATCATAACAATTGAAGAACCCATTTTGGTATTATATGGAACCTATACAACACATTCTCCATCAATCTAAACAACCATTTCACTTTAATTGAATAGTCCACTTTAGATGCTTTGTAGATACTTCATTTACTTTCAAGTTACCTTCAACTACATATTTATTAAATTGACCATAATTTTCTTTAACTCTAAACCTGGCCCTAATCCTAATCTTAACCTCAACCCAAAACCTAAACCTACACCCAACCCTCACCCTGGTCCTAGCCCTAATCCTGGTCCAAATCCTAACCCCAACACTATTTAGAATCAGAGTTTCACAGATAGTTTGTTAACACATCAAACATCGGTAGATAATCTGTAGAAGACTATAGTAGACTATTCAAATAAAGTGAGACTCCATTTCACTGTGCAAAGAGCCATGTAATCATGGAAGCACAGGGTTCTTTGAATGTTCATGGTTCTACATAGAACCCTAGAAGAACCATCATTTTTACAGGGTAAGTTTAGACTGCTACATGATGACTGAGGATGAACAGAGCTTTAAGCTGTTTCTTATTGGCTCCTGCAGAATCTCTCTGTTAGCAAAACAAAGCAGGAAATTTGTTATCAGATTGAGTTGTGTGTGTGGGTGTGTGTGTGTGTGTGTGTGTCTGTGTCTGTGTGTGTGGCTCTCGTATTGTTACTGTGAGTTATCACTGTGTTCATACAGCACTGACTCAGCACTACAGCTGTTTTCCTTTATTTACTGTTGAATATTTTCATATCAGTACAGATCAGGGCAGCCAAGGACAGAAGCTACTACTACATTCCAGCCTGGAATCACTTCAAATCACAGAGGGGTGTGACGAAAAACACACAGTTCTGCAGTCTACGATACGACTGCATCAGTTTAGCAGCCAGAGTGAAAGAAGACAATCTTTTAATCCTCATTTTCATTTTACTTGAAAGGTGAAAGACAATAATTCAGTAAAAATTAAAGAGTCTTTGGCGTAGGCCCCGCCCTTGGCCCAGGTCTTGCAGCGTCAAGATCTTCACTGATCCTGCCAGATAGAGATGGCAGTTGCAGAGCCTATTCCAGGACAACTGGACAGGGATCAAACTGGTGGTGATGGGAAGAAAGGAGGGGAACGTCAAAACGTCAGCATCTGAATAGGACTTGAGTTATTTTGAAGACAGGAGTGGGCCCGATTGGTCAGGAGTAATGAATGAATGAACAAGTTTTCCTGGCAGAACTTTCACTAAAGCTACCATTTTAAACAAAGAAATAAAGCAGTGATAAAACATTGTAATTGGAAATTGATGCTAATTCCAAAATTCTGCATGTCTGTTTGTAACCACAGAATATTTGGTCTCACATTAAACACAAACAAGTTCGGCAATGTTTTCAGCTGTTTGAAGCCGTCAATGCTGAGTGGAAAAATACTGACTCTTTTTTCTGTAAAAGACTGTCTGCAAATTTACACACAAAACTTTAAGATCTAAAGAAATCAAAGGAAAAAGCCCCCCCATATTAACTTACTGCATCTATCTGTTTAATGCTTTGTTGTAAAGACCATTATAATCTTATTTTTTATTATTTTTGGCTTGAATATATGTGATATTAATCATAATATAGCTTCAATATTTCTTGCATGTTAACTCAACAATGACTTACAGTCATATGCAAGCATTTGAACATAAGTGGCACATCCTGTACAGGGAACAAACACTGCGATTTTTTTGTGCACAGTTTCTGTTTATTTGCTGGATTTACTGGAATATTGGACACAAAAGATTAAATCTACAAGACAAGTTTTATACAAGTTTGTTTTATTTTTTTCCCCAATATGTTAATTTCAGTAAATAAACACTGTATTAAAATGTGCAGTGTGTTCTCTGTAGAGGATGTGGAAAAGGAAAAATTCTTGAAAGTGGTTTAATTTTTGGAATGAAACCCTTCACATTTATCAGGAATGTGGTTCTGTGATTAGAGGTCTGTTTACAAGCTAAGCCATAAACAATGCTGAAAATGCTTCCTAGTGCTCTTGTGGCTGCCATCAAATCCTCACAACATCTAGGGTAAAGCATTACCAGAAGAGTAGAGGCTGTTACTGCAGCAAAGAGGGGACAAACTCACTATTAATGCCTTTCAAAGGGGTCTTTGCATGACGAAATTATTTTTCAGTTACGGTGTTCATCTTGTAACAATAGCAAATTGGATTAGAACGGACTCATATTAAATCAGTAGTCGATGATTCTTTTTAATGATACTGGAGTTGAACTGAATCATATCTAATCAGTGCTGAATTGAATCGTATCACAGTTGAACTTAATTTGTATCAGATCATTAGTGAACTGAATCTGACTAAATCAGATCAGATGGGTAGTGAATGGAATCGAATCACATCAGTCCTGAAATGAATCGTATTGGAGTTGTATTGGATCAGTACTGAATCCAGTTGTCTCACAGTTTGATTGAGTCAAATCAGTAACTAATAGAGTCATTGCTTTGGATTTGAACTGAATTGTATCGCATCACTGAATATAATCATATTGGGGTTGAACTGAATCATATCGGAGTTGAACTGAATCATGTCAGATCATGTTGAATTATTTTGGAGTTGGAGTGAGTCGTACTGAATCATCAGTGAGTCAAATCATATCACAGTTCATCTGAACTGTATTGGTTCAGTAGTGAATCAAAGTTTGTGGAATTATTTGTTGTTTAACTGTATTGTTCTTGTATAATGTGTAAAAATGTTTTAGATGCATATTGTACAAATCACACCACAGAGCCATTCTCACGTGTGTGTGTGTGTGTGCGCGTGTTTGCGTGTCTGTGTGTGTGTGTGTGTATATGTGGGTAAGTGTGTGTGTGTGTGTGTGTGTGTGTGTGTGTGTGTGTGTTTGTGTGTATGTGTGTGTTAATAACATGACACATCCAAACAAAATGTCAGTTCCATTTTCACATTCTAATTCTGGAACCAGATGGAGGAACCTGATGACAAGATGAAAGACAGACAGATACACACACACACACACGCACATGGACGACTAATACACACTCTCTGAGAGTGCACACAAGCTGTGTGTTTTTGGTAAATCAGGAGAAGAAGAGAAGAAACTCATGAAGATACAAACATAATAATGTAAAGAATAAGTGTGTGTGCGTGTGTGTGTGTGTTTGTGTGATCTACACCATTAAGAAGATCTGAGATTGAAAGCACCACTGAACTTAATTAAATCATAACCACAGGCCTAATTATCACCATGATAAACAGCATCACAATCTCTCTCTCTCTCTCTCTCTCTCTCTCTCTCTCTCTCTCTCTCTCTCTCTCTCTCTCTCTCTCTCTCTCTCTCTCTCTCTCTCTCTCTAGAGAGTTTTTCTCATTCTACTGTGTTGTTGAGTGTTAATAAAAAAGCCCCCCCCATCCCAAAGGCCTCTTGTCCGTCCCAGTCCTCATCAGTTTTACATCCCCAAGTGTGTGTGTGTGTGTTTTCACAGAAACACAGAAATGAAATGCTGAGGAAAACAGCTCCAGTAAAACGTATAGAATTTGAATTTGACTCAATCAAAATCAGACCTGAATCGAATCGTATTCAACTGAACCAGATTAGATCAGTACTGAAGTGAATCATGTCAGAGTTGTACTGAAACATATCGGAACAGTACTAAATCAAATTATTTTGGACTTGAACATATTGGAGCTGGATTGTGTTATGGACTTGTACCTGAATCATGTCAAATTAGTAGTGAAGTGAATCAGATCAGAGTTGAGATTAATCTCATACAGGACCACCAAAACACTCCTGACTTTATGACTTTTATTTTGCTTCTGGAAGCTAATAATAAGAGAAAATTGTAATTATATCTAAACCAATACATATATATTTACATATGGTACATATTGTTATTACACATGTATGGATGTAATAATAGATGAAGCATTGTTATTACTCATGTTTATTTACTCTTATAGACACACTGCTGACACCATTCTGGAGCAACCATAACTGGATCTTAATTGGATTAGGTGTGGGTTAAGGTCAAGGTTAGGGTTAGGATTAGGGCCAGGATGAGTGTTAGGATTACGTTTTGGGTTGAGGTTAGGGTTTGGATTAAGATTAGGGCCAGGGTGAAGGTTATTATTAGATTTTGGGTTGAGGTTAAGGTTAAGATTAGGGCCAATGTGAGGGTTAGGATTAGGGTTTAGGTAAAGTTGTGGTTAGGATTAGGGCCACAGTGAGGGTTAGGGTTAACCCTAAGTTTTGGGTTGAGGTTAGAGTTTGGATTAAGATTAGGGCCAGGGTGAGGGTTAGGATTAGATTTTGGGTTGAAGTTAATACTTTCTTAATGTAAGTAATGTATCAGCAGTACATCAAGATATTTACTTCAGTATATTGAGATGCTTCACTGCTGATACTGATATGTTGTTGATGTGTTACTGATACTTTGTTAAGAGTTTATTAATCATCTACAAAGGAGCACTCCAAATAAAATGTTACCAATATTTTTTTCCTATCAATTTTAGACCATTTCTGTTGGTCTTTTCTTCATTAAATTTTGACACATCATAAAGAACAAATGGCCTTTTTAAAACAACAAAATGGAGACACAAGATTTTGTCCCAACAGTATTTGCTCTTTATGATGTTTCATGATGAACAGATACACATTGTTTATGTGTGTGTGTGAGTGTGTGTGTGAGAGAGAGAGAAAGAGAGAGCAGTAAAGTTTGACTCTACCTCTGAAATCTAGTTTGACATGCCAGCTGCTGCCCTGCACCGAAAACATATGTACACCCCCCAACACACACACACACACACACACACACACACACACACACACACACACACACTTTTAGGTGTTCTAAAATTTGTTTTGTGTGTGTGTGTGTGTGAGGGCTGTAAGGTAACTGAACAGACTGTGTCTGTGTGTGGACAGATGGTGTGTGCGGCTAAACAGGGCCGTTACCTGTTACCGCACAATCAATCAACACACACACACACACACACACACACACACACACACACACACACATTGTAAGCATTTCGTACCTCCAGCACAGATGTGTTCTAGTTTTGGTCGTGCTGACTGCTGACTCTGAGTTCAGAGACAATCTGTAGTGCTTTGTGGGTCAGCGCTGGAACGTTCACTCAGATTCCTTCACGCCCTCTAACCAGGCTCCGCCCACAAATGCATTTTTTCATATCTACTGCAGTGAAGTTGAACCAGCTTTGCAGAATGCTGATGAAAATCCAATCCCACCTAATGAGAAACTGCATAACAGACTCAGTTTATATCACAATACCTACATTTAGAGCCAGTTATTCATTCAACCTAATGAGAAACTGTAGAACAGACTCAGTTTATATCACAATACCTACATTTAGAGCCAGTTATCCATTCAACCTAATGGGAAAGTGTAGAACAGACTCACAAACAGAGAGAGAGAGAGAGAGAGAGACAGTGTATAACCTCCAGATACACCAATAAAGACAAGATACTCTGAGACAGACAGAGAGAGACAGAGGATTGTGTGTGTGTGTGTGTCCACTCTGTCTGGCTCCATGCGTGTCCACTCTGGGCAAACGTACGGGGTTCATTATGCCCCCACATGCCAACCCGGCCAAACCTGGCACTGCCAACTGCCTAATCCACTCACAGTTACACACCATACCACTGCACTCTAATACTCTCTCTCTCTCTCCCTCTCTCTCTTTCTCTCTCTGTTTACTTTTCTGTTTCTCTCTCTCCCTCGCTCCCTCTCCCTGTCCTTTTTCTTCCTCTGTCTTTCCCCTATTTTTTTCTCAGTTCAGAATAGCTTTATTAGCATGACTGTGAGGTACAGTATTGCTAAAGCATCACAACAGTAGAAGTGAACAACAAAAACAGTAATGAAAACAGAATAAGATAAAAAGAACCAACATAAATAATAACCATATCAATTAATATAATTACAACATTAGAGTATTATTATTATCACTGTTTATAATTATAACCATACAAATTAGTAAACTAATGACATTTGCAACGTTGGGGGTCAGTGGAGTGGGGGTATGGAGAGTGGGGGTAAGTGGAGTGGGGGTATGTGGGATGGGTGTCAGGAGGGTGGGGGTATGGGGGGGTTACCCACTCTCTCTCAGGCGGTGGCATGTTGTTACGTATTTTAATTAATTTTTTCTCTATCTCATCTTTCATTTTTCCTCTCTCTTTCGTTTTACTCTGTCGCATTCTTTCTCTTTTCTCTTTTGCTCTCTATCTCTCTCCCCATCTCTCTGTCTTTCTTTAATCTGCTTCTCTCTGTCTTTTTTCTCTGTCTTTTCTGTGTTTCTCTTGCTCTCCCCTCTCTCTCACTCTTCCTCTGTCTTTCTTTTCTCTTTCCTTCTCTCTCTCTCTCTCTCTCTCTCTTTTATTATCTTTCCTCTCTCTTCTCTCTTTTTTACTCTCTTTCTTTTCTCTGTCTCTCTTCCTCTCTTTGTTCTCACATGCTCCATCTCTCTCATGTTCTGTCTCTCTCTCTCTCTCTCTCTCTGTCTCTCTCTCTCTCTTCACGTCCCTTTCTCTTTCTCTCTCTCTCTCTGAGCTGCTTTTCACTCCTTTTCTTTCTCAAGATCAATGTAGCTTATTAACAATAATAACAACAACATTGTTGACTACATTAAAAATAAATAAATGTATAATTTCTTGTATAATTATTACTTATACAAGTTTAATTTTCTTTAACATATGTGTAGTGTTGGGGCTCAGAAGAGTGGGGGGTATGTGAGGTAGGGTGGGGATGTGGAGGGTGGAGGTCAATAGAGTCTTTCTCTCTCCGCCACTGGAGTGAAAAAAACAATCTCAACTTGAATTTGATGTTAAATGTTCTTCTCTGTAATTCATTGTCATGTTGTTGGTTTACCTCTTTGAGAATTCCGTCTCTTTCCGTGCTCTACCCTTTCTAATCCTCACAGCTCCGCCCCCTCGTTATCGCCATCCTTCATGTGTTTTTTTTTTACAGTAGCTACAGTTTGCAGGTGTTTGCAGTCTCCGTGTATTTAAAGCCCCTGTGTTTCCATGCTGCCCTTTATTTTCCGTACATCTTCATTTTTGTGCATCACCACTCCTGTCTCACCTGAACTGTCCTGCAGGCTGTTTGATGGGGGCTGGCTTTGCCTTTCTGTCCAGAATATGAGCTTCTATTTGAGAGTTTTCTTGGTCTTCTGAATCTTTCCTCGACTTCCACAGTTCCCCTTAACTGCCATTTCTTAATGACGTTGTGGACAGTAGAGATTATGAGCTGGAAGTGCTTTGATGTCTTTTTATATCCCCTTCTTCTCTGTAGGCAGCAATTAGCTTCATTTTTTAGATCCTCAGCAGCTGCACAGAGGAGCCCGTGGTTGTTGAGTGTTAGCACAAGATCTGAAGAATCAGAGAATGAATTATGTTCATCAGCTGACTGATTAACAGGTCTTAACAAGTTAATTAAGGCCAGGGGTGGAGAAACATTCCCATACACCTGTACATGCAGTGAGCTTGCCCTGTTTAACCTCTCACATTATAGACTCCAGAATCCAGCAGCAGTACAGGCTGAGCGTATGTGTTTGTGCATTAAACAGGCTCAGACATGGAGATGGAATTCTTCTCACAGCTTTTCTACACAGCGGGGGGCTCAGCCTCGTGCTCACATTTTACTGGGACTATGACAAATAGAGTGGTAATGTGTGTGTGTGTATTTTTGGACTGTGTCCTGCTGAGCCAGGGGGTAGATGTGTTTCTGCCCCAGTTAGGCCGTCCTGCCCCGGCTGTGCGGGTGCACGAGTGGCACTCATACCCACGGGCCCTCATTATTCTAGAACACACAGCCTCTGCCTCAGGACCACCAGCTACTAACTGCTTCTGAAGGAGCTGCAAGTGTGTACGCTTATTCCACAACAAAGAGAACGCACTCAGAGTCCTCGTTAACTGCAGGTAGAGGGTCAAACTGAAGCCCGCCAACCCGAACCCGCTTAGAGATCGATTATCACAGAGCTTTATTTTGTTACTGAGAGCTTGAGCTGATGGACAGAAAGTAACATGCTGGGATACACAATTTATTACACATCTGTAATACAGTAAAGAAACATTCACACCATCATGGCAGACACGTGCCGCAATGTACAGCTGCAAGATTTGACTACGTTAGCACTCAAAGTGGCAAAACACCCGTCAGAGGAACCCAAACAAACACCCCAATCTCACATTTGTAATGGATTATTTTGTGATTCAAGAAAACCTGAAATGCAAACTACAAGCAAAACCTTTTTGCTGCAATAACGTGAACACAGACTTTATCAGTATTATTTTTTTTTTGTAGAATTGCTGCTGGGACCCAACAAAGAACAGGATCCGTGCTCCTCTGATTAGCCATTAGCCTCTCTGTGCTAAGGCTCCTCTTGCTACTGCTGCTACTGCAGACATGATTAGCTCACTTCAGAAGAACACACAAGAGGAAAGATATGCTGAGGCCTTTTAACATCCCTCTACATGGTTACAGTTAAGGTCACATTAGATGCTAGTTAGAATTAGTAGTTAGTGTTCTCCTCCAAGCGTGTTGAGCTGTCCAATGACCTTATGAAGATGGTAGCATCGTGTGATAGAGGGAGACCTATTTGAGTGGAATTTTTACATGACTGTTACACGCCAGATGGTTCCCCTTTTGTGAGGCACGAACCCACAAGCTTCTAGGTGTTAGACTGACATGCTAAGGGATGTACCACCAGGCAGACACTAGAGGACAGCCTCAAGTGCAGAGCAATACAGCCACAATACGAAGGTGATAACTCAAAGCAAGTATTAGAGAGAAAAGTACAAACTTAAGAAGAAAAGGAGAATGCAACACTCAAAGAAAGTAACTAGTCAAATAGGGGATTGAACTCTCAACCTTGCCGTTGGCAAACCAACATGCTAAACAGCAGTACTGCCCAAAGAGTTTACCAAGGATACTCTGGAGATCCCTGAATCAACACAAAAGCTTTTCTTTTATTTCTCTTTTAATTCTTTTTGATACGTACACTGGAGAGTCCCTCAAGAGAGGGAAAAACTCAGTATTCGAGACTAGGGGAGTCGGAGCAACTTGTATGTAGCAGCAAGAACTCAAGACTGAGCAGAGAGTAGCTTGTGGGCACCCCTTAAATAAGGTGTCCACGGCCATCATCCTTCCACTTTAATTAGCCATTCCTGCCCTCCATCTCCTCCTAGTGGCTGGAGAAGTCCCAGCAGACTGCCTGGATGTTACAATGACTAAATCCGTGAGAAAAAACTGGGAAAGAATCTGGAAAATAAGCCATATAGCTAAGAATAATAGTAGCAAGCATCTTGAAACATGAAATTTGCCCATGTTTATAGATAACAATATGTCATACAGTGTCAGAAACCACATGATCAGGTTTATTAGAGATACTGAACAACTCTACACAGTTTGAGGTCAGTGTGATGATTTAGGCCTGCAGCTAGCACCATGCTAATTCTATCACGTGTTAGCTACATTAGCCTCGTAGCTAAAACTAAAGAAGCAAACTTCTGACACCAAACACGTCTTGGCCTGGTCGACTACACCTGGCGTAAAGTGAGAAAGTGGGGAAATTGAATGTGACTTTTCTGAACCCAGCAAAACATATTTACCTTTAGGTGCACAGTCATCAGAAAAGCCCTGAACTGTGTGATTAATATTTTGTGTGGAAGTCGTGGTGCTATCGAGGGACACTGAGCTCCTCAGTGGTGGGTATCTGCATGTGAGACGCTGCAGAGCGGGTGTAGCTCTCCTCTCAATATGTGGTCAGTAAAATCATTGTCCTGGTTAATTAGCAGCACAGCGGTCAGAACCACACGCTAGCCGCCAGGTTCACACACACAAACACACACACAAACTGTCTCTGCAGTTTACCTCTCGAAAATCAACACCACACCTTCAATTCTGTAATCACTTTGTCCTGCTTAAAAAGGAAAATTAGAAAGCATTAGGATAAAAACGTGATGGTTTTGCTTTCTAATGGGAATTGGTCTAGTGGTTTTCAACTGAGACCATTGGTTTCCTGTAGAACTGGTTTCCTGTAGAATTGGTTTCTTTTAGATCCCATTAGGAATCCATCAAATGCACTTAGAATCAGCCATTGGTCACCTGTTAAACAATTGGGATCCTTTACATTGTGATATGAATCCTTCAAAAAAGTTAAAACATTGGTTTTAATGTGTTTTTCAGCAGGGTAGCCCTATTCATTTAGGGTCACCTGACCAGGTGTAATCAAACCTACGCTATCCAAGTTTCAGCAGGGATGATATGAACTACATTTATCAAACACATTTGAAAATCCATGAAACTGGCCAAAAATAAGTGCATCTTATTGTTTGGAATACATTTTGGAATGAAACAATGTGTTTGAAATGTATTCTGCTTTTCCCTGTGGGTCATAAGCTACTCTTAGGCCCAATTCCATTTCTTATTTTTACCCCTACCCCTTGTTTTCGAGTGTCACCTTGCCCCTTAGAACTGAGTTACAATGGGTAGTGGTTGAAATCTTCCCTATGAAATGGGACCCTCAAATAAAAAAAGAACATTACTTCATTAACAGCTACTAGCAGTGCTCTTTAGGTGACCCTGCCAGTCTGCAGTGATAGCAGAGGAGGGTAAAGTTCAGTTCCTCACTGCTGGGCTTTAGTTACATTCAGGGAATTATATTAATAATTAATAATTATAATATATATATTCAAAGAAGGGGGATACAAAAATTATCTCCCACCCCTAATTCTTCAGTGATATGAAGTTGAAGTCAACTGTTTGTTAGCTTCTTATTAAAATTTTCCCAGTCCACCTTAAATGGTGCAGCAGTTCTGATGCCTGAGGTGCCAGAATGTAACTGCTGCTTCAATTTAGCTACCTAGCTACCGACATCAGCATACTACTAGTGTTTTTATGCTTGTTATGAAGAAAAGGACCATAATACATTGAAACCACACTAAACTAAGATAATATGATGGTTATAGTCATTTTTAAAAGAGAAAATATTCACATTTATGGGTTTCTTTGGTTGTATAGCCATCTTGCCAGTTTTTCATTTTTTCTCATAACACTCTTTTTGGAGTGTAGCTCTGAAAAACCTCAGTGTGGAGGGCCATGTTGCCCTGACACTTCGTCCTACCCCTCTATCTCAACAAAAATCGGGACACCGTACCCCTAGATGTGAACATGCAAAACAGAGGAGTAAGGGTGAAGTGGTAGGGGTGAGGGCTCAAATGTGATTGGGCCTTAAGGTTTAGTGGCCTGAAGCATGCTAGCTAGTTGTCCCAAATAGCAGCGCATTCTGTGAGTGAAAGCTTACACAATTTGGTTGTGGTGGGCATTTCTTTTCAATGACAATCCTTTGTTGGCATAACTCCCTGTTCATAAAAGACCACTCAAACCATCAGTATTAAAACAAACAGTTTGAGTGGTTTTGCTCTCTAATTAGAACTGGTTTAGTGCAAGCCTATCAAACTGGAGACCTTCCAGGCCAAAGTTTTGTGGAGATTAGCGTTAACCCTCACCTAACGCTCTAAATTCAGTTCCTGAAATTGAGCTAATTAGATGATGAGCTGAATCAGGTGTGTTTAATGAATCAGTGTGCTGACGTTTCCAGGGTTTTGGCCTGCGAGGACTGAAGCTTGACACATGTGGGTCAACTTTCAATGGTTTCTGTGATTTTCAGCAGGGATCCCAAAACTACAAATGCGTTCATTTTGGGTATTAAAATCGAGCTGTTTACATCTTCAACCACATAGCTAGCCTACTGTAGGTAATCTGCTAAGGCTAGCTCACTGTTATAAGCTTACTGTAGTGAGCTGTAGTTTTACTGTACATAGCCTAAAGTAGCTAGCCTATTGCGGCTAAGATACAGTGTCTGGCGTAGAGTTGCAAGCCTGCTAAAGTTTACTGTAGTTAGCCTGTTATAGGTAGCCTACTGTATTAAACCTTTGAGAAACTATTGCACAAAGAAAAATACAACAATGGAAAACATGCACTGTGCCAAACTTGACTAACTAAAGAAGCAAACTTCAGACAACATGTCTTGGCTAATTCACTATTTTTGGTGTAACGGGGTGGGCGGACTGGGTAAATTAGATTTTTTGCTGAACTATCGCTTTAAGGCCGAGCTTTGAACAGGGCTGGGGGAAGTGAGGGGATCTGGGTTTCTTCCTCTTGTTTTTGTGCTTTAATCTGCGGTGGGTGAATAAGAGCCTTGAGCGTGCTGCTGCTTATCAGCCACAGAGAGAGGAAGAATAGGCCTGTGTTTAATAATGAATCAAATGAGCACACACACACACACACACACACACGCACGCTTCCACGCACACTTCACCTTAAAAAATTGAAAAGCTCTTATTCTGCACACGCCGCCTTTCTGCGGAAAAGAGGAAAAAAGACAAAAGGATGAGAGAAGGTGCAGGGTGGTGGGGGATGTTTCCCTTTCTGTCACCTCAACATCAAAGATACTGACTTTAACTACAGTCTCAGCTATGATCTGTACTGTAACATATACATACATACACACACACACACATATATATATATATATATATTATATATATATATATATATATATATTAGAGAAATGTATTGGATCTGGTCCCTTTACAGTGGTGGTGATAGGAACAAATACAGCCATTTTATTTACTATCCAAAACTACCAGTGAACCTACATGTGTCTTCTGAGTTTTATATGGAATGTTGATGATGGTAAAATAGTGGAAAATCTGAAATGATAGGTTTTCTTTGGGGACTATTTTGCCTCACAGCAACCTGCATGTCTCCCTCTGGATTAAAAAAAAGTTTATTTTAGGCAAAACTATTGAAAAACAATGTCTCAGGCATCAGACAATGTGTTCATAACCATTTCATGTCATAACTTTTTGTGAGGGAGATATGAGACTGCAGCTGTAAACAGCCATATTACAGATATTCTAGAAATTCACTGAGTCTGATTTCCGATTTGTTCTTTTCTTCCAGATTCTGCACTGTCTGCTTCTTTTACTCGCTCATTTCATCACCAAGCACCCAGGCGGCTCTCTGTTTCTTTACTGTTTAGTGCAGTTTGCCAGCGGCGCTGTTCTGTTTAGCCAGTACTCAACCTGTTTAGTTCAGCAGCTCTTTATTACAGACAGAAATCAGCACTAATACTTCTCACTGATATCTTTATTCATATCACTCCTCACAAATATCACTCTTCACTCATATCACTCCTCACCCGTATCACTCCTTACTGATATCACTCCTCACAAAAATATTACTATTTACTCACAACACTCCTCACCCATATCACTCCTTCCTGATATCACTCCTCACTAATATCACTTTCCACTCATATTACTCCTCAACCATATCACTCCTCACCATTATCACTCCTTACTGATATCACTCCTCACAAAAATGTTACTATTTATTCACAACACTCCTCACCCATATCACATCTTACTGATGTCACTCCTCATGAATATTACTCTTTATTCATATCCCTCCACCTTTATCTCTCCTTACTGATAGTGCTTTTTACTTATATCACTCTTCTGCCATATCACTCCTCACTGATATCACAATTTACCCATATAACTCTAACACTCCTCACCCATACCACTCCTTGTTGATATCACTCATCACTGATATCACTCTTCACTGATCACTCCTCATCCATATCACTCCTTATTGATCTCCCCATATCGCTCCTATGGCTATCACACTCCAGCACTATGACAAAAAGTCACTGAGCAGTGCTGTAAGTTACTGAGATGCACATTGATACTTAAAGTGTGTGCTGTGTTGACAAGGTGTGCTCACCTTCATTAAAAACTAGGGATTCGATCTTTTTGGATGCTGCACAGTGGGTCCATTGTGCGCTGGCCTTTAGAGACTTACTGTAGAATAAGATAGAGAAAGAGAAAGAGACAGAGAGACAGGAGGGATAAATTTAGAGAAAGAGAGAGAATGACAGGGAGAAAAGAATGAGAGGGAAAAGGGTGAGAAACAGAGGGAAGTAGAAGAAAGGGATGAAGAGAGATGGAGAAAAAAGAGAGAGGGAGTGGAAGATGGAGAGAATAAAAAAAGACACTGAGATGAAGAGAGTGAGAGCAGCCTTAATGAAAGCCTGAGTGCTGTTTGTTTCTATGTCTCTCAGATAATGATGGTAAATTTAGAATTTGGAGCATGAAATGATTTGATGGTGGAAAGGAGGGGGCTGCAGAGAAAAGGGAGAGAGAGAGATAGAGATAGATAGAAAGAGAGAGAGAGAGGGAGAGAGAGAATGCTGTGATAATGTTGCTAACAGTCATGTTCTGGTATGAATAAGTAATGCTCAGTGCTGAGGAGGGGAGTGATGTTGGAAAAGGTCGGAGTGGTATTTTTTATCCACATGGCTGCACAAATACAGGCAGAAACACAGAAACACAGAAATGCTCTCCCCTTCACCCCTAAACAATGACAACAACAACAACAACTGGAAAAATTCCCTTCTAAAGGCTCCACCCACAAATGTGTACCTACTGTTGTGAGGTTGGAAAAACAGAATGCTTGTAAGAATCACATTCAAAATGCTTTTAAAAGTATAAAAAATGAATTACTGTGAATTATTACAGTTAGTACTTCTGTTAAGGAGACCTTAAAGGAGAATTCTGGACAAAAACTAAAGTTTAAGGTGCTGTCTGTCATGTTATTGCGTCATGTTGATCATCCCTATCAGTTGAACACAATTCATGATATTCTATCCCTTTTGCATTTGCACTGATGTAGGTGCTAATAAATATGAATGTTCAGTTTGGCTTCAAAGCAGTATCATTTGCTATTTAGCTACCTTCTGCTTTAGCAAGCTAGCGGTAACAACCAGCCCAAACTCTAAAGCAGTTACAGTTTTCCGACGTTCTCCCACCTTCAAGACACATCATCAGAAGGTGGTTTTCTTGCCTTTACATTGGAAAATCTAACTCTAGAGATACTGCAGCATCGCTGACATTAAGTGTGTCTGCATGCACTTAATAATCCGATAACTGCAGAAAAGCATATTTTGTCAGTAATCCGATTAATGTGTTTATATGCATTTGGGTAATCAGCTAATGGGGAAACTCCAGGTCTACATGAGCTGGGCAGTAATCAGATTTCTGCTTTGCAATCAGCCAATAGACTCACAGAAGAAGACGTGATGTAAACGTAACATAAAACTCAAACTTCATGTCGCAGCTATTTAAAAACAAATTAAAATATTTAAATCCTTCATTTCGTCAAGCATGTGGTCAGTTTCATCATTGCTCCAAAAGTGTTTTGCTGCCATCTCGTGGCAACAATGCTTGCCTATTTCTGGTTTGTTTTCGCACACGTGCAGACCGAGAAATCCGAAAGAAATCAGAGTAAGAGTTCACATGCACTGAGAAATCTGATTATTGAGCTAAAATCCAGCTCTTTTTATCAGATTTCTTAATTGGATCTCTACATCGGAGTATGGTGTTTACATGACCATTTGAATTTAATCAGATAACTGCAGAAATCCGATTGTGATCGGTTTATTGAGTGCATGTAAATGCACTCACTGTAGGAGAGAAGGCATTCAAATTGAACATTTTTATCAGAATATTTACCAAAAGTTCTTTTCTCCCAGTCCACCTTCGCTTACAGAACACATACAATATCCCACTTAAAAAAGAGTGCGAGCTGTGTGTGCTAAAAAGTAGCTGGCTGATGGTTAAAGGAGAAATTAACTGGTTTAAACTGATTTATTTGGGGTATTGGATGATTTTAGGACCTTTCGGCAAACTTTGGAAACACTTAAAGTGTCTTTTCACTGCACATAGTAGAGGAACCTTTAGTACCAGAAAAAAAATAAATAAATTAAAAAAAAAACAGTTTTATGGTTTTTGGTTCCTGCTGAAGATTGGTACCAACATTAGAGCAGTACAACTGTCCTCCGGGCCATCGGCTCTTGTCTGTTGTCTTCGACAGCCATACCTAATGCTGCCAGAATTTGACAATTTTTCCGAAAGAAACTCACTCAGCCTCCATCACTATTATTGGAATGACCGAGGTAGAGGTCACCGTTTGTTTGTTTTTTTGTTTGTTTGTTTGTGTCTTCTGTCATCCTTGCTTTTGTTGAACTTGCGGCTTTTCCACAAACTCTGCAGTTTGGGGATCAGCGTTGGCTTTGATGTATCGATCTGAAGCTGGGGATATTCTATAGGGTGTGTGTGTGTGTGTGTGTGTGTGTGGAGGGCAGGAACAGGAAACTGTGGTGGCGGATCGATGCAGTGGGGAATGATGGGAAATATCAGAGCCTCCCAGCCCCTGACCTGCAGAGATAAGAACACACACACATAACACACACACACAGGCCTCAGTCAGGTGTGTGTGTGTGTGTGTGTGTGTGTGTATTAAGGTTACAACAGTTGGTCAACAAAGTTGTGTACTCGTCAACAGAGTTAATTATGAGAAAATTCAACGCAACTTTTTTTTTTTTTTGTTTATATGATCCACACAGTCACTTTGACAGACTGTAATACACTACAGGATGCGTGGATGTGTAGGGGCGATATGACCTAGGTTAGCTGACAGCTCTTTGTAAAGTCTGGGCATCTTCATCTGATTTTCCAACTGTTATTTACTATATTTGTGAATAATTCATATATATATATATATATATATATATATATATATATATATATATATATATATATATATATATATAAAACAAATATAGCCAAGTTATTGTCAGCATCTTTCAGTCACAAACCCTAATTTGTTGTTAAAAAGTGACTGAGGTGATTTATTAAATTGTCACAGCGGCACTTTAGCACCAACAATAAGCCCATAATAATCTGCTCTTTTGTGCTTTTGCCTCATTGCATATGCATTTATAGTAGTTTCCCTCTTAAAGCACAAAAACTTGGAAGAGATTATTAGTTAGTAAATACTGACAGTGCGCTGTTTTACACCTGTGAAATGCTCATTTTATTGCTGACATTAACAAACTTAAACAGTTCCCAAATACTCAGGATGTGCTTTGCGAAATTCAACAGAGATTTTCACACACACACACTCAGCATGGAATTCAAGTTCAGCTCATCCCACCAACCTTCTTTATTTTTTTCAAATATCTGAAGTAATAACTATTTTTTCAACTTAATATGAGCAATAACTTGATAAAGGGCTTCCATACAAACCGTGTGGGCTTAATGGGGGTTTATATTGTGCTGGTTATATGTTAATCATGTACTAACACCCCCCCACACACACCCACACTACAGCAAATTAGTGCCTCTTTTAATAAATCTGCCTCTAGACTTGGTTGTAACAGCCACACAGTAGATACACTGAAAAGTCACCGGTCTTCCAGGGATTCTTCTGACGTTCCCGATTACCCATGGTGGCAACAAAAAGAGAGGAGCCCAAGAATGCAGAATAGTTTGATTGGTCAGTTAATTAAATAATAATTGGGTGTCGAGTATGAAGAGAGGCTCTCAGGGCTGAGCAGATGGTGTGATGTTCACTGACCGTATGTTTAGAATTAAAGGATAAACACACAGACCCCTCCTGACTCTGACAGGTCTGGTGTGGAGAGAGGAGGGCGGAGGTCACTCTGAGCTGCCACTCTGTCGTTTTTACTGACCCCATGGGTGGCCTCATCTGTGACCTCTGACCTGCCGCTATCACTCAAACAACATGGAATACACATTCAGCAATATGGCTCCGAACATAGTGTGCGTGACTGTTTTGCTTGCACAACAGAATGCTGTTTTATTAGCTCTCTCTCTCATTTTCTCCTCAGCTCTTTCTCCTTAGCTCTATCTTTCTTTCTCTCTCTATCTCTGTTTACTATGACTGGATATCTAAGCTGTTGGTTAGAGTGTGCAAGTGTGTTAGCTAATGTTAGGTTGTTTTCTAGTCTAATGTCTGGTCCACATTACAGGATAATCAGGCCAATTTTGAAGCCGATTTGCTCCTCCTGACAATCGCAAAAGGTCTCCTGATATCTGGATGATCTTAAAAGATGATCTTGTAGATTATCCTGTGGTGTGGGGCATCTACAATCCAGTCTTTACTCGTCTAATCTACTCCCAGTGCGGTCAGGGCCACCCCGATTGTGAATCATAAATATTAAACATGTTCAATATTTACGACTCAGTATCCTGTAGTGTGGGGTGGACATTGGTTCTCTGTATGAAACGTGGTGTTAACGTTATTCATAAAAGACCGTCAACCAGTGAGAGCCAAGCTGATCTGAGCTTGTCAGTGTGTACATTCCACGTTAGTTGTAAGCATGGTGGCTAAATCAAGAATTATTCACCTCATGTATGTGTGTATATGTATGTATGTATTCACCTCAAGCTTGCATTGCAGTATGTATTAGCCCTGTTGGCGGCTTCTTTTTAGCCATGACTTCATCCACATTTTTTCTTCCATTTGGCTTTTTCTGTGCAGAAAGCACACAACACGAGCACAGCAATAGCCTCGGCATAATCCGCCATGTTTGTTTAGATCTAAAGTCATGTTAGCTTGCGAGAAATCCTGCAATGTAGTGGTTCATTAGGGACTCCTGTGAGGTTTCGAGATTTAGAACCATTGATCGTGACTCTTGTTGGTGTGCATAATCTGATAATGTGCGGTGTTTCATTCAGGGTACATTGTGTAGTGTTGGGACTTTAATGACTAACAACGATTGAGGATGGTAAAATCTGTGATAAATGTCATTATGTGTGGGGTCTGTGTTTTCAACATCGGTAAGGATTTTTAAAATCCTGTAGTGTGGGCCAGGCATTAGTTATCCAACAAACACTCACAGTGCTTCTAAAATGTGTTGCCTATGATAGCCACCTAGCCACTGTGCTATACTTTAGCTAATGCTAATGATATGACACACAATCCAAGCTGCTTATCCTCCTGGGTCATGAGGAGTGCTGAAGCCTATCCCAGCGGTCATTGGGCAGAAGGCAGGAAAACCCTGGACAGGTTGCCAGTCCATCACAGGGCAGACACACACATTCACACCGAGGGGCAATTTAGCATCAACAATTTGCTGACATGCAACATGCAAACTCCAATCAGAAAGGACACTAGTCACCCAGCCAGGGAATTGAAACCAGGCCCTTTTTGCCGTGAGGCAACCGTGCTACCAACCGTGCCACCATCCCGCCAGCTGTTATTGCCGCTGTGCTTTTGTAGTATTGTAGCAGAACACAGCTTTACCTCCATATTCCGAAATTTCACAGATTCGAAGTCTGACTTCTGCTAGAAAATAAAAGCTTAAAAATGATTTTAAAATGGTTTGTTGCTCTGATGTTGCCATGGTTACATCACTGTCATTACTGCCTGAATAGTTCCATTCTATCCTTTTTAAATAATGTTTTAAATAATGTTTTATTTCAAGTCTGTCTCTCTCAATACCCAGCACCCACCCCCCTCTCCATCTGTCAGAGACAGTGATGCTGGTCCTCAGTGCAGTACTCTGATTAGCTGCGAGTGTATTCTGCTCTATCACTGAAGACTTGCGCACTAAAGGATATGTTTACAGATTGAGTCTCAGTAATGGGCTTCTTCAGTGTATGTGTGGGTGGTTTGTAGCCTTCGACCTCTGATCTGTTCACACTTTTATACTTTTATTCACTGTTACAGCAGAACTGAATCAGTCCTGCACAGTTTCCAGCTCTTTTGGCTCATTTTTTTGCCAGTTCAGCTTATGGTTTATAATTCTCTGTTTCCTCTAAATTAATTATAATGTTGACAATTGAGTCTGCAGCATTTCCACATTAACATTTTTACAGTCAGTGTCGTGTGTTGTATGCTATTTAGAAATCCTGAAAGGTCTTCTTTTCACAAATTCTACTGATCAATTTGACATAAGTATACAGGCAGCTGGCATTTTCAAATGGTCTGAAAAAATCACTGATAAAAAGGATTTCTACGTTTTTTTATGATAGCGATGTTAGAAATCCACCAGAAACGCAGGTGAAGCAGCACTGCTGTGTAGGAGTCTGTCATAAGCAGCAGCTGTATTTATACCTGTATTTATACCTGCGTCAGTGTCCGTCACCCATTCAAGCATTTCCACTCGCCGTCATCGCAGCTGTCCCTCCTGTAAAGCCCAGCATGGCCAAGAATAGCAGAAAGAATCTCTGTTTTAGTGCTGTTTTAGTTAAACATAATGTTCTTCTGCCCATTTCATTGCCTGGAACAACACACACATGCACCTTTGCAAACACCTCACAAATTCCTCCATTTATATCACATCTACAAATTTCAGTCATATGAGCACACCCAGTCAATCCAGAGGTGTTCATTGGAGCTCAGTCACTCCAACTAATTCCTAATGTCTCCAAAGGATCTCAGTCGTTCTAATTCATCCCAAAAAGTTCATCTAAACTTGGTATTCAAACTCATCTCAATTGTGTTCAGTGGAGCTTCATCACTCTAATTCATCTCAAAGGTGTTCAGTAGCGCGTAATCACTAAAACTCATCTCAAAGGTGCTCAGTGGAGCTCCATCACTCCAAAACATTCCAATGGAGCTCCATTACTCAAATATATCTCAGAGATGTTCAGTACAGCTTCATCAGTCCAACTCATCCCAAAGGTGTTCAGTAGAGCTTCATCACTCCAAAACATTCCAATGGAGCTTCATTACTCCAATACATCTCAGAGATGTTCAGGATGGCTTCATCACTCCAACTCATCTCAAAGGTGTTCAGTGGAGCTTCATCACTCCAACTCATCCCAAAGGTGTTCAGTGGAGCTTCATCACTCCACCCATCCCAAAGGTGTTCAGTAGAGCTTCATCACTCCAAAACATTCCAATGGAGCTCCACTACTCCAATACATCTCAGAGATGTTCAGGATGGCTTCATCACTCCAACTCATCTCAAAGGTGTTCACTGGAGCTTCATCACTCCAACTCATCTCAAAGGTGTTCAGTGGAGCTCCATCACTCCAAATTATTCCAGTGAAGCTCCATTACTATAATTAATGTAGGAGGTTTTCAGAGGAGCATCATCACTCCAACTCATATCAGAGATGTTCAATGAAGCTCCAGCACTCCAACCTAACTCAAAAGTGTTCAGTCGAGCTTCATCCCTCCAACCTATCTCATAGGTGTTCAACAGAGCTTCAGCTCTCCAATTCATCCATCACTCCAACTCATTCTAAAGGAGATCACTAGAGCTTCAGCAACTTATCCCAAAAAGTTCCCAAAAAATTGGAGCTACCTCATATCAAAGAAAGTGTTTCCAATGCTAGGCTTGGACAGTGCCTGACATTGTGCATGATGGCCCTGAGCGTGTTTGTGTAATCCAGAGAATGCCATTCTTCTGGCAGTTCTTTTCTATGGAGATTACATAGTAGTGTCCATGTATTTTTACACTAGCGCCAACAATGGATGCACCTTTAAACAGTGACAAGTGATGTCTAGATATTGTTTGAACACATAGTGTCTCTATCTTCCTGTCTAGCTCAGATTGAACTCCCTCAGTATGCTCCACTGCATATTGATAGGAGTTTTGTTTGCTCTCTCAGGCAGCTAATTTCATTAGCTTGCTCTAGATACACGTCTCCATTCGGCTGGTTCGGGCCGTGTATATCCTGCTGTCTCTCCGTCCCCTTCACAGCCAGCGGTTAGAGCCTGCGGCCCAGCCGGGCGCGCAATACACACACACAAGTGCAACTTTCAAACATTCATGAGGGGAAGATGTCACGGCGCTTAGTGTTAGCATGATTTAGCCGCGGGCTACAGCCTTTTCTCTTTCTGCTTATCTTCCAAAGCCAGAAGGGGGTTTTCTCTGCTCAAGTCTGCGTGAACACACCCTAACTCAGCGTGGCTTTGGGCTGCTAAAGATCAGCTTCACCCCCGCCTTCACCCCCGGCTACTCCAGGGCCATCGATTGGAGTCAATCCGATAAGGGCAATGTTTAGCAGATGTAGGTCGTTGGGACTCAGTCCAAACCATGGTGCTGCGGTCAGCCCACATTTAGCCTTGGAGGCAAGATTTGGCAGAAAAAAACGGGCAGTGTACAGGTGGTTCCTCTTGACTGGAACTGACCATGACGAGAGAGATACCCACAGAAAACTCAGACATGCCTCCAAAAAGACTGCTCGTCAAAAGTCTGGGGACACGTTGCCTTCTTTTGAATTTGATTCTCACTGTGACTTTTCACTTCAGTAAGAAATAAACCCTGTTCAGGTTTAGTTTATCAATATATTTATCTTCAATACAATATCTTCAATACGTTATGTTCGTCAAAGGGTCTTCAATGGTATGAAGAGCAGGTTTGGTCTAAATATTTGACAGGTTTCTTTTCCAAATTATTTGGCCCAACTATTTTGGATAAGGTTTGACTTCATTCCTGAGCACTTTTGTCACATGTTGTCACAAGTTTTGCAGTTGATCTGTACAGCTGTCTATTTTATATGCTAAGTTTTTGCAAATCAACATTTGCAGGTAATCATTTCATGCAACTTTCATCTGGATTGTATCCTGATATGATGCATTTATGCTTGGTAGCCGAGGCATTTAAAATTCAGTGGCATATAATATGCAAATCAGCTGTTAACATGATGACCAAACACCTGCGTTTCTCACGTCCATTTCTTGCTCTGCTAGGCAAAAAAGGTGCAACTAGAAAAATGCAATTTTGCATGTTACTGTTCATTTCCTTCTACGTAGGAGAAAATCAACTGCAGCAGCCCGTAAGCCATGGTGGTCATGTACAGATTACTGATTACCTGTTGAAAAATATATCATGTAACTCAATTCAAAGGACTGAAATATTAAAATTACTGTTTTTAAAGTCATGTAATAAAATAAAAAAAAAAAGTTAAACCATGTCTAAAAGATGTTATTAAGCTAAACTGGAACTGTTTTATGAAACAAAATGATACAGAATACATGGGTTATGATGTAATGTAGTGTTTATGATGTAATATACTGGTTTATGTACCGGTTTGTGAAGTAATTTAATGGTTTATGATGTAATTTAGTGGCTTATGTAGTGGTTTATGATGTAATGGTTTATGTAGTGGTTTATGATGTAATGTAGTGGTTTGTGTAGTGGTTCATGATGTAATGTAGTGGTTTATATCATGGTTTATGATGTGTTAAGTGGTTTATGTAGTGATTTATGATGTAATGTAGTGGTTTGTATAGTGGTTTATGATGTAATGTAGTGGTTTATATCATGGTTTATGATGTAGTGGTTTATATCATGGTTTTTGATGTAGTCTAGTGGTTTGAGCAGTGATTTATGATGTTTTGTAGTGGTTTATGTAGTGGTTTACGTTTTAATGTAGTGGTTTATGTAGTGGTTTCTGATGTAATGTAGTAGAACGTATAGTGGTTTATGATGTAATGTAATGGTTTATGTCATGGTTTATGATGTAGTGGTTTATGTACTGATTTATGACATAATATAATGGTTTATGGTGTAATATAATGGTTTATGGTGTAATATACTGGTATATGATGTAATTCAGTGGTTTATGTAGCTTTTATGGTGTAATTTACTGGTAAATGATGTAATCTTGTGGTTTATTTAGTGGTTTATGGTGTGATATACTGGCAAGTGATATAATACAGTGGTTTATGTAGTGGTTTATGGTGTAATGTTGTGGTTTTATAGTGCATTATGATGTAATCTAGTGGTTTATGTAGTGGATTATGATGTAATATAATGGTTTATGTAAAGGTGTATGGCATAATATGATGGTTTGTGCAGGTGGAGGTGGATGTATTTACATTGTATTACATTAATATAATCTGGATAATAATCTTGACACTCGACACAACATGAACAAGAAAACAGGGTCATTTGTCTCAAAAACATGGTGAAAAGGTGTCAGTATGTCTGACACTATAGCTAATTGCTAGCTAAGTAAAGCTAATTACTGCCTGTGTTTGCCGTTTTAATGCAGAGTGGGTTTATTATGTTTGATTTATTATATTTGATGGCAATATTCTGGTGGCCTAGACTGCAGCATTAGGCAATAAATCAGATTAATGATTTATTTATAAATTAGTAATGACCACTGTTTGAGGGCCTGAACCAAATTAGTGGAGATGAGGGACATTGTGCTGGTCACACTGACCGCTCCGAAATTACTCATAAATTACTTGCTTATTTATTTCTTTACTGTTTAATTAAGCCATTACGAGTGTTTGTAATTGCAGACATAATTAATGTGTATTCTGTATTAAATCTAAAAATATAATATAAATTAAAGCCACAAATAAAGAAATAAATGCACAAATAAAACATGTCAAAGAGGAAATGTATTTCTGAGTATGAAGGTGACTCAACAGCAATTTAAAATGATTCACTATAATCAGCGTCTTGTGTTTTGAAGAGTTCCTCCTCAGCCGCACTGCAGAAACAGCCAAAGCTAAATTAGGGAGCTGTTTTTTATTTTCTGTTTGACTGTCTGCAGCTCCTCTGTGTGCTTTCTTTAATCAGTAGAGATGATAAATGTGCAGGTACGTTCCTCAGGAAAGCTTTATAAATAAAACCTGCATAGTGCTAATGAAGTCCAGCCAAATTCTAAAGCACAGTGATGTTTATATGCTGACTTTAAACTTGGTTAAGTTATTATATTCATATACACTGTATTATATTTACAGATTCTGAGACTGAAGGAAGTGTTGACTAGACAAGATGTTTTATATTTAAAATAAAGCTGTAGGTTTATTCAGTTATTCATCTTTTAGCATATTCAGCATCTAGTATAAAAGTAATATGTAAGTATTTTTCATATTAAAAAAGAGAGACAGAGAGAGAAAAGAGAGAGAAGCTTACAAAAGATACTGAGAAAGAGAGAGAGGAGAGAAAGAAACAGAGAATGAAAAAAGATGGCAGAGGAAAAAAAAAGAAAAAAACAGAGAAAGTAAGAAAATGAGAGAGAGAAAAGGAGAGGAGAGAGAAAAGCAGTATTAAAATGGAGAAAAATGAGACAGGGAAAGGAGAGAAAAAGAAAAGGGAATGGAAAGAGAAGAGGAAAAAGAACAACAGCAAAATAGAAAATGGGATAGGAGAGAGAAAATAGAGAATTTATAGATAGAGCGATAAAGGAGAGAAAGAGGAGACAAAGTGAGAGAAGAGAAAGATGCTCAAAAGGATAGAGAGAAAAAAAGTGAGAATATATAGAAACATACACAAGATATTCTTCATCACGATGCAAAAAACCCTTTAATCAAGCGGTGGGTTCTTTGAGTGCTCGTGGTTCTATAAAGAACCATTTTTTTAATAAACAGCCCTTGAAGAACCATCTGTTTTAAGAGTGTAGTTGAAAACTGTGTCATAATGAGAGTTATGGCACGGCATACTGAGATACTTTGGTTTCTCATTTTACAGTTAACATTGCTAATCATCTGATATGCATTAGGACTGTCAAAACAGTCCAACAATGATGTTTGATTATTCCTTCCACATAGGTTCGAATCATAGGGATATCTATTTTGGTATAGTGTAGTGGGTAACACCTCTGCCTTCTGCGCTGTAGACTGGGGTTCAATCCCCACCTGGACAAGCACCCTACACTATACCAATAAGAGTCCTTGGGCAAGACTCCTAACATTACCTTCGCCTACCTGTGTAAAAAATGATCAAATTGTAAGTAGCTCTGGATAACAGCGTCTGCCAAATGCTGTAAATGCACATGTATTTTTGCAAATAATGTCTATAAGAGGGCAAACTAATACAAGAGTGCTGCATTAGATTCAGCTTCTCCTCAAATTTATGTTCCCCTTCACAAATCACATCCCCAGGAGCCGCATTCACTGAGCAGAAATCAGCCTGAGACTTTTTCACCGACTTCACTTTCCATTGTTCCAGTGCTGTGTGTGTGCATGCGCCCACAAGCATGATTTATCAGGGAGAACTGAATTTGAGGAGGAACTGAACTGAATGCATTTGGGTGCATATTTTCAAGATGTACGATCAGGCTGCTAGTGCTGTGATGCTAGGCTAACTGTAGCTTACACAGCTCGCACAACTTTATCTCGAGATTCCACAGTTTTGCCGTCTGCTGACCTTTGAGTTCTGCTCTGAAGTGTTTCCAAGTGGGGCTCTTTAGATCACTAAGTGTGGATCTCTCTCTCTCTGAGGCCGAGTTGGGTTGTGAACTGTCTGCCATTATTACCGCACAGTTGTAGTTACATTTTTTGCTCATTTTATCTGGACTTACATTTCATTTTAAATCACAAAAGTGACATTGTGTGACTGCTGTCCGTCATGCAGTGCATTCAGTGCAGCGACCCAGACCCATTCCAGAACTCTTGAAGCACAGTCAAACATAAATCTTCACAATCAAATGTTTTTATTTTTAACAATTTAAATATATAATTGAATTTACAGTATTGATTGACAGCCCTGGTATCTAATGTAATATATATATATATATATATATACACATATACATATATATATATATATATATATATATATATATATATATATATATATATATATTAGATAGAAGCATATTATGCATATGCAACTTGCTGTGGGAGCCACTGTGGGGTCAGCAATTGTATCAGGGTGTCCGTGGCCCCTCTTGGCTCCACCACTGATGGAGCCTTTGGCAGTGATGTGGTAGTGATGTGGTATTTATGTTATGCTATTTATCGCTGTGTGGATCACATGAACTTAATACAGCTATACAGAGCTATTTTCTGTTAAGTAAATAATTAGTTGATGTGTTGACATTTCTTTTAACCAACATAGTCGACGCTGTTGACTCTGAAATTGAGACACTGAGGCGCTGGCAGTGTGATTTTGTGTCACAGCTGCTGCTTTCTGTTCTGTGGTGTGTTTTATGTGCAGCACAGTGGTGCAGAATATTACAGCAGCTAATGCAGTGCCATAATAAGAGAATTACCTTCTCTCTCTCTCCCTTCTCCTCCTTCCAGCTCCTCCACAGCCATACCCCTTCATCCTTCCTCAAGAAGTTTAAAAAAATGATTCTATTTTTGCTTCTGCCTTTTGTCATCTCGCTTCCCTTTCTCATATCTCATTTCTCTCTCTCTTTCCCCCTCTTCTCTCTCTCTCTCTCTCTCTCTCTCTCTCTCTCTCTCTCTCCCTTCTTCTCTCTCTTTCATTCTTTCTCAGAAGCGGCGGGTCGATTAATTAATAGCTGGCTAATTTAATTTCCCAAAAAGTAATAACTGGTTTAAGCATGAATAAAGACTGACAAGGCAAAGTTCTAATCTGCCCAAAGTTTAATTAGTCTCAGCGAGGTTTATACACCAGCAGACGGAGGTCAGGGTCGGGGGGGACACGTCCGAATGGAGCGAGGGATTGGGGCATGTACGAACAGAGCAAGAGATGGAGAGGTGGCCAAATAGACCAAGGGATTGGGGCATGTCCAAACAGAGTGAGGGATTGGGGCGTGTCCAAACAGAGTGAGCTACTGGGGGCGTTTCCAAACTGAGCAAGCGATTGGGATGAGTTCAACTAGAGCCAGGGATTGGGGTGTATCTAAACAGGGCGAGGGATTGGGGTGTGTCTAAACAGAGTGAGGGACTGGGGTGTGTCTAAACAAAGTGAGGGATTGGGGCGTGTCCAAACAGAACAGTGGATTAGGGTGTATCTAAACAGGGCGAAGGCTTGGGGTGTGTCTAAACAGAGTGAGGGGTTGGGGTGTGTCTAATCAGAGTGAGGGATTGGAAGTCTCTAAACAGAGTAAAGATTGGAGCGTTTCCAAACAGAGTGAGGGATTTGGGCGTGTCCAAACAGAACAGTGGATTAGGGTGTGTCTAAACAGAGCGAGGGATTGGGGTGTGTCCAAACAGAGTGAGGGAATGGTGAGTGTCCAAACAGAGCAAGGGATGAAGCAGTGTCCAAAGAAAGTGAAGAACTGGGGTGTGTCCAAATAGAGCAAGAAATTGGGGTATGTCCACATAGAGTGAGGGATTCGGGTGTGTCTTAACAGAGCGAGGAATTTGGGTGTGTCTAAACAGAACAAGACATTTTGGCGTGTCCAAACAGAGCAAGGGATTGGGGTGTGTCCAAACAGATTGAGGGATTGGGGCATGTCCAAACAGAGTGAGGGACTGGGGAGTGTCCAAACAGAGCAAGGGATGAAGAAGTGTTCAAAGAAAGTGAAGAACTGGGGTGTGTCCAAAAGGTGTGCTGGGGTGGGAGTGAGGGTGTGTCCAAATAAATTACTTGTAAAAGTGATTCACTGAAAATAAATCAAGAGGAAAATAAATAGTTGGGAATTAATTGTTTAAAGTCACTGTAAATTAGTAGCCGCAGACTAACAGTTTAAATAAATCCCTGAAAATGAATTGTTTGTGTCACCCGACTTCTGAATCAGTTCAATACATTGAGTTACTTCTTTTGTGGCACACCCCCTCCCGTCCCGCTCCCCGCCACCCCTCCTGCTGTGAGTGTTGGTTGTGCCTGTCTCTGCCTGTCTGACCGTGTCCACCGCTGCTGGACCGCTCGCTCACTCCGGGGACGCTGGGATAGCGGCTAACTGTCAGAATCGGACGGCTTTACCTGCCACTGTCCTCCACACCTGTCACCCACGGCAACCCCACAGCTCCGCCTCAGCCGCAAATCAACCGCCTCACACTATTATGGGATTCAGTGAAGTGGCAGCATATATTACACACACACACACACACACACTCACCTCCTACACAACTCACACACTCACTCACACCTCACACACACACAAATACACACACACACACACACTCACTCACACACACAAATACACACACCTCATCCACTCACCTTAAACACACACATACATACACACACACACTTCCCACACACACACACACAAATACACACACACACACACACACACACACTCACTCACACACACAAATACACACACCTCATCCACTCACCTTAAACACACACACACACACATACACAAACAAACCTCACACACACATGCACAAACACACATTCACACACACACACACACACACATGCAAACACACACACACACACTCCACTACAGACCTCAAACACTCTCATTCATTAAAAATGAGAGAAAAAAGACAGATAGGGAGAGAAAGACTGTAGGAGAGAAAGAGAACGAGAGAGAGAGAGAGAGAGAGAGAGAGAGAGAGAGAGAGAGAAAGGTGTACTGAATGTTTAGCCCAATTGGTGTAACGCCTCATTTACCTGAACTTCTTTTCATTATCAGAATGTCATTTCTGTTTAAACTGCTGATGTATTTCAGATATTTTGTTTGTTGCTTTTCTAACAATTCTCACGATTTAAAGCAGAGCTGGACTTTTTTAAACAGTGCAGAATACGTGAGTAAATGTGAGCTTGTACATAACTTTGTGTTGTGTGTTAATAGATTAGTAATGAGTGTGTGTGTGTGTGTGTGTGTGTGTGTGTTGGAGACATGTAGAGAAATCATCCTCTCTATCAGACAGATTCAGAGTCAGGCCTGTAGTGATGCTCAGCCGTCTGCGCTCTCCTCGCAGTAGAGCTGGCTGCTCCTCATCAGATGGTCATTTTAGGTTTTCTTGTGTCTGTGATCTGAAAGCTTGTTTACACACTATTAATCCACTCAATCAAATAATTACATTGTTAGCCAACCTGCAGAGATTTCCTCTTTAACCTTGTTTTCCTCGCTGCTCACTGTCTGCGTTTGAGTATAATTGATTATTATCATTTTCTTCTGCTACACTGACAAGGTACATTTAATTAGAGCAGGTTATTTTTGGAGGAATATGTCATTATTTATATTAGAGCAGATCAGGAGTGTCTCGCCGACTAGAAAAGCGGAGTAAAAAATACAGGTGATTACAGTTTAAACACAGAGGAGATGCCAAGGAGGAAGAGGTGATGTCCAAAAATATGGTTTACTGTCAGTTGTCAGTTGTTTATCCTTTATTTGTCACACGAAGACAATTTTATGTTAGCACTCGACCGCAGTTACCCCTGCAAGTTTACTGCTTCTTTGCTATATTATTTAAAAGTAATTATGTCATTATTTGCATACTTATATGATGAATTACATTTATATTTTGTTTGCATTCTGTATAGTCAGCGTTGAGTCTGCACATCTTTCCATTTGTTTAGTTGTTGACATGCGATGAAAACTTGGCAAAAATGTAAAGCGTGTGTTTATATATATATATATATATATATATATATATGTAAGATTACAGCATCCTTTTTTATTTGCTGATGTCACTTTGTAACTTTACACTTTACATCTGCTAATGTAACATGATAAACGTTTAATTTAGTAGAAAAAAGCTACTAAATCATGTAACAGAAAATGATTTGCTTTCAGATCTAATAATCTAATAATTAGTCATTTACTTTGAATAGTATAAATTTACTCATTAATTGAAGTTTGTTAAGAATGGTTTAGTTCTTTGATATTTATAAAAATACAAAACTTAAAATATTAAGTGCAAAAAAGCATTGCATAATAATCATCATTGCACATTATGAATAAATCATTAAGCTGTTATGTACTACCTTTCTACTTTCTCATGTAGAAACCTTTACTCAGTGCTTAGTTAATCATTACTACGTGGTCAGCACATGCTTTTTTAACATTAATAGTCATTAACTCAGCTCCTAATGTAAAGTTTTTAGTGTTTTATAAAGATCACAGTACTGATCACACTTAAATATGATAAATTAATGAAAAGCATTTACAGTGCTTAATTATTCACATCACTAAATGATAAAATATTAATAGCTGAAGCAGCCACAGTAATTAATGTATGAGTAACAATTCTTTAACAAACTATTAACACCTGAGTGAAGTATATAAACTGCTACCATCAACATGAGAAATCTAACTAGTTAATGTTAGTTGTTCGCTGAATTAATCTACAAGTTCTGCCCTAAGTTACACCAAGACTGGCCAGGATTGCCTGACGTTCACTCCACCCTGACAAAAAAAAAAATAGAGAGGTAGAAGGCTAGTTTGACTGCAGCTTCAGTTACTTTAATAACAGCAGCACTTCATTAGCGCTGACCATAACCATGAGGTTCACTGTTAAAATGAAAGTCAGCCCAATTTAAAGTTATAAAGTAACTGATTATACAGCTTTGCCTGAGTTAACTTCAGAACACCAACATAAACTTCTTCCTTTAATCAAAGCCTCATTTTTTAGTTCTGCATCTGTCACATAAACAATATGGAATATACAATGTAAATGATTATTGTGTTTTAACTTAAAAAAGTAACAATCCTGGTTGCCTTAAAATTTTGATTTCTTTAAACTTCTAATATTGTTTTAAATTCTGTTAACTTGTTATTGGAAATTCAGTGAACTCGAAATTTTAAGGCAGCTATTTTTTTTTTTTTAAACTCAGTTACTAGAACTCTTTCTATCAGACGCTCCCACCTAAGGACAGCTCTGGTGTCACTAGGATTCAAACTGACAACCTTCTGATGTCCGGGTGAATGCTTAGTCCATTGCACCACGTAACCGGCTACTTCTTAAAACTTTAATACACTCTAAAAACATATTTGCTGTGAAAATGAATGTAGTAGCATGTAATGCAGTGGTCTAAAAATTCAGTCCAGCATGAAGAGGTGGTGAATTTGAACCCCAGTGATGTCATATCCATCCATAGCAGGAAACCCAAGAGGAGAAAATTCAAAGTGAAACTGGGTGGAAAAACAAATTCTGTGTTGTTTAATTATCTAACAAATTAGATTTAGGAGAACTTTTGACTAGACTAAGAAGTTTAAGTGTCCTCAAGTTGAGTTAACTCAAAAAAAGCTGTGTAATCAGTTACTTCATCATTTTACGTTGAATTGACTTTGTTGAAAATGATGTTTTGCTAATTTTGTAATCATTTCTCTCTCTCTCTCTCTCTCTCTCTTTTTGTGCTTGCAGATTTAAGGTCCCTGCCGGACGTTGCTATGACAGGAAACTGTACGCGTGAGTGCACTGAGTTCGGCCACTCCGATTCCTGCTGGATGCCCGGCCAGCCCTCACCGAACCGCAACAAAACCGCAACCAAGGGCGGCCCTAAACTGTCCACATTCGTGCCTTACCCGGAGAGGGAGTCGCAGGACCAGCTGATGGCCAACGGCAGCCCCAAGCCCATCGGGGAGGAGCACGGAGGGGGAAACAAGATGGCCGCCATCCGCTTCCTGCCTCCGTACACCAGTGCCTACTCTGCGGGCGGCGAGGTGGGCAAAGACTGCCCCCTAGAGGAGATCCCGCTGAGCCAGACGGCAGATTACGCGTCGGCCACCACTCCGTCCAGCCAGGGCTCCAAGAGAGAGATCTACCTGTGAAGCTCCCGCTTAACGTGGGTCGCCCTCACCTGAGATAACCTAACGCTACAGGTGCGCTCGTCACCCACAATTCACTCTGCCTATAGGAGGAAGATTCCGAATCGCCTCCAAAATCACCTCCACCACCCGACCCCTCGTAATCGGCCTCCTCCTTCACGTCTGTGGATGAAGAATCGGAATCCTGCTTCCGTGTTTTGTATGTAGAAAGCCTGACCAATCACGCGAGTGCGAGTTTGTGTTTGTGAATACTGAATGAAGGATACTCACTTTTCAATCAAACTTCTGCCGAAAGAATGTAATTACAGTTTTTAAATCCGACTTTGTGATAATTTAACGTAAGCTGTATAGGTAAAGGTTCCTACTTGAGTTTGTTTTTGTTTTTTTTTCCTTCGTTACTTTTTTAGACTATTTCGGTTGAACTGAGGACAAGCTTAGTTTAAAATATGTACACTGACCTGTATGTATACACACATACACATCCTGTAACGGACTGTTCTGTAGGGGGCGCTGTGCTTTATATTTTGTGTAGCTGCTGGATCAACGTCAAAAACAAACCATATGGCAATTGCGTAAGCACTGAAAGTGTTTCCAGCAGCAGACTTTTCACTTGGGGAAGTTTTCCCTTCAATGTACAGTGATGTAAATATGATGAGTGGCCAGCCTGGGGGGACATTAGCATTAGCGCAGGCTGGACTAATCACAGTAGAAAAGAAGAAGAAGAAGAAGAAGAAGAAGAAGAAGAAGAAGAAGACCACCACCATAACCCTCAAGCATCACCCAAACACTCGGGATTTGGATTAAAACCAAAACACTGGGGGAAAACAAATGGAAAACAGCAGGTCAGTCTAATGCGATTTGTCAGATTTGAAAAGTTGCCACAGCTCCCATGCGTGGATTTCAGCAGGACCTCCATGGAGAGCAGGTGGCTCCATCAGACACTTTTCCACCGTCTCTCACGTGTCATTGCTGTGATCTTTAGAGGGGGGCCACGGATCTAAACGTGCGTTTTCACCAGTACCTTCGCGTACGAGGCATTTCGAATCCTGACTTTAAGAACACTTTGATGGACCTCTCTGTCCACGTCGCACTACCTGTTCCTCAGCCGCTTTTGTGTGTGGATGGATGCTTCAGAGACTTGTTGTACATGAATGGATGGATGGATGGATGGTGGGTCAAACCCAGTCAGATACACAAAACAACAGCAGTGATGAACTGTGTTCATTCCATTCAATTAATCAAACTAGTCAGACGGTCTGTACAGTTTAGAACATTAAGTCTGGAAAAGTAAGAGCTAGCTTTGAGGCTAATGTTGTAGGATTAGCATTCTTGGGTCTAAAATGTTAGCTGTTTCATTACTGACCATCTCTGTTTCATTTTCAAGAGAAGGTTTTTCAAGAATTTCTTTTACAAACCCCCTAAACTTATTGGGAATCCTTATCCTAAGGCTTGTTATTCATGGAAAACGATGCTAAAGTATTGGCTATTATGGAATTATTTAAACTTGGAATGGAGGGTTGGTCCTGCTGGTAGATCTGGGAATATTAAAGGGTTAAAAGTTGTTATTAATAATGTGTGACAGTAATGGAAATAGCACCTGTGGTAATGCTGGTGAACAGAAGTTGTAATCAGTGGGAAAACAGAGGAATATGCCACACACAGTCTGCCATAAGTGACCTCAGCGTGCACACTGTTCTTCTCCAACGTCCACCACGGGAACAGACTGACTGGTGTCCTTTGGATGGTGGAAGAAAGTGAAAACAAACTGGCTGGCTTTATGTACTGAAACTTTCATGCAGTCACTTGAAGGTAAATAGTAAATGTCTTAACCTGTTAAACTTCCAGGCTTATTGATGGACTACAATACAAGCTAGCTGAGTTACTATTCAGCTAGACCACTGAGGAATGGAAAGCTGGATTTGCTAGCATATTATGTGAAACAGCCAATCAGAATGTTGAAAAAGTACCATATGATGACATCAAACAATGTAATTCTGGCCTAAATTTATGCTGGAAGACTGTTAGCTTAGCTATCTCACTGGATACCAGCAAATAATCAATATTATTAACTAGCCAACATGCATTCATCAGCATATGCCAGTCTGCTGCTTCAATTTACTGCTCACATTGTGATCTATGTAGCTAAGTTATTCCTTTTTTCCTCTCTTAACACCCACTTACATCATACCACCACGTCAGCTGTTCTTGCCGTTTCAGATGTTTCAGCTCGTAACCCTGCGTGAAAGTTTCTCCGTGTAAAGCCGGGCTGAGTGAAGCTCACGCCTTTCTTCTTTCTCTGCTCCTCTGGCTGAAAGGGAATAAACGCCGGAGCCCCTTGTGTCCCCGCCGTCACGACACGCGTACGAGTTCATTTAGTTCATGTCAGAATCCCTGTTTGATCATTTAAAGATCAAACACTAGACTGTCTAATGCAGTCGCTCGGATCGTGCTGAGGTCCAGCTAGAGCAAACAAACCATTTCTCTCAGTGACAGAACCAGCGGTCAGATAGTAGCCTCTCAACCTCTGGACTGGCACTGCTGGGGTTTAGCATGACCTGGGGCAGAGAGAGAGAGAGAGAGAGAGAGAGAGAGAGAGGAAAAACACAAATATATGGCTGCAGCCACCACTCTTACAGATCTCCAAATCTTTTTGATTTGTAGAGTCATTAATTAGTCCTTTATTTTTCATTACATGATCCTGTAAGCTAGTCTATTAATAATAATCTAGCTGTACATTAGCTAGCAGTTATATCAAACATTAGCTTGTAACATCAAACATTATAGCAGTAACATCAGATGTTAGCAAGCAGACAACATCTAAATCAAGCTAGCAGCAACATCAAACTTTAGCTACCAGCAACATCAAATGTTTCCTGGTGGTACATCAAGTATTAACTAGCAGTAACATCAAATGCTAGCTTGCAGTAATAAGCTAATGCTTACTTAATTATTTGATAAATTATTAGATTTTTTTAGAATCATGACTACTCTTTGTGCTCTTTTTGACCTATTTTGTAATAAACACTACTCCAGTGCTTGAATACAGTGCTCTAAAATCACTCATATGTTAAGTGTTGGCTTTGCTAACTAGCTAACTGCATCACAGAAGTTTTAATGTGAGCTACACTTTTCTAGCGAACAAAAGGGTGATGGCACTCTTTAGGTTTAATTAAGATAGACAGTGATGAAGTACTAACTAACTTTCTAGGTGAATATTTTTATAATCTTTTGTCGTTAGCAGTAACATCATGTGTTAGCTAACAGAGACATTAAAACATATCTAGCAGTAACATTAGCAAAAGCTAACGTAACATTAAATCAGTACCTAGCTATGATTTATTTGACAGCTGTAACATCAAATGTTAGCTAGCAGTAATAAGCTAATGCTAACTTAATGTTAGATAACTACCTGGGTATTTTTGTTTAGTTATTTATTCATTCTATTTTGTAATAGATATAACTCCAGCAGATGTGGAGCTTAAAAACTGCACATGATTAGCATCAGCTATACTAGCTAGCTACCTGCTTCACAGAAAAGTTAATTAACTAACAAAGTCACAAAAATATTGACCATTCAAATTAAAGCTTTAGGTTTAATTATGGTAATTTATGCTGATAGACTTAATAAAGTATTAAAGTTTATATAAAAAGTTAGCACTTTGGTACTTTAAGAAAATTTGGAAATTTTATGTGAAGGTTTTTTCTAATTGCTATCTTTGCATTTGCATTTTTTGGTGCTTGAGAGAGGGTGAGAGTGGTACCTGCAGCCACAATGTACACAAGAAGCACAGTCATAATCAGTGGTACTCAACAGTACTCAGTACTACACAGTGGAGCTAAGTAGGATGCACATGTACTCAGCAGTACTCAACAGTACTCTGTAGTACTAAATAGTACTTAACAGTACTCTGTAGTACTCAATAATACTCAACAGAGCTTATCAGTACTCAGTAGTACTCAGATGTTGTCAGTAGTACGTAAATGTACTCAGCAGTACCCAAAAGTACTCCATAGTACTCAGTAGAGCTCAGTAGTACTCAAATATTCTCAGTAGTACTGAAATGTACTCAGTAGTACTCAAAAGTACTCAGTAGTATTCAGTAGAGCTCAGTAGTACTCAAATGTACTCAGTAGTACTTAAATGTACTCAGTAGTACTCAACAGTACTCAGTATAGTTTAAGCAAACACTAAAGTGGAGTTTTGTTTACTTGCGTTTCTTTTCTTTTTATCATTCCGGTTCCTCCTCGGTTCTTGGATGATGCTCGTACGCACTCACATAGGGCAGAATGTGTGTGAGTGTGTGTGTGTGTGTGTGTGTGTGTTGGGGGGGGGATGTAAACGCTTCCTGACAGTTTAGGCAGTGTTGTGCTCCCGCTGGGAAAACCTGGAGTTTATCCCTGGAGAGCGACTGTCACAGATCCTGCTGGGTGATATCAGTCTGTGTGTGTGTGTGTGTGTGTGTGTCTGTGTCTGTGTGTGTGTTGTGTGTTGTGTGTGTGTGTGTGTGTGTGTGTGTGTGTGTGTGTGTGTGTGTGTGTGTGTGAAAACACAGAAGAACACACACCACAATAAAACATCCACATATTGTCTTTAAAGTGAAGCAGTTGAGTTTCTCCATCTGCTTCCACCGATGTTTCTGCTGTTTTGTGTTCTGATGAGCTGCTGGTGCAGAACACATGTACACACACGCAAACACACACACACACACACACCGCTCTGAGTGACACTCTAAGTGTCTGCGTGTGTGTGTGTGCACGCGCGCACTGGCCGTGCTTTAACAAAGAAATCACTCATTAAGGAGAAAAAAGCTCTTTAATTACCCTGCAGGATGAACAGCATCTAATTTATTCCACTTTATTTCTGTCAAATGCACCCTTCACTTCTTCATTTCGTATTCAAATATATTCACGCATATATAACTACTCTAAATAGGGAGGCAAAACAGCTAAACTGTGAAGAGGATGGCTTAATACACCTCTGACCTGGTGTGTGAACAGGGTTTAACTCAGGATGCATGATGATATCGGAATCAGCAGATACAGTACAGGGCAAAATAAAATGATTAATCTCACCAGTAAACATTTATTTATCCAATAAACACATTAGAATAAATGCAAACATTGTGACTGCTCTGTGAGTGTCTTACTTACAGAACACCGTTTTTTCACCATTCCTGCATAATTCAGTGTATAATTCACACTCAGATTTCTTTACAGTGATGGTGATGGGAACCAGGGGTCGCCATGACTACAACACAAATATAGCCATTTTATTTACTATCCAAAACCACCAGTGAACCTACACGGGTCTACTGAGTTTTATATGGAATGTTGACGATGGTAAAATAGTGGAAAATCTGAAATGATGAGTTTTCTTTGGGGACTATTTTGCCTCACAATACCCTATATTTTATGTATCCCTCCATCATGAATGGTTTTTAAGGCCAAAATCTTCTCAAAGCTATCGTAAATCAATTTCTCTGACATCAGGCAGTTCTCATGTATTCATAAACACTTCTTGTAATAACTTTCTGTGAGGGAGCTTTAAGAGGTGGACATCTGGTTCCTATCACCACCACTGTATATAATAATAACAGATCTTGGTGATTCCCATATCACTGCATTCCTAATTTAAATGTAATTGTGCAACACATCAACTTTGCCATCTTGCATTCTACTAGAGCTGAACGATATCAACAAATCATTAGTATTGCGATCATATGTTTTACCTGTGATATATTACCTTAATATTATATTAATTTTAATGTTCAACACCGTCCTGCATTATTTAAACCAAATCAGTTGCTTTTTGTTGGCTTATGAGTCCACTGATTCATCAGAGCACCATCAGAAAGTCATCTGGAGCTGTGATGTATCATGTTGTGTCATGATTTTATTTACTGTTTTTTATAATTAGCGGACCAGAATTCATTCCTAATGAGGTTGTACGGTCATAAAATGTGCCATTTCTAAGAAATAAAAGTGTAATTTTATAGCTCAAAAAGCTGGAAAACAGGACTACAATTATATAAATGTAATAAATTATTTTTTTCCCCTATTTTTTACCCGAAGCAAACCTTTTCAGTCGAGCACCTTCTCTTTTCTCCTTTTTCTTTTCTTTTTTTTTGTGCTCGTTCTTTCCCGGCTCTAATCTAATGCGTTTGTGCTGAATAATGTATTTGACTACAGGGTAGGGCACAGAAATGAATAAAATCTAATGTGACTTAAGAGCCAATTTTACTGTCACACAGAATCATTTTGGTGGAAAGCCACCTGGTGTGTATGTAGGACGTGGAAGAGCAGGAGATAAACATTTTATACCACCATAATGTCACGGCGACGCTAACCCATGCTTGATGGAAGGGGAAAAAAAAGTAAATAGCTTCGTTCTTCCTCTGGAAACAGAGTCGTTTACTTACAAGAAAAAAAAGACAGCAGTTTTATATCCAGGCCGTATTTTATATAATGTGTTCAGCTGCCACATTAAAGGGGTACTTCAGTGGGTTTCGAGCTGATCTCTGTCTGTGGTATCTGTGACGTACAATCGATTATCACGGACAAAAACACGTTTCGATGAACATAGGAAACAGCAGAAAACTTGTTGACTTAGAATAGTAGTCAGTGGGCACCTGACTGCTTTTAGCTCCTAAACTTATTGTACGCCACAGTAAGGAAGCCCTGAAGGGTAAGATAAATAAATAAATATATACTTTCAAATATATATACATATATATATATATATATATATATATATATATATATATATATATATATATATATATATATACATTTGAAAGTGTTTTTCTGAGTCCAAATAATAAAAACACAGTCTACGTTATATATTTTATCTGCCTGTATGATATACCTATATATATATATATATATATATATATATATATATATATATATATATACATATATGTATATAATACTGACTAACACTTAGCATGTTACACCAGGGAGCAGCTTTTTTTGTGAAAACGATCACCGGGAAGTTAAGAAGCTAACATTCATATATACCAGCTTTGACCAGTAGGGGAGGCTGTTTTCCCACCCTTTACCCTTTAGGGACCAGGTGAATAACAATTAGCATTAGTATGCTAATCGTTAGCCACTGAGCACGCAGTATTTCTTTTTTCACCTGGTCATGAAAGAGTAAGTAAAAAAATAAAATAAAACAAAAACAGCCCCCTGCTGGGCAAAGCTGGTATAACATGGTAAGTGTTCACCAATATTCTTTTTGCGTACTTTAGCCATCTAGCGCACCTCAGTAGCGTGAAGGAGAACTTAGACTCAGGAACTTTCACTCTATTTTTTATCTTACTCTTAAAGGCTCCTGCAGATACATCAGATGAAGAAAAACACCATGAAGTTCCCCCTTAAACTCCAAAAAATCCACACTGTCTGCAAGGCCTGTGCAGAAGGAGCGCGTTTGTAGCCTAAATGTGGGTTATATTTATATCAGAACCATGCTTGTGATGCCTTGTTTTCTTTGTACAGTTTTATGTACATGCTAATGTGGCTTTTTTTCTACAAAAACTGAAAAGAAAAATGCAAACGACGAATCTATAAACTGTAAAATATTTTTAAGCGTAGGGAACGTTTAGGGGGTTTGCGTAGTTTGGGATGTTTGAGGCATACGGTGTTGGTACCTGTGTCTGAAAAAAAAAAAGAAATGTGATTTATTCCCTGGCTTCTAGTCTCTTCAGAGGTTTGACTGTCTCTCTTTTCGGTCCTCTTTCTCCTGAGGTTTGTGTTCTTTGCAGTGGCTTTGAAGAGTTTTAGCCGCATTTGTTCCATTATGTTCTTTATCAGTATCCGCATGTTAAAAATGATGAAGAAAAAGAAAACAACAAAAAAGAAATGTGGTCTTTTATTTTTGCTGAGCAAATCAAAGAAATACTATCTTGTAAGTACTCCTTCCTTATAGCTTTACAATAAAATACGTTCAGGAAAACGAAGAAGAGTCGTTCTTTCATCTCAGCTGCTTTTTTTGTCTTTGTTTTGGGGAAAAACTCACTGGGTGGGGGGAGGAGTCGGATCAACTGGAAAGTTGAGGAAATAATGAAATTATTTGACACTTTTTATTACATAAATATCATCGCTGTCCATATATATATATATTCTACATTATTTGAACTCAGCAGCTGTCCTATACACTGTTTGAGGGTCTTTCTCCATTTGGAGTGAGAAACCGTGTCACAAAGGTTGCAGGGCTTAAAAAGATGTTTAAAACATTAGACACAGCTCCAATAGTCAGTATGCACATTTGCACAGTTGACCTAAGATTAAATAACACTTTTCCCCTCATGATTTCTCTGATTTTTCCTTTTTTATCCTGTTTCATAGTCGCTCTGCGTATGTAAAATAGCTCGTCAACCAATTTTCAACCGAGAAACCATTTTTAATATAAAACAATATTTTTTAGAACTTTAAGTTAGGAATTTGTATAAAACAGCTTCATATTCACTTTTTATATCATGAATGTTATACTACATTTAAAAAATATGTGTTTTGTGTAAAATGTCAGAGATTTTGGTCACTGGTGTTATCAGGACTTTTATGTTACATTTTAACAGTATTTTTAGCTCTATTAAACTGCTTCTTTGGGTCGAGCCTCTTCAGAGAGGAAGCATCTCAAGACGTGAGGAGGCGAGTATAATTTTCATTATATTTCATTAATTTAATCTTTTTTTATTAATAAATTTTGTTTATCAGGCAGCACATGACATATATGTCACTGGTGTTATGTGCATTAATGGCTGGGTAATTAAAGTTTTGTCAAAATAATGTCACATATCATTTTTATTACTGATTTTAAATACACAAGGTCACATGACCACCAATCAGTCACCAATTTACAAAATCTTTAACCAGGATGTCACTGGAGTCACAGTCACTGGTGTTACACCATGTTCATATAAAACCAGTGACTGTAAAATATGTTTGGAATTAAGCTCTCCTTTTTGTATATGATATATTTTGTATATGGTAACAGGTGATGTTAATGGACATATTAAGATTATTTAGTTTTGGAAAGCAAGAAATTGATTTTTTAAAAATGTATCTACCTGAATTCCCACTCTAAATGGAGAATGACCCTTGAAAGTTTTACAGACCAATAAAATCCAAAAATCTCTTGGAATAAAATCTCAATCCATTAATTTACATTAAAAATTAAGAAAGTTTTTGCCATCTCATGTAAACTATTTCAGAGATATGTTGGAGTTTTTTGTTTTGTTTTTTGTTGTTAACATTTATACATTGTTGCTGACAGAACAAAGCATGTGCCTCTTTTTATAATTTATAATTTTTTTTACATAACACAGTTTACAAATTCATACTGAACGAAAAAATAGAAATGCTCCAAAATGACTTAGAATAAGGTCATGTATGTTAACTTATACTGAAAATGAAGAAAGTTTTTTGCTTCTTCTTCTTAAGGTTTCATTCTGACAGCAATCACGTAATTTCATATTATAAACTGGAGTTTACAATCTTCAAAGATTATCTTAATCGAGGTTTGTAAAAGTTTTAAAGTTCCAATTTTCAGATTTATTCAATTTAAACCTTGCCCACCAGACAGTTCTGGATATCATACCCAGTTTTCTTTTAAAAATTGTCCACAGCTTCAGGCACCAGAAAGTGAGTGCTGAACCATTTAAGGTAGAACGGGAAAACTCGAACAAGAAGCTGGCGAATATGAAGCCAACTTTAGCTTTGTCTTTCTTACTGTGTTTTGGTCTTTTATTTTCATGTGTTTTAAGATTAAAAGTGATTCACACATTGATGGATTTGCTGATGTGTGTGAGACTGGTCCCAATGGCTAATTAGCATGATCAGTTATTAAAGAAGTAAAAGCTACCAAGAGCAGTCTAGTGTCTGAGGATTATAACGAAACTAATTTGGTGAAAATCTGTAGAGTAATAAGGAAGTTGTGGCCAATTTAATCCTGAAAGCTCATCACCTCTCAATACAAGTGAATTTGTTCACAAGTGGATCTTGAGCGCTCCAACATGGCGGACGCTCAGACGAATCGCCTCGGATAGAGAACAACAGACAACGCGGCATCTAGGTATATATATCTATGGTCAGCAGGTATGCTTTTGTATATGTTATCTGTATGTTAGTGTATTTTAGTGTGTATATCAATGTGTATGTTAGGCTGTTTGAGATTTTGTAGATCTTCCTGAGCTTCTCCATCCAAACAGCACTAGCGGTAAGAGGAGCAGTGAGCAGAACGCCTTGCAGGAAATCCTCCCCACCATGACTAACATCAACCTTTCACACACACACACACACACACACACACACACACACACACACTCTGTGAGGAGTGCCCTCAGGTCCCGTTGTTGCTGTAGATGCGGTTGAGAGTGTGCTGGTGTCCTGCTGAGATAACTGCAGGGTTAATGAACAGAATCTGCTCCACAGTAACTCTGAGACTGAAGAGATTCTCTACTCGGAGCTCCACAGCAGCTCAGCTGGCTTAAAAACACTCCGTCCATCACTGGGACTCACATCAGACATCGACAATGCCAAGGCCGACTGTGTGAGAGAGTGTGAAAGTAGTGCTGTAGTCGAGACCACTAGAGACACGTCAAGCTCAAAATCAGATTAAGATTTATTCGTATAATATACGAAAGAAAGCAAAATAATGAGAAAATAAAATAGACTTAAATAGACACAATGTTACATTAATTATATATGATAGATTCCTATAATGTAAGGTTATCAACGGTGTAAATGCAGTTATGATTTGTTATCTTGTTTATTTGAAATATGTTTTGTGTGAGTGTCTCACTGCGTACATGCATGATTAATGCAAATTAATAATAATAATGCAATTTTATCAGTGGTGGTCCTATCGTGGTCTCTGTCCATGGGTGATGTTACTGATGGGTGCAGTAACAGATGAGCTTCAGTTTGTAACTGTAAACCTACAGAGTGCACCTGTACAGGAGGTGTTTCCGATAAAGTGGCCAGTGTAAATAACTGTGTGTGCTAAAAGTCTGTGTTTTGAGGAGGGCTGATGCTCACCTTCATCCTCCCTGATTGGGAGCTACAGTGTGATGTAGATGAGACCCAGAGAGCAGGTGGAAATCAGCACAGATTAACATTAGAGAGATAATTGGGTAAAAATTGGGTCTCTTCACTCAGACTCCAGCAGAATGGAACAGGGCCAGAAAGATTAAAGCACCAACGATGAAAAAGCCATTTGGGATAATTGCTGTTGTCTCACTGTGACTCGATTTCATCTAAAAAACAATCTTACAATATTATAAACTTTTATAAGCACGAGTTAACTGATTTTCCATCATGCAGGTTTTCTCTCTCTCCCTCTCTACTTCTCTCTCTTTCTCTCCCATTTATATCTGTCTGTCTCTCTTTCTCTTTTTCTCTTCCCTATCTCTCTCTCTCTCCTATCTCTCTCTTCCCATATCTCTCTCTCTCCTATCTCTCTCTGTATCTCTCTCCTCATCTCTCTCCCTTTTACCTCTTTAAATCTCTCTCTCTCTTTCTTTCCCCTATCCCTCTCTCTTTCTCTCCCCTCTTTTTCTTTCCCATTTATATCTTTCTGTCTCTCTCTTTTTCTCTCCCCTATCTCTCTCCCTCCCCATATCTCTCTCTCTCTTCCCATCTCTCTCTGTCTCTCACTCTCTCTTTCCCCTATCTCTCTCTCTATATATCTCACTTCACGTCTCTCTTTCTCTTTCCTCTTTTTCTCTCCCCTATCTCTCTCTCACCTACCTCTCTCCTCATTTCTCTCCCTTCTCTCCTCTTTCTCTCTCTCTCTCTCTCTCTCTCTTTTTTTTCTCTTCTCTATTTCTCTCTTTAATTTCCCATCTCTCTCACTCCCCTGTCTCTCCAGAATGTTCCAGAAGATCAGCATCACTCTTACAAAAACACTCTTCAAAATGAAGGTTCCTAAGAAGGTTCTTAGGAGAGATGTCATAGCAGAACCACTTTTGTTTCTCTAATCTCTTTCTGCAGACCTTTTTTTTTTGGCCATTCTACCAGTGAAACAGAGATCTTAAATATTGTAACACAAAATATAGTAAGAATTAAATGAAACATTTAAGGAATGTTTTAAAAGGTGAAGTTAAATTGGTGGAGCTCCAAAACAGGCCGAAGTAGGAATTTATGGCTACAGGGGTAAAGAACCTTTTTAATGGAAGCCCTATTTGTAAATTAGATGCGTGAAGAACCTTTTTTAACATCTAAACAACCTCAGCATAATGTAAAGGTTCTATACTGATTGAAGTTATTTCCTAGAACCTCACACCAATGCCAGGAACCACTGAGGAACCTTCATTTTGAAGAGTGAAAAGTGTAGGGCCGGACTGATGTGAACACTTTGGACGGATGCTGATATACTGTTGTATATTTTAAATATTACAGTTGGCCATTATAAAAATTTTGATTTTGCTCTGTTATTTCAACCATGATGAAAACTTTACCTGTGAGGTTTTTTTACCGAAAAATCCACAGGACCTCAATCGATATATCGTTCAGGACTTCTGTAAAAGTTGTGCACAACATGCAGAAATAATATTTTCAGTCAAAATTAACTATAAGTTTCAAGTTTCTTTGTGTTGCACTTTTAGACTCAGACATGTTTACAGTGGAGAACACAAATATAACATTTGATTTGATAACAAACAATCATTAATTTAAAAATGCTGAATTTAAAAAGGACATTAATCCAGTCAGAAAAGGCAGAAAGCGTTAACATGTAAACTTTAATGCTGCTCAGTTTTAAAGGGGATTTCCTCCAGCACACCTCCACCTCCATAAATATTCTGCAAAATGGCAATTAGCGATAGCGCACGCCGCCGTGTTTCTCTGCTGTGTTTTAATGACTCTGACATGCAGTTTGACCTTTCGGTTGCTGAGTTTGTTAGAAATATGCGCATAACTGTTCATGTTAATCACTCAAAGCTTTGCAAATGCTGCATTAAAGGGCAAAAGCACCTGTATTTTCTGTTAAGGATGACTGCGCCTCTCTCTGTCTCTCTCTCTCAGTTTTTCCATCTCCCTGTCTCTCTTCCCCCCACCCCTCTCTCTCTCTCTCTCTGGTAGAGCGTGCAGTAGCAGTAAAGCACATAACTGCAGGCTCTGTATGTAATGTTAAAGTGGAGATTAGCCTAGCGGTGCACATCTCTGTATAATGATTAGGAACGGTTCCTGCATTCGGATTTCGCAGCTATCCCAGAATTCCCGGAGCACAGCGGAGCCTTTTTTCCAGAGTGTGCAGGGCATGAAGAGCGGATATGAGGGGGCTTTATCGAGGGGCAGGTGGGGTTACACTCATCATGATGAAGATGAGGATGATGATGATGATGAAGGTTCTTGCGGTCTTGTGACTTCCATGATGATGATTTACATTTGAAAGACTTAACAGCTGAAAACAGGAATGGAACTCACTGTGAGGAAAATGACGATGATGATGATGATGATGATGATGAAGATTATGAATCTGATAATGATGAATATGATGATGATGATGGTTATTCCAGCCCCTTTGAATGAACTATGCCATGTATTAATATTACAATAAAGATGATGAAGATGATGGTTGATGATGACAATATGATGATGATGTTGATAATGATAATAATGATGATGATGATGATGAAGATGATGATGGTTCTTCCAGCCCCTCTGAATGAACTATGCCATGGATTTATATTACAATAAAGATGATGAAGATGATGGTTGATGATGATGAAGATGAAGGTGAAGATTATGAATCTGATAATGATGAATATGATCATGGTGATGGTGGTTCTTCTGGCAACTCTGAATGAACTTTGCCATGAAGATGATGGTTAATGATGGTGATATAAGGTTGATAATGATGATGATGATGATGATTATGATGATGGCAATAAAGATGAAGGTGAATATTATGAATCTGATAATGATGAATATGATGATGGTGATGATGATAATGTGTCTTGTCCGGCCCCTCTGAATGAGGGCCATGGATAGAAATTACAATAAAGATGATGGTTGATGATGATGATGACGACGATGAAGATGATGATGATGATGATGGTAAAGGTGAAGATTATGAACCTCATAATGATGAATATGATGATGATGATTATGAATCTGATAATGATGAATATGATGATGATGATGATGATGATGATGATAATGGTTCCTCTGGCCCCTCTAAATTAACTCTGCTGTGGATGGAAATTATGATAAAGATGATGAAAATGGTGGTTCTTGTGGTTTCCTCTGAGTGTAGTGTGAGTCTATAGATGCATGAATGATGATTATTTTGAAGAGGATTTTGATGAAAACGATGATGATTGTTATAGAGATTAAGTTGATTAAGATGATAATAAAGATGATGATGATGATCATGGTGATGATGAAGATGATGAAGATGATAATGGTGATGATATATATATGAGTATGATAAAGAAAATGATGAAGATGATTTCGAAGAAGATTGTTATGGAGATGATGTTGATTAAGATGCTAAAGATGATGTAGATGGTCATATTAATGACAATTACATTCTATTCATGGTACTAATGACGGGATCTGTGACAATAGATGGAGATACATGGATGAAGATGAGGAAGAACATGACAATGATGAGGATGATTATTATTCTTGTGATCTCTGTTTTATGTGGTGCTAATTTATGTCAGTGTTGGTATAAATTAGCTGTAATAATATTGACAATAATGACGAGGATGAAGATGATGTGGTGATGGTGATGAAACTCTTTCTCAGGGTCAGTTCTCTCGCTCCTCATCTCCACCTTATCGCTGTCTTGGCCCCAGATGGAGGGATGGATTTGTGGAGTGATGGAGGGAGGAGGATGGGGATTTTCTCTCCCTCCGTCTCTCCATCAGTGGTGGCTGCAGGGGTCTTCTAGACTGCTGGGGCAAACGGAGCGTCACACAAACACATTGGTCTGTGGGCTCCCATGGCTCTCTCATATCACTCTCAGTACCCCCTCTAAACATCCCCTGCTCCCCCCACCCCCGAGCCTGTCTGATCCACAGCAGCTCCATCTCCTCACCTCAGAAAGAGAGTGACTGCAGGAGTGTGAGTAATGTGATTTGTCTCTGTGTGTCGTGTGATGGGAGAAGGGCTGGCAGGGTGTGTACACTGCTTCTGGGGGCGGGCTTTTGAGGGGGGGCCAGGGGGACATGAGTGGAGAGTTAGCATGGAAGAGGAAGAGGTTCTGCACTAGTGGAGTAGACCACATTTTACTTCATCATCAGGCTAGTCAAACCATCCATGCAGGGAGTGGACAAAATAACAGAAATACCATATTAGATTAAACTGGCCATTTTATTGGAAACACCAACCATATAGCTCAAAAACAGATGACGCTTCAAGGCTTCTTTAGTAAAAACAGTGGTCCTATATAGAACCTTTTTGATTTGCTCTACATAGCACCAACAAGGGCTCTTCTATTGTTGCAAGCTTGGCGGAACTGCAGCAGAACCCTTTTTAGAACCTGTCAGCCTGTTAGCACTTAGTCATTTGTTTGTGTAGTTAACTTGAGTATTTCCTGGTTCTGATTTAGCGTTACAATAGATGGAAACAGAAACTGTAACTGGTCTCACAAGTCCGGACCAGCATAGAACAGCCCAGTAAGGCCCTGAGAACCATTTGACCCGATAGTGGAAAAGCGGCCATAGACTTGTTAGGGTCAGAATAAACTGACCTTTCTAAACCAGTCTAATGCCTTGCGAAAGTGGAGCTCAAATTAGGGGGCGCTGGTGCGCACATCAACATTATCTGATGAACAACAAGCCTGTAGTTAGATTATAGATGTGACAGATGCCTGTTAGGTGTTTCTGGGAAAATGGCCAATGAGTATGAGTACTCCATTAGGGGTTTCCATCAATTATGTATATTTTTAATGTCCTACATAGCCTCTAGAGGGCGCCCTACTGAATCAATTGCTCCAGCAGCGCTTACTCCCTATTAATAAGTGTTGCCTTAGGCATTGATTTCCACCAAATGTGTTTCATGTTTACTGCAGAAAACATTTTTCTTAATATAATGCTTTTTTTCCAAGAATCAAGAATAAAGCGATTGTGAGAGACAGTAGAGAGCAGGGTGTGAAATACAGGCGCTCCTGGGGTGTCCGGGACCCTCTAATTAATCTCTAAAAAGTGAGTCTCTAAAAATAAATTTATTATGACATTATGCTCAAAAATAGATGCTCAAATATAAAGCTCACTGTTTACCTGCTTCACCCACAATCAGCTTCTGTCTTTGGTCTTCTTAACTAACTAGAGCTGCAGCACTGCTCTGCCTCAGGGTGGCGCTGTAGCAAATTAGTTCACCCAGTTGGTTCATAGCCTAACAACTGTAACTCTGCCCAACAGTGTGAATTATTAGTAAAGAGTGAATTATTACTAATTTCTCAAACTGAAGACAGAAGAGAAGATGAGTAAGATCTCAGTTAATGTGAGGATGAGTGCAACACCAAACTAGAACAGAGCATTACCAGAAGAACAATTGTTAAACCAATCAGCGCTGCTATGGCGAATGAGTTAGCAGCCTGACAGCGCAGCAGAAGCCAGCCTACATAGGACTCTCCGAATAGCAGGGGGTATTTCGCACACTGGTAGAGAGTAAAGTGTTGGGTAAAGGAAGATTAAGGGGAATGGGTAAAGACAGTTTCCAGCCTGAGGGTTTTTTGCAAAAAAACGTTTTGATGTTTCAAAAAGTTTTACAATGTGGGCTACGGCAATAGAAAGTGTGATAAACTGTAAGTTGTGGATACTGTAAGAGAGCCCCCTGCTGTTTATCAGAGCGTCACCGCTCCCTAGTTTCATTTTCCATTTCCCAAAAGCTTTAGCCTAGCGCGCTAACATTATCACTCATAATAACAGACACACGTTCAGCTCTGTCTCCTCATTATTCACCACCATCACTGTAATATTTTATCATCAACATTAACACATAAAGGTAATAAGAGGGGATGGTGGAGATCAAGTCTGCAGTGTCTGAGATTTTTAAAATGCAGAGTTAGAAAAGAAAAACATCTCATAGTGAAAGCAGCGTTTTACAGTATAAATAAATGTAGAGTCATTATGCTGGTAGTGAACTATGCTGCCTGACACAGCTGCCTAAAAACAATAGAAACGGACGGTTAAACAGAAGTTAGGACAGTGTTGGGGTTTATCCTAAAGTTAGAACAGTATTTAGGAGATTTAGTCTAGTTAGGATTTTTGTATGATACTGTTTTCTTATCTAGAGTTAATGATGAGATTATGAAGTTAGGAACTGTTATTCTGTAATAGCTACTGTCCTATATAAGTTCTTATACAGGTTCTTCAAATGTTTTTTAATAATGACAACCATGAGTTCTATTTAGAACTATTTGCATGCTTAAATGGTTCTTTGCATAATGAAGTCGTTGTTCAGACTGATGGAAAATGTGTTTTATATAGAACTTTTTTTTTCAAAATGGGACTATATGGCACCAAAAGAGTTCTGCTACTGTTACAAGCTTTACATCACCAACAGCAGAACCCTTTTTGGTGCATTAAAGAATGATTCTAAAAGGGTTCTATATAGAACCATATACAAAACACATTCTCCATTAGTCTGAAGGACAATTTCACCATGCAAAGCTCTTAAGGCATGCAAATGATTCATAGAACTTAATTAAATCCATTGCCTTTACTAAAGAACCCTTGAAGAACCATCTTTTTTTAGAGTGTAGCAGAATCTGTCCACTCATATATCTCCTCTCCGATGAGACCCCTTTCTCTGTGAATGAGGAGAGACTGAGAACCCTCAAACTAAAAGCTGTGTCAGAATCACCGTTAAAATCTGATCAAAATCACAGTTTGTAAACGTCATTGCTTTAAAGAACACACTTAAACTGATTACAGTTAAATATGCTTCTGAAAAGTACACTTAAGTGCATTTGCCTGTAGAGTGGAAGGCCGGTAGAGCTAATAAGGTAGTGATCAGCCTGAATGAATTGTGGGAAATGTAAGTTCAACTTGGCAGGGTTCATGCAGGAGTCAGTTTCCCTGTGCAGATGGAAATGAGCTGGTAGCTGATTCTGCTTTAAAGCTTTTTTTATTTGATATTAATATTTTGCACATGGCCTCACAAAACAACATAAACTAAACTAACTCTGCTTCAGCGGCTATCTGTAATCATTCATCTTCAAACAGAAGGTAACGAGGAAAACACGTTCAGGGAGGCGGAAAAGAGCGATAGAACACCCCCCCCCACCCCATCACTGTTTATGGCTTTAATGAAGAGACAGCAGATCCTCCCTCACTCACTTCTTCTCAGCAGGAGAGCAGAACGACCCTGACCCACATCATAAACATTCTACATTCTACTGATACCACTCTTCCCATCTCTCTCTCTCTCTCTCTCTCTCTCAATCGCTCTCTCATTTTCTCTCCTTCTCTCTCTCTTTCTCTCTCTCTCTCTCTCTCCTTTTCTTTGTCTTTCTATCTCATTCTCTCTTTCACTCTCTTTCTTTCACTTTCTTCCTCGCTTTCTCTCTCTCCCCTTCTTACTCTTTCCACCCTGTCTCTTTTACTTTCTCCTGTTCTCTCTTTACTTTCTCTTTCTACCCCCCTCTCTCTCTTTCGCTCTGGTTCTCCCTCTCTCTTACTTTACTTACTTTCTAATTATCTCTCTTGTTCTTTATTTTCTCTTCTTTCTACTGCTCTCTTTATCTCTTTACTTTCTCTCGCTCTTCCTTACTCTTTTTTTCTCTGTTTGTTCTCCCTCTCTCTTTCTCTTTCACTCTCTTACTCTCTTACTCTCTCCCCTTCTTACTCTTTCCCCGTCTCTGTCTCTTTTACTTTCTCCTGTTCTCTCTTTACTTTCTCTCCACCCTCTCTTTCACTCTCCCTCTCCCCTCTTACTTTACCTACTTTCTAGGTATCTCTCTCTTTCTTTATTTTCTTTCTTTCCTACTGATCTCTTTATCTCTTTACTTTCTTTATCTTTCTTTCTTTTTCACTCTCTGTTTGTTCTCTCTCTCTCTCTCTCTCTCTCTCTCTCTCTCTCTCTCTCTCCCTCCCTCTCTCTCTCTCTCTCTCGCTGTGTTTCTATCTCTCTCTTTCTCTCTCTCTCTCTCCCTGCCTCTCTTTCTTACAAGTTCACGTTCAATAGTACTTTATTGGCATGAATGTAATGAAATACACTGTTGCTAAAGCAGTTAATAAGAAACACATACAAAATAAGCAAAAGATGATATAATAGATTATAATAGAACATTAGAAAATACGTTATTTACAGGGTTATTAGTAATCAAAAAAAAGAAAGAAAGGGAAAATAAAAGAGTCAAGACAAATTTCATAAATATACAATAATCAATAAAAATCAATATCAGTTTCTCACTGGTTGTCCCTCAGGTTGTGACAGGTGGTCACATATCTGGCTGCGTGTGTGATCAGCTCGCTCTTCTCTCCCAACTCTCTTTCTTACTCTCTCCCCTTCTTATTCTTTCCCTGTCTCTGTCTCTTTTACTTTCTCCTGTTCTCTCTTCACTTTCTCTCCATCCTCTCTTTCACTCTCCCTCTCCCCTCTTACTTGCTCCCTCCCCTTTTTACTCTTTCCCCGTCTCTGTCTCTTTTACTTTCTCCTGTTCTCTCTTTACTTTCTCTCCCTCTCCCCTCTTACTTTACTTACTTTCTAGGTATCTCTCTCTTTCTTTATTTTCTTTCTTTTCTACTGTTTCATTATCCCTTTACTTTCTCTCTTTCTCTCACTTTCTTTCTCTCTTTTTCTCTCTCTGTTCCTTATCCCTGTCTCTCTCTCTCAACTCTCTTTTTATTGCTGTCTTTCTCTCTCTGTCTCCCTCTCTCTCTTTCACTCGCTTCCTCTCTCTCCCCTTCCTACTCTTTCCTCTGTCTCTTCCACTTTCTCCTGTCTCTCTTTACATTCTCACACCATCTCTCTCTCTTTCACTCTCCCTCTCCCCTCTCTCTTACTTTACTTACTTTTTAAGTATCTCTCTTTCTTTATTTTCTCTTTTCTATTGCTCTTTATCTCTTTGCTTTCTTGCTCTCTCTCTCTCTCTCTCTCTCTCTCTCTCTCTCTCTCTCTCTCTCTCTCTCTCCTCTGTCTCTCTTTTTCCATCCTTTCTCTTCATCTCTCCTTCCTTTCTCTCTTTTTTTGCTCTGTATCTCTAGCTCTCCTGCTCTCCCCTTCTCTTTCTTTTCTCTCACTCTCTTGTGCTCCGTCTCTCCCTCGCTCTCTCCTGTAGGTGGGTTCGTGTAATTTAACTTTCTGATTTTATTGAATGGCATTTTCTTTTATTTCTCCTGTTTCTTGATTGAGTTTTCAGTTTGTTGTGCAGCACAGCTGTCAACCCTGTACACGCTTTACAAATGAACATTATTCTGAAATAAACATGATAGTGAATTGATTTGATTCTGATTTCTGGGAGATCTTGTTTCTACCTGCACATTTCTTAAACATTGAGTTTAATTTACTCACATTCGCTTCTCTGTATTTTGTCTCTGGGTTTTACCATCCTGTTTCCTGATTCTACCCCTTAACAGGATATGGTCACTATGTTTTGCTTATGCAAAGAATGTGGGGTGATGAAAATGTGTCACATGTTAATGTAATCTGATCAGAGAGGCTGAATAAGCACTCACTGTGGCTTTTCTCAGCTTCAGTCTGTCTGTTCCCAAAAGAGATCTCTGAAAGTGTTCTGGAGGCAGCACCATGCCCATATAAGGAACTCCAGGTCTAAGCTGTTTATCTTGATGGAAAAATGAATGGTGCTTTTGAAAACTGCTGCTATCTCACTCTGTGGTAAACAAGAATGTTCCATAGCTGATATGTTTGGTCCTGCATACATTTTCCACAGCTGAATGTGACTGGGTCATTAAGGTCATTATGAGGTCATTAAGTGTATTAAAATAGGAATGCTGGCCATTGTCTTTTGTTATAAGTATATTTTGAGTTGACAAGTTTTCTGCTGTTTTAGGTTCAGGAAAAATGTGTTAAAGCTATTAAATCGGCAGTTTTTTGCTAATCTGTTTATGTGTTCATTTATCAGTACTTATGTATTATAACCCTCCTACCAATCTGAACAAAGACAAATATTTCACCAGAGGCTCCTTTCCTTAAAAAATAAAATAAATAAATAATAATAATATAATAATAATAAATAAAACCTTATAAGTGAATTTTCCCAAATTTTCTGCATAATTAAATGGTTAAGATGTAACAGACAGGTTTGGTGTGAAATGCTCTGTTCTAGAGAAACTTACTGAGTCATAATTGTTCACAGTGGTGGTGACAGGAACCATCACCATCCACCTCTAAAAGCTCCCTCACAGAAAGCGATTACATGAAGAGGTTATAAATACACAATCTGATGTCTGAGATGTTATTTTACAGTTATTTTTAGAATATTTTGGCCTTAAACTCCATTTATGGTGGAGGGATACATGCTGAGGCAAAATAGTCCCCAAAGATAAAATATCATTTCAGATTTTCCACTATTTTACCATCATCAACATTCCACATAAACTCAGAAGACACATGTAGGTTCACTGGTGGTTTTGGATAGTAAATAAACTGGCTATATTTGTGTTGTAGTCATGGTGACACCTGGTTCCTGTCACCACCACTGTAAAGAAATCTGAATCTGTACAATCACCATTTCACACCAGACCACTCTGAATAATTGTTTACATTTCAAACACTAACACTGCAGAAATATTGAAAATTTACAGGAATCACCCTGTGGTAAGTTGACTAATTCACAGATATAATATATATATATATATATATATAAAAAAAGAAACTGTTTACAAAAGATAAGTTTTTAGTCGTAACTAGCCAACAAATGCTCACAATGAGTATGTTTACATGCACGCAATAATATGATCATAATCAGATTTCTGCAGTTATTTGATTATTCAAATGGTCATGTGAACAGCACACTCTGAATTCTTAGATAAAGATAGAGATAAAGAAATCTGATAAAGAGAGCTGGATTTTAGGTCAGTGATCAGATTTCTCAGTGTACGGAAACTCTTACTCTGATTTCTTTCAGATTTTTCAGTCTACGCATGTGTGAAAACAGACAGCGGTACCGGAAATAAGCAAGCAGCGCTGCCACGAGATGGCAGCAAAACACTTTTGGAGCAATAAATTCAAAATAATAGGTTTTGGTGTCTCAGGTTCTATATATAGACTATAGACCGTGAGAGGAGAGGATAGTACATTCACACAAAACGTTACAGTGTTTACATATAACATCAGGCTCTTATCAACGCTCGGAGAGCTGTGGTTTCCCAGAACACGGGCCCTTTAACACTAAGGCTTCTAGCTACTGCCCCACAGTCATTTCTGGAATTGCTATCCTTGAGTTGAATGATGTTCTGGATGACGATCCGTCCGTTGGCTTCCTAGGAAAGCGGTGCAGATTTACGCAGCAGATAGGAACCGCTGTTAATTGTGTCCTATTGTGTTAGCCGTGTGCTAACGCGCTTATCTTATAAATATCACCTGCTGACAGTTCATTAAAATGTCTGTATAAGTGTGGTGGTGGTGGTGGTGGTGGTGGTGGGGGGTGGGCCCGCGGCACTCGGCGGTGTGACAGTAACGATATGCAGATTGCCGGAGCGATTTGGCAGCAGCTGAAATGTGGAAATGTTGAAGGATTTATTATTATAGAGCAGTGAGGGGTCGCGGGACGGCGCGCGCTGATCAACTTAAGCAGCACATGAGTGGGATTTCTGACACCAGAGTCAAGAGTAATTTAGAACAAGCTTCCTAATTCAGTCCAGACTGTCACTCAGCTCACACAGGAGCTTCCTGTAATGGGAGTCAATGGGCAGCTGCTGAATTCCACCAGCACAGGCTTACACTGAACATTCTCTAAAGGAAATGATCTTAAATCTAGTCTGTGTATCTAATATTTCTCTTTATGAGATTGTTGTTGGAATATTAAGAACTGTTTCTTAATATTAACATTTGTCAACTTTTTAAAGTAAATTTAACCAGTGAAACTTTCTTCTCTGACAATTTTGATTGTTTAAAGCAAAATTCGGTTAAAGAAACAAAATCATTGGAGAAATTGACTTAAAAATATGTCAAAATATCTAAAAATAGGATTATTAATCTGTTTACAAAAAATCAGAATCTTTTTCTAGTCAGTATACAGTAATAAGCAAAAGTTTTCAATTTTAGTGCACGATTTGTATTCATAATAAATATATTCAATTTGTTATATAAGAAAAAAAAAATATATATAAAATGTGCCATAATTTTGCACAGGCCACATTTTAAGTTTTATTTTCCCCAATAGTTAAAATCAGTTAATAAACAATAAATGTGTATTATAATGTGCAGAAGTGTGTCCTCTGTAGAGGATGTGTAAGTTAAATTAACAACAATGTGGGGCACCCAAACTTTTGTGTATGACTGTACATCTAATATGTCTCATTATGAGATTAGTTCCAGTATATTAAGAACTTCTAGGCACTTGATAACTTTGTAAAGTAATTTTATCTAGTGAAGTTGTCAGATCTGATCATTTTGATGTTTATAGAGTTGTTAAAAAATAAATGATTTGGCAGAATAAGATAATGTGATAATATCAATTAAAACAAGTCAAAATATCTAGAAATGGGTAAAATAATCTTAAAATAGTCACACTGCAAAAAATCTTTTGGCAAGTGAAGGGATCATAAATCTAATTAATATTTAATATTTAATATTCCCCATGTTTAAAAAGAATATTTTAAGATTTAAGTAATTTCTACTTACTTACTTAACTTATTTTTACTGTAGTAATTTTATCCAGAGAAACTAATCAGATTTGAGAAACAGTGCTTATGACTTGCATGAAAGATCATATTGATCATATAATAATAATAATAATAATAATAATAATAATAATAATAATAATAATAATGATAGTTATATAGCACCATTCATACTTTAAAAACGCAGCTTGAAGTTCTTCACAGTACAAATTCGAAGAGAAAAAAGACATTAGTATTAACATGAATTAAAAAAAATGCACAAAATAAAAGTTTTACTAAAAATACAATAAAAATGCAACTAACAAGAACATAAAATGAATATCCCGGTGAAAACAAGACTTTAACGACTTAAAACATGGAAAACATGTCTAGTAATAAGTTACATCTTATAATATTCTTACAACAATCCTATAATGAGAAATACTAGATGTATTCATTAGATTAGTCTTCATGCTAAACATATTTTTATGGAACATTCCAATAAATTCTTCACTTAGAAGCGTTTGTACTCTGAATAATTGGTTCTCAGGTGGAACAGTGTGTAAAGTGATGATAAACAATGAATGAAATGTTTCTGCAGCAAAACTTTAAATCGAATAATTGCAAAAACACTGACTGCAATTAAAAGCATAAAAGTGGTCATTTTCTGCCTCGTTAGCAATGATGCTAATAAAGAAATAAGTAAATAAACCCGTTATGGGATGTGAGTTTAATTTGTGCATTCTTTGACTTTTAAAGTGAGTTAAAGTAAGTGTGATGTACGTGCGGGTGCTGATCTCCCCCTCGTGCTTCTTCCTCTCCTTCGACTTTCATTAGCGTTTCAATTCGTCTGTACGTCGCGGCGCTCGGCTCTCGGCCGCTTTAATAAAACGTGACTGATTGATTGAGGTTCGGTGTGGAGCCGGGCTAATTGGGGCAGGGTTGAGAAGTGTGTAAAGTGTGTAATTAGGATAGCAGCGCTTCAGATGTGTGTGTGTGATACGTCCCCTTGATGTGCTTCCAGCCTCTGCTTTATCTCAATGTCAGTCCGTCCCACTGTCCTAGCAACTGACTGATGTTTTTATTTACTCAGACTGTAATTGCGCGTGGCTGAGTGCTGGGCACGCCGAGCGCTCTTAATTACGAATGAGACAATAATGTGAACTGGCACCAAAGCCAAACAGCAAAGAAATACAAACTCGGTAGGCATGATAATGAGCAAAACTTGGTTCCGTCATTACAGAAAAATGATTTGCATGCTTTATAATCGATGCCAATCACTTCACATGCTAAGCGGCACATTGGCTGCTTTCAGGACATGCATGCAGAGTTACGCCCCCACCCCCCACCCCCAGCTCTTACATCAAATGAAATCAATCAGCCAAGACATGTTTCTGAAGTTTGCTTCTTTAGTTTTAGCACTGGAGCTAAAGAAATGGAGGCTTAAAGGAATTAGCGTAGCGCTAACTGCATGCTTAAATCACCACACCTGCATCAAACTGGGCAATCCCAGTAATCTCTAGTAGACTGACCCATGTGGCTTCTGCAGACCCTGCTGAAAAATCCAGCTCTTGCTGGTCTCTGATCGTCCAGCTAGACTAGATGAAGAAGACATACCCTTTGTGATGACCAGCATAGACTTTTCATTTGAGTTTGATGGTTCCGCTGCCCTGCCAAAATGACCATCTTGGTCAACCATCTTGGTCATGCTGGTGGACCAGCTAAACAACCAAACTCACATAAAATCATACACACTTAAAAAAGATGGTTCTTCAAAGACTGTTTAGTAAAAGCAATGGTTCTATTTACCACCATGAGTTCTATATAGAACAATTTTATGCTTAAAGAGTTCTTTGTGTGGTGAAATGGTTCTTCAGATTGATGGAGAATGTGTTGTATATAGTTCAATATGGCACCTAAAAGGGTTGTGCTATTGTTACAAGCTTGACATCATCACAATAGAAGAACCCTTTTTTCTTTATAGAACCATAAACAACACATTGTGAAGAACTATTTCACCATGCAAAGAACGATTTAAGCATGAAATGGCTTTACATACAACTCACAGAGTCATTTCCTTTACTAAAGAACCCTTGAAGAACCTTCACTCCTTCTTTTTAGGAGTGTACCCTATGCTGACCAACAAACTGATGTGGTCTACCAGCTTAACCAGCTTTTTCAGCAGGGGTGCTGGACCATGGCTCTCATAGTTAGGCCTTCAGTTTGAACATATATGTCAAAAATGAGAAAAAAAAAAACTATGATAACTCTATGATAATGAACATTCCTGTTAGCACACCTATGGTATTTTTGTATCATGTTAGCTGAATGTTAGCTATTTTTTGGCCGTTCTAGATTAAACAAGAATGTGAAGCTTGTAAAAGTCATTCCATATGTTTTATTTGAATCTTGTAACAGACATTAACATATATGTGAGCTTGTATGTATCAGTTTTACAGTGACACTTTCAGTGAAGAGTTCTGGAATAGAGCTGCTGCCACTGCTTTACATTCCTAACAACTACCTGAAACACTGCTTAGACTATAACTCATATTCACAATGACATACCTTGAACTTCCAGAAGGATTAGAATATTGTTTTTTTGGTCCCATTTTAAATCAAAACCTGATGGGTTGATTCCTCTTTCACTCCCTAGTAATGTTGGTAGTTAATGTAATGTGTAAGGCCTTCAGTTCAGCTCCTGAAGTCCTGACCAATGAGAGAGCTCGCTCAGCTGTATCTACCTAAATACTACAGAGAGAACAATCCTGAACGTTCTCTCAATTTTCTTGTTCTCTCAATGTTCTTGACAATTTTCTCTTGGATGTTTAAAGATTTTAACCCTTTTATTTCCAACCAAAAGATAACAATGAAAAAAGAGCCTTACCATCAATACAAATGAACTTCTTTCTTTAAAAGCCTAGCAGGCCCTGAAAGTTCCACAATGGGTTTTTGGTACTCTCTGACATACTGTTATCCATAAAAATGGACAAAAGTATGTTTGCGTAGCTAAAACAGCAGTAGCAGTAAATACAATGCCTATTATGCTCTGTCCATGCAGCTACTGGCAGAAATCCCATTCAGAGTATTTAAAGATCTTTGACACTTAATGTACTTTTAAAATATGTTCAACTAAATATCTATTAAATTCACCTTCATTTTCTTAAAATCAGAATCTAATCACTAACCTTAATCTCAACCTCAACCCCAAACCTAAGCCCAACCATCACCCTGGTCCAAATCCTAGCCCTAACCTCACCAGTGTTTAGAAAGTTTCAGCAGAGAGTGTGTTAACATCTTTTAATATAGAGCGAGACCAAAATGAGTAGTGCTACTTTAAAGGCCTCAATTTCGTCTGTTTTTTGTTCTCATTTCTCACTCTATTTTGGGCTGTTAGTAGTTTAAATGATAATTTTTTTCTGGGTTCGGTGCCAAACATTCTCATCACGTGAATGTCCAGCACCTTCGGACACCTGTCCATGCCATATGGACGGCCATTCTGAAAGTTAACTTTTTTTTTCTTTGCCGGTGTGCAGGTGAGCCATTTGCTGTCAGCAGATTCTATTACGCCAGACAGGCTGTGAGTGTTTGGGAGGGGGTGAGGGAGGGGGGTGTGTTTTTTTCCCTGAGCGTGGCTGCACCTGTTTGGAGCCGGTGAGTAATCAGGCCCAGACGGGGATCTGACGGCCGCCGTGAGGCAGCATATTGCAGAGAGTGAGCAATATGTGTCTCTGTATGTGCGTCGGCTGACCGCCTTGCGCTGACACTCGGACTGCTGGGATACAGTCGCTCGCTATTAGCAAAACCAGCATCACGTTAACTCTTTAGAAGTGGCAGTCATCTCCAGTGAGACCATGTACATGCTGTAAATTTATATGAATTATTTGTGACTTGCAGTTTAACTGAAATAAACAAAGAAACTGTGTGGAAGGTGCAGATTCTAAACTTTTAATCCAAGTCACATTAGTGTCTGTGAGTAAAAGATGAGGTATTTTTATGTTTAGATTATTTATTTTTGAATAATTTCTTTACTTTGAATCAACTCATAGTTTTGTTAAATGACATTAATAACTCCACCTTTATTGATTAATATAGCCTTTCGATGCTGTAGGACAAAAACCTTGTATCTTTTGGTCCATTCATCTTGAAATTTACACACAATATAAATATTTACAATATAAAGGACAGTAGGTTTTTTTCAATAATTTCAAGAAAAATGGAGATATGAGGTTTTGATCCAACAGCAGCGACATAAAAGATGATGGATCATTGGATTATCAGTATTGGCCACAATGAGTTAAATATCAGTTAATACTGTTATTGACAGAAATAAAAAATTCAATGCAAATGTGCATGTATTATGTAATCAGTACATAATTAATTATACAATTACATTTGTGTACTTTTATGGGTGTAAAATACTAAAAGTAAAATTATACATTATGTGAGTTCCATATTTGACTGGTTTTGTAAAAAAAAAAAAACTCTTCAGAGAACATGGCATTTTTCTACAAATTGTATTCAATTTCAGCTTTCTCGGGTTCCCCTCAGCACCATCACACACACACACACACACACACACACACACTCTCTCTCTCATTCACACACACACTTGCAGAGCTGAGGGAACTCTGTGACACACTCTCTGATGTCTCAGTAATAGTGAGAACATAAACAGGCTGGGCAGACTGAACACCTTCTCATGTTTAGAGCTCCAGGCCAATCAGAGCTCTGCTGAGTTTCAGTGTAGACGTCTCTGTGTGCTTTCTGAAATCTGAGTGTTACACTGAAAAAATCTGAACAGAACAAAAACTGTCATCTTTCTAGTTAGCAGATCATAAATTACAGATTCTGTTAACTTACTATTTAAAATTCTATTTACTCAAAATTTATGGTAGTTAAAACATTTTTTTTATTAACAATGTGAACACTTTAATGCAAACATGACTGTTTCTGCCGTTTAATCAGCTCTTCTTAAATAACTTGATTTCTCAGTGTTGTTAAGTTTGTGATCCAACACAACTGAAAAGTTGTCTATATTTACTTACTTTGTCCAACAAGCAATATTTTTGAACAAGAAACATGAATGGGAAAATAAGTCACGCATCAGTCATGCTTTATTGTTACTCTGATTAGACAGATCAATAAAAAGCTCTGAATTATCAGAACTGCACTCTTTTGCTTGGGAAAAACCACAGTGACTTCAACAATAAAGGTAGCATGGGGCTTCATTTACACAGTGATAGGAAACATGGCAGCTCACAGAAAGCTCTGATTTTGCACACTGATGTGTTTTCCTGAGGCCAGAGTGGACAAGCCTGCTCCATAACTCCTCCAGCGGCAGATTTAAACGAGTTAAAGGGTCCAAATTCTCAGAACAGATTGGCGAGACACTCGGTTCCATAGGGGTCAATGAATATTGGTTAAAAACAGTTTAAATTAACAAATTATTACTCCAAAGGCTGTTATATTAAAAGTGCCGTGGAAAAATGACACAAAAATGTGAAATATTTGGACGCAGTTTTTTTGCATGAAATTACACTCATTTCACCAATTTATCATCTTGGGTGTCTTCATGCCAACAGCAGAGACGACAGCGACTGGTCAGCGAGTTCATTTTATGGGGCAAAAGCTCACAAAAGTCAAACAGAGGGCAAATATCGCAATTTCAGTGTTCAGTTATACACATGATTAAATTAATTCACTGTCGTCTGATTAAACTGCACAAATAAATCACGTGTGGGGGTGGGGGTGGGTGGTAGTCTAGAAGAGAGGTAAAGCATGATATTATTGGTTAGACATTGTGTTTAATATGAACAGGAACACAAACTGACAACATAAAAATGTTTCAGATTTCAGTATGAATTTAATATTTATTGTGGTGCAGTTCTAATATACAGTGAAGAGTAGATTTGTTTAAAGCAAAACTAAATAAACTAAGTACGTGAATAAATGACTAATGCAAAATATTTGGGCTTTTTTGCACCACAATTATGCATAATTACACCGAACAGGACATTTCTTGCTGTTTTATTTATTTATTTTGTGTTTTATATTTTGTATTTTTATACTTTTAATAGGGAAAGAAAACAGATAAAAGTGAAAAAAAGGTGACACTGGGTACATTCCATTCTGAAAGAGTTTCACCTCCTCACTCATCATTAAGCACACACACTTGATGTTTGTAAAAATATAAGTAATTATTTTAAAAAGTACATTCAGATCTTTTTAGCAGCTTTATAATGTAGGTTTTATTGAACTTCAAATAATAAGAGACAGAATGCAGCACAAATTATTATTTTGTTAACTTCCTGCTAAGGTTCAATTAAATCAATCAGGATAAAGAATGAGTCACAGATGAGCTGCATTCTCTGTTTGAAGGCTTTTCAGTTACATTCACAGTGTTTGTTTTTGTGCTCAGTGTTTCTGAGGTGAGACGCACTGCAGAGCACTTTTAGAGTTCAGATAACTGATGATGACGCTGTGCTGTAACTTTAGGAGAACCTGCAGAACTCTGGAATGTGGAGCGACCTGCAGTTCTACCTTCAACTGCAGGAGAACGTTTCACTCTTAGACAGTGATGTCAGCTAAAAGGTAATTATATACATCTGCAGACACAGTTCCCACGATCCACCAGCACCGCTGTCTGATTCTCGATGTAAAATAGTTCTGCATTAATATTTTGAGCCTAATAGCGGGCTAACAACCAGCTTACCCAGCTGACAGCAGCATCAGCTAATGGTAACTTTAAGTTACATTATAACCTAACGTTAATTTTTTAATTAATTTATTAATTAATTAATTTATTTATTTAGTAGTTTAGTTCATTTATTGAGATGTTCCTATAATGATTAGTATTTATACTCAATTTGTATATGATTTTGTAATTTGTATATTTTGTAATAAACAATGTTGCTTTTTGTGCTTTAAATATAGAGCTATAGAAAGCATACAGTGTTAGATAGCTAATGGTAATGTTGCCTAACAGTAGTTAGCTCACCAGCAAAGTCACAAAAACATTAGACCATTCAGGTCGGATTAGCATTAGCAATATTAGATGCTCACTGCATGATAATGTTAACGTTGCTAACATTGGTCAGCTTTGCAAAGTCACAATACATGTTGGATTAGCAGAATGTTGCTAACATTTTCAAAGTCACAGAAGACCATTAATGTTTGATTACCATTCACTATGATACCATTTGACAAATTACATTAACTTAGTTAGCTTCTATCATAGACACCATTCATGTTGGATTAACACTGGCAATATTAGACAGCTGACTGTATGATAATAATGTTAATGTTGGATTAGCATTGGTAATATTAGATAGCCAACTGCATAATAATGTTAATGTTGCTAACATTAGTCAGCTTATCAAAGTCGCAGACACATAGTAAGACCATTAGTGTTTGATTAGCATTCACTATGTTACTGTTTGACAAATACATTAACATTAGTTAGCTTTTTCCAAAGTCACCATCCATGTTGGATTAGCATTGGCTATGTTACATAGCTATCTGCATGATAAATGATGTTAATGTTAGATTAGCATTGGCTGTACTAAATAGCTAACTGCATGATAATGTTATGGTTGTTGTCTTTAGCTAGCTTATCAAAATCACAACAACATAGTAAGGTCATTAATTGCCAAATAGCATTCTCAATGTTACCTTATAACAAATAACATGAACATTAATTAGCTTTTATCAAAGTCACTATACATGTTGGATTAGCAGAACATTGCTAATATTAGCTGGCTAATTAAAGTGACAAACATAGTAGCATCATTTACGTTTGATAAGCATTGGCTATGTTAGAAAGCTAATTGCGTGAGAAATAACATTAACATTAGCTAGCTTTTTTCAAAGTTACCATTCATGTTGGATTAGCATTAGCTACACTGGATAGCTAACTACATGATAAATAATGTTTATGTTGCTAACATTATCAAGCTTCTTTAAATCACAAAAACATAGTAAGACCATTACTGTTGGATTAGCTTTGGCTTGAGCTAAGTACGTGATAAATGCCTTTATTGTTATCTAGTGTTACATTAGCATTCACCATGCTTGATGGCTAACTGCATTAAAGATAATATTAATGATGCCTAATATTAGCCAGCTCAAAGTCATGAACCAAATACTCAGGAAAACATAGTAAGTATTAATTCTCATATTTGAATGTTGTTATAATCATTGTGTATCTTTCAGTCTCTGTTGTTTATCAGCCTTTATTGAGTGAATGTGGAACACATCCTGCAGCCACACCGTTCTCTAAACTCACCTTCTTCACTGATTCTGTATCATGTGATCGACAGGTTTGATCTCTGAGGGCTGTTTACCAGGCTGGGGCCAGAGAGTCGCCTGATTAGGAGAGCGGAGGTTTGATTATAATTCTGTAGACTCACTCAGGAGTGTTTATTCTCCCTAATCAGAGAAAAAGAGCTGAATAGACACACTGCAGGAAACACAGGAGTGCAGCCAGCCTGCTCCGGTGAAGCTAGTCATGCTGCCCCCTTGACGGTCAGAAAGGGAACTGCAGCTTTTACATTGCACAATGACCACAACGCACACTCACAGTGACCACAACATTTTCTCTTACTGACCCATTCACACATTGTTCTTCACTGAACAAGTAAAAAAATCTCTTTATATATATATATATATATATATATATATATATATATATATATATATGGTCCTTTTAGATGGAACAAACACTCAACAGGCTCTCAGTAACATGTCAAAAACATATGAGGGTTAGGATTAGGTTTTGGGTTGTGGTTAAGGCTAGGGTTAGGATTAGGGCCAGGGTTAGGGTAAGGTTCTGGTTATGGTTGGACAAGGTTAGGTTTTGCATAATGGAAGTTCACTACTGCTTCACTACTGCTACTTCACTGATATGATGTTGATGTGTTACTGATAATCTGTTAAGAGTTTATTAATCATCTACAAAGGACCACTCCAAATACAGTGTTACCATATGCTGTTTTGACCCTAAAATTCCAAATATAAAAATGTGTCCAAATATATGCAATTGTATATTATTATTATTATTATTATTATTATTATTATTACTTTTTATGATTCAATTCAATAAAACAAATCCTTATATATGTATATTTAATATATGTATGTGTATGTCAGAAATGTACTGTGGAAAAGTTTTAGGCACCTGACAAAATTATATACAAAAAACTTTTTTATCTTGTCAGTAAGTGTTTATTTGCTCTGAAAAAAACACAAACATTACAATAAATACAAATAATACAATGTTAATGTGGTTTTTTATCCATTTTCTGTCCTCTCCTTGATGAAGCTGGATATTAATTGTAGTCATATTTCAATACCTGCTTCATCTAATCAACACCTCATTATGTTAAATCATGAATGCTGATGGAGTTTAATAATCTATGTGATGTCTGGAGTTCAGGGGAAATCTGGAACCAAATTATGTTCTTCTGCCTAGCGCATATCATCTGTTCTTTTGAAAATGAGAAATTCTTGAAAAATAAGTTGATTCAAGGTTCCCATTTTGAGTCAGTGGTTCTTCCTGTTGTTCCACTGTCACCCTTGACTTGCTCAAACTTGTTTTGTGGCAATGCTGTTATATAAATACATTTGAAATGAATTGACTTGAACCATCATTGTTTACACCAGGTCTGTAATGAAGTGTGGAATGAGGTCTTAATTCAACAGCAAACAGTAAACACAGCACTAGGATGTGAAGGAATCTCTCGTTTACAACACCCCCACTGACAGTCTGACTGTAGGAGAAGAAAAAATTACCAAAACAAATATATTTACATAATAAGATTTGTATTCATTTATGCTGTTGGCATGACCTCCGATCAGAAATCAAATATCTAGACATCATTTTTGGTGTTTTTGCTGTGGTAATTTTATGTTCTAATTTCTTAGGTGCTTTTGAGCTCCACACTTGATATTCCATACTATCTATTTATAATGCTTAAAAAAGGCAATAAAGAAGAACTAGAACACGGACACCTGCAGCATCAGCTACACTGTCCTGCTATAAATAACAGCAGGAGCTGGCACTGCACAATGTGACTCACCTGTACTAACCAACGTGATGTCAGAGTGAACACACAGGAGTGCTGCGAATGCCCCGACTTTGTAGTAAAACCAGAGAAAAACTGTTCTCACCTACAGAACCGACAAAACTCTCCTGACTTTATAAAGTGCTTTTGTACAAACTCTGTGTTTATTTCTCTAAAACTGAAAGAGCAAATCCACTTCTTTTTGGATTTTTGTGTTAGATTTAGGGTTAGATTTAGGATTAGGCTTAGAAAATTCTTATTACATCTACAACATGGGTACCTACATACAATCCCAATGTAAAATGTAAATAAATGAAAATAAAAACAGAATGCAATGATTTGCAAATCTCATAAATCCGTATTTTATTCACAATAATTCACAGAACATAGAACACATATCAGATGTTGAAAGTATATATGTAATTCATGTAGGACATATTATGCATAGATACTTACATAGACTCTCTGTTGCACCAAAATCTTGTATTGTTTACTTTGCTGCATGATTTTAAAAAGGCAAGTTACTCTTAATGTTATGTTAAAATTTCACACTGAACTGGCCAAAATAAACAGTCCAAAATTATTTGGAAAAAGATCTATAATTGCACTTTCCTTTTACTGTGAAGTTAATGTTTTTTAAATTACACATATAGCACTTTTTGTTAGGAAGACCTGTATACCTATTCATTCATGATGCAATTATCTAATCAGCTAGTCATGTGGCAGCAGTGGAGTGCATAAAATCATGCAGATATGGTCAGCAACTTGGGGTGAGGAATGTTTTCTCTGCACACTTTGGGCCCATAAAATTCTGAACAATCATTGCTTGAATACCACAGCCTGTCTGAGAATTGTTGCTGACCATGAGCATCTCATCATGACAATTTACCATCTTCAACTGGCTACGAGTAGCATGATAATGCACCATGTCACAAAGCAAAAGTTGTCTCATGAACATGAAGATGAGTGAAGTGTTCTTCAGTGGCTTTCTCAGTCACCGGATCTGAATTCAATAGAACACTTCTGGGATGTGGTAGAACTGGAGATCCACAGCATGAAAGTCCTGAAAAATGTAACTGCATGATGCAACCATGTCAACCAGAATCTCAAAGGAGTGTTTCCAACATCTTGTTGGATCCATGCCATGAAGAATTGATGCTGTTTTGATGGAGGCCCTACCCAGTATTAGTATAATGTTTTTAATAAAGTGCTCAGTGTGTGTAAATAATGTGTGTATATATATATATATATATATATATATATATATATGTGTATATATCATATATATATATGAAACACTCGCATGACATCATGTCCTAATACTGTATAAAAACAAACCTGTAAGTGTGAAAGAATATATAGAAGAATGTGGGGTTTATTACGAATTTAATACGCCCCTTTAATTTTTTCTCCATTCTCTGAGCTCTCTGAACCCAGACACATCTCTATTACTCATAATTACTTATTGATGAAAGTGTGTGTGGGTATATATATATCTAATGCATTCAGTCAATTCAAGTTCTGGTAAAGCTGTGGTGGAAAAAGTCATCTAATCTATATTTTGACTTTAATTACCCTGGGTAATAATTTGAGGAAATGAAGGTAATTGATGTTAATGTGACTATTTGCTTTGAGTAATAAGTGGAGGGACAGAATGAAATGAAATGAGACACTGGCTCTCACTTTTAGATTGAAACTGAGTAGAACAGACTAGAATAGACTAAGACTAATGTGGCACTTACTGATGAACCTTGTGAGTGAAGGGCAAATACAGTGAAAGTATCTGAGCTTCTTTCAGGGGAACACGGCCACATTTAGACTCCCTTCACTTCCTTTATGAGGGAAAGTGTTGCAGCAATGACGTGAATATTTTGCTCTTTTTCTGAAGTGAGGTTTAGAGTACTGTCCCTTATTCAGTCCATTCAGATTGATAGATGGTCAGGTGAAGATGCTTTTAAAAAAGGGAAGGTGCTGTAAGAGAGGACGATCATAACTCCACGTTTGTCATAATACTGTTCATGATCTCCATACAAGATAGAAGAATAAACACAGTACAAAATGCAGGCAAAAAAATGCTCAAGACTTTGATGATCACCTTGTATTCAACTTACATTCAACTAAATATCTATTAAATTCACTTAATCCTAAACCCCCCTACTCACTCTAATCCTAACCTTAAACTAAACCCTAAACCCCAAACCTAAGCCCTAACACACACACACACACACACACACACACACACACACACACACACACACTATTCCTCACTTTAAACTAACCCAAAACCTAATCCAATCACTCTAACCTGACCTTAAATTAAACCCAAAAACGAAATCAAACGCTTGTTTTAATCCTAACCTTAAACTAAACCCAAATCTAATCCTAATACTGACTCTAATTCTCACTTTAAACTAAACCCAAAACTTAAACCTAATACTCACTCTAATCCTACCCTTAAACTAAACCAAAAATTTAAACCCTAATACTCACTCTAATCTTAACCTGAAATGTGACCTCAAACCTAAACCTAATACTTACTCTGATCCTAAAATTAAACTAAACTCAAAACCTAAACCCTAATACTCACTCTAATCCTAACCTTAATTGAACCCTAAACCCTAATACTCCCTCTAATCCTAATCTTAAATTTAACCCTAAATCCTATAACTAAGCCCTAACACACATTATTCCTAACCTTAAACTTAACCCAAGACTCTACCACTCACTCCAATCCTGACCTTAAACTTAATCCAAAATCTAAACCTAAAATTCACTCTAACTCCACCTTTAACTTCAACCTCAACCCAGGAACTGCAGTCCCTCAAAATGGAACCCAGGTGGAAACACGTTTTCTTGCAGCGGTCCTTCAGAAACTGTGTGGTTCCTCGTCAGAACTGTGGAGTTCTCCTTTAGAAACTGTGTTCTCCTCCGGGAGCTGTGTGGTTCTCCTTCAGAACCTTGCAATTTTCCTTCAGAAACTGCGTAGTTCTCCTTCAGGAACTGTGTGGTTCTCCTTCAGAACTGTATAGTTATTCTTCAGACACTGTATTCTTCTTCAGAACTGTGTAGTTCTTCTTCCAAAACTGTTTTCCTTTAGGAACTCTGTATTTCTTCTTAAGAACTGTGCAGTTCTCCTTTAGAACCATGCAGTTCTTCTTCAGAAACTGTGTAGTTCTCTTTTAGAACTGTGTAGTTCTCATTCAGACACTGTATTCTCCTTCAGAACTGTGTAATTCTCCTTCAGAACTGTGTAGCTCTCTTTCAGTAACTGTGTAGTTCTCCTTCAGAACTGTGTAGTTCTCCTTCAAAACTATGTTTGTGGTTCTCCTTCAGAACTGTGTAGTTCTCCTTCAGAACTGTGTGGTTCTCCTTAAAAGCTATGTGGTTCTCCTTCAGAACTGTGTAGCTCTTCGTTTGGAACTGCATAGTTCTCTGTCAGATCTGTGTGGTTCTCCTTCAGACCTGTGTGCTTACCCTTCAGAAACTGTTTTCCTCTAGGAACAATGTATTTCTTCTTCAGGAACTGTGTGGTTCAAAACTGACTAGTTCTCTTTCAGGAACTGTGTGGTTCTCCTTCAGAACTGCGGAGAACCACACAGCTCTGAAGGAGTTCAGAGCTGTGTGGTTCTCCTGCAGGAACTGTGTGGTTTCCCTTCAGAAATGCATGGTTCTTCTTTAGGAACTGTATTTTTCTCCTTTAACAGCTTTTGCTATTTTTCCCATGTCTTTGAGGCCTCAGACCTCTGAAGAAGCTCCTGTTCAGCCCCTGCAGTGTTCATCCCAAAGTTATGCAAAATGGGTTAAGCATTAAAAAGGCTGAACAGGAGCTTGTTTGGGAGTCTAGGGCCTCAGAGACTTTGGACAAAATGGCAACAGCTATTAAACAGTCCACTTAAATAGAGCTAGCCTAGCGGTTTATTAAGCCATCCTCTAGAGTTCCAGAACCTTCCAATCTTCCAAATTTCAATTTAACAACAGATTACAAATTAGAGGATAACTGTAATGCTGGGTGACAGGGGTGGCACCACACCTCCAAAAATGGCAGAGTAAAATTCAAAACTCTACACAGAGTTTTACTGTTTTTCCACCCAGACATAAGCAGTCTGAACTTTCTTCCAGCAGCAAATACAAACTCCTCTTGTAGAATTTCCCTCAATGCTATCTGAGTGATCTGCACACGCAGTACTGACAAACACTCACCATTACAGCCTCCCGAACAGCACCGTTATCAGAACAGTGCTGAGCTGTGGGAAACAGTGATTTCACGTCATACAAAAATACAGAAATGTGTGAGAGAGAATCTCTACTGTATGTAAACAAACTGCATTAAAAATGATTCTCTTTCAAAATCTGGGGAAATAAGCTTCTGATCAGCTACAAAAGACAGACTTTTGAATAAATTAAAAGTTTAATGTTGTTAGTTAATTATAGGGATCATTGACTTGCTGTGCTTGTTTGTGTCCAAGCCCATTATTTCCCCAAAAATAATTTATTAAATACGTTCCACATAAATTAATCAACAACACCTCTTTTATGTGAAACTATTTTCAGTGCAACCATAGAAAATTTATTTTTTCTTTTTGCCACCAAAAAGCCCAACAACAACAAAAAAGTAATAAAATAAAAACTTGCAAAATAAGGCAACTTTAAAAGTGAAAAACATTTGTCTGCAAGTTCTTACTCTATCAAATGTCAAGCTTTTATTTTGACAATTGACAGGTATTGCAGCATAAAGAGGGGCCCAAGTGACCTGCATGGTGCAATGCCAAGGTCAGTAGCCCTTTCACAGATTTTGTAAAAAATGTGATGTTTGAGTTGTTGGAACAGTGGTTGGAACAGTTCAGTTTACCCTGTCAGGTGGTCAGACCTCAGGAGAACCATGAAAATGTGTAATTATTGTAATAATGTTTATTTATTTGAAAAGAAAAATGTAAGAATAAGCTCAAGTTAAGGCACAAAGGCTTCTACAGGTGTCTAAGTAGATGCCTGTTTAATTTGAAATTAGTCTGAAAAGTCAGGTGGCTCAACCAGTGAGTCAAGTGTTGCAACCAGACCAGCACAGTTTTAATAACTGAAATAGGCAATTAAAAACTTTGATAGCACTAACTTTATTTAAAATATAAAATGCACACAGATATAAATGCAAATATATATGCAGAGATAAAATGCACATCATCTGATTTTTAATTTTTAAAACTTGTCATTTTGAAAATTTGTTTAATTGTCATTGACTCATAAACACATTGCAAATCATCTCAGATCCAGTCAAAATATCTACAATGTCTCATTATTAGAATAAAAAAAATAATATTAAGATAACTGATTTTTTAATTTACTTTAGTAATTCTAACGGGTAAAATCATCTTGTCCTACTGGCAGGAGTGTGCTTGTTTTAAGCAATACCTTTTTAAAAACAAGCAAACATATCAAAAATATCTGTCATCATAGTGAAATAATTTCACCTTCTGAAATGGAAAAATAAGTAAACACTTAAAGCAAGTAAAAATCTAGGACTATCTTCAATAATCTAATAATATTCAGAATGAAAACTCATAATGAGATTTATTAGACTTATTGACTAGGTCTATGATTTCTGTGGGCAGTGTGTTATTTCTGCAGTGTAGCGCTCACCCACGGAGTCTGGCTGGAGTTATATCAGTGTGTTCAGCTCAGTGTGTGCTCGCCCTTCAGCGCTCTTGCTCTTCATGAGCCGAAAAAGTTTATAAAAGCTGCGTCTGATTCTGAGAGAAATGCCAGACAAATCGACTGAGTCAATTACGGACTTTCTGTAGGTGTTTCTATTATTTAGTCTCCTAAAGTGAGAGATAGATAGATAGATAGATAGATAGATAGATAGATAGATAGATAGATAGATAGATAGATTGATAGAGAGAGAGAGAGAGAGAGAGAGAGAGAGACAGAGAGAGAGAGAGTCTTTGAAGGTGTTCACAGCGTATTGAGTGTTTTATGTGCTGATGTCTGTTTTGTATGAATTCTGTGTTTCATGTTTACAGGCACTCTGAGACTGTTTACTGTGTGTGTGTGTGTATGTGTGTGTGTGTGTGTGTGGGGGGGTGTGTGTGTGTGTGTGTGTGTGTGCACGTGTTCTCACTATCCTCCAACTCTTCACCCTGCAGCATCGCCTACAGCATCAGCTCCCAGCAGCTACTCTCTATTATACATTCTCTCTCTCTCTCTCCCTCTCTCTCTCTCTCTCTCTCTCTCTCTCTCTCTCTGCTTCTATTGGAGTCTGTTCCACATGCCTGGTCAGTTTGTGGTCAGTTTCAGTTTAGTGTTTTATCAGCTCTTGATCAGTCATTTTTCAGACTATACTCTGGTTAGTTGCTTCTGGTTCTAGTTTGATGTCAGTTTGTGATCCTTTCCCTGTCAATTTGTAGTGACTTTCAGGTCCAAAATGTGAAAAGTCACATTAGACAGTCTTGGAACATTTTAGGATGTGTTGGATCAATCAGGACAGTGTGGGATCATATTGGATAGTTTTGAATCGTTTTGAACAGGACTGGATGATAGTGAACAGTGTTGAATCATACTGGATAGTGTTGGATAATTTTGGACAGTGCTGGATCAAAGTAGATGATATGGGATCATATTAGATAGTGTGGGATCATTTTGAACAGTACTGGATCATATTGGATAGTGTTGGATCAGTTTGAACATTGTGGGATCATAGTGGATGGTGTTGAATCATATTGGACAGTACAGGTTCATAGTGGATTGTGTTGGGTCATACTGGATGATGCTGGATCACATTGGTTGATGCTGGATTCATTTGAATGATATTGGAACATACTGGATGGTATTGAATTAATTGAAAAGTGTTGGATTATTTTGGACAGTATCAGATTATAGTGGATAAAGTTGGATCATATTTGATGATGCTGGATTCATTTGAACAGTGTTTAAGCATATTTGATAGTTTTGGATCATTTTGGACAGAAAGGGGATCATAGTGGATAGTGTTAGGTCACCTTGGATGATATTGGACGATGCTGGACGTTACTGGAACATACTGGATAGTGTTGGATTATTTTGGACAGTATCAGATCATTGCGGATAGAATTGGATAATATTGGATGAATCTGGATTCATTTGGACAGTGTTGGGACATATTGGACAGTATTGGAACATACTGGACACACACACACACACACACACACACACACACACACACACACACACTTTTTTCAAAGCCGCTTATCCTTCTGGGTCTTGGGGGGGTGGTGCTGGAGCCTATCCCAGCAGTCATTGGGCGGAAGGCAGAATACACCCTGGACAGGTTGCCAGTCCATCACAGGGCACATATTGGACAGTGTTGGATTATTTTGGACAATATCTGATCTTATTGGATAGTGTTGGCTCATATTGGATGGTGTGGAATCAGATTAGAAGTTGCTGGAACTTACTGGATGGTGTTGGATCATTTTGGAATGGAGCTGAATGACAATGTTGGGTCAATTTGGATGTTTTGGGTCATATTGGACGTTATTGATTATTCTGGACAGTTGTGGATCATTTTGGATGTTGTTGAATCACTATGGATAGTGCTGAATTATGTTGGATGGCACTGGAACAAAGTGGACAGTGTTAGAGCACAGTGGACAGCGTTAGAACATAGTGAATGGTGCTGGAACATAGTAGACGCCGTTGGAACATATTGGTTGGCATTAGAACACAATGGAAGGCGTTGGAACATAGTGGGTGGTGTTGGAACATTGTGGATGGTGTTGGAATGTAATGGATGGTGTTGGAACAAAGCGGATGGTGATGAATTATATAGTGGAAAATGTTGGAAAAGTGGACGGCTTTGGATCTTACTGGATGATCCTTGTCCATAATCTCTCTCTCTCTCTCTCTCTCTCTCTCTCTCTCTCTCTTTCTTACTGCTTCTATTGGAGTATGCTCCACTAGCCTGGTCAATTTGTGGTCAGTTTTGTTTGTTCAGCTTATGGTCAGTGTTTTTAAGGTTCTGGTCAGTTTGAGGTCAGTTTCAGACATTTTCTGGTTATTTTCTGGTTAGTCTGTGGTCCCTGAATGCTACTGGACTGTGCTGGGCACTGCTGGACACACAGCTGTCACACAGCAGCTCTATAATGAGCTCTACATACACTCCGCTCGGCCACGAGAGAGAGGAAACACTCCAACACGCGCTTACAAGGTTAATTAAAAACGCTGCACCATACCGACGCAGCGCCGATAAAAGGTGAAAGTTAAGAAAAGCAGAGCGAAATTATAATGAAAATAGTCCCCCCTCCACACTTTATTCCCTTAATCACTGATTACTCTCCTCCTGTTAATTGAAGATAATTATAGGATTTTAATTTTCGAATGTAGGTTAGGGGAGAAAGTGAGAGAAACCATTACAGATGTCTGGGGGTTCAGGGCTTCTTGAGTGACGTAAATGAAGAGCTTACTGCAGGCTGAACGTCTTTAGTTGGAAATGTTAAAGTCTTAAAGGTCAGAATTAAGGGTCACAGTTAGTCTGTACATTTTAAAGACTCACAGAAACACTTTAAAGCTGAAGACGGATCCACCATCACTCAGTCTGCCGTCATCTGAAGGAAGGAAAACCGAGGAGATCTTTTTACTGTCACTGATTTTCAGCTGTTCAGTGTTTCAGAGCAAAAACACTGCCTGGAATCTAATTATTTAGTGTAATATAAAATGACGTTAATTGATCTAATTGATCAAAGGCAGATTTGTTTCCTTGAACTGACTCCAGAGCGTCTGCTGCGCCGCGCTGTCCCTTTCAAATCTTGGATCTGGCTGGTGGAGAACATTCTGCACTGAGAACATCTCTACATAGATAGAGAGATAGACTGATTGACAGACAGATAGCACGATTTACTGATAGACATACAGACAGATGAACAGATAGACACATGGACGAATGCATAGATAGGTAGACAAATAGGTTTTAGTTTTTGTTTTGAAAATAGCCTGAGATTTTTTTTTTCATAATTCATTCAATATTATAATTAATCATTAATTAATTATAGCATATTATAATTATACCAAAATCGATAAAGTTGAATCACCAGCTTCAGTCCAGCTGAGCCAGTATGGGCAGATTATTATATTACTATAACAGATTATAACTGATTATTACATTTCAAATGCAGTTAAACTGACATCTTCAGATTGATGTGTTATAATACTGTAGGAAATTAGACACAGCTGTATAATATCACTCAGTGTATACACAGAGATAGTATATATGCATAGAGCCAGTATATACACAGAGACAGAACATACATGCATAGACAGTATATACGCAGAGACAGTATATATACATAGACAATATATACATAGAAACAGTATATAAACAAAGACAGTGTATACACAGAGACATTATAAACACAGACAGTATATACCCAGAGACAGTATCCAGCACAGAGACATTGTATAAACACAGAGATAGTATATACGCAGAGACAGTATATATACATGACTTGGTGGTGGTGTGTTAGTGTGTGTTGTGCTGGTACGAGTGGATCAGTCACAGCAGTACTGCTGGAGTTTTTAAACACATCAGTGTCACTGCTGGACTGAGAATAGTCCACCAACCAAAAATATCCAGCCAACAGCGTACTGTGGGCAGCGTCCTGTGACCACTGATGAAGGACTAGAGGATGACCAACACTAACTGTGCAGCAGCAGATGAGCTATCGTCTCTGACTTTACATCTACAAGGTGGACTGACAAGGTAGGAGTGTCTAATAGAGTGGACAGTGAGTGGACACAGTGTTTAAAAACTCCAGCATGTGTCTGATCCACTCAGACCAGCGCAACACACACTAACACACCACCACCACGTCAGTGTTACTGCAGTGCTGAGAATGATCCACCACCCAAATAGTGCCTGCTCTGTGAGGGTCCATGGGGGTCCTGACCACTGAAGAACAGGGTAAAAGGGGGTTAACAAAGTATACAGAGAAACAGATGGACTACAGTCTGTAATTGTAGAACTACAAAGTGCACCTATATAGTAAGTGGAGCAGATGAAATGGACAATGAGCGTAGAAACAAGGAGGTGGTCATAATGTTACGCCTGATCAGTGTACATGCGGAGACAGTATATAAACACAGATATATTCAACTTTCTAAACAGCAGCCTGTGTAAAACTTGAAAAAGTGATCAGGTCAACAGCCACTTAAAATAGAAATAAATAATAAGTCATTAAATAAATGGGGATGAATTAGAGGAGGTAACGGAGAGCACAGAGAAGAACAGATAAAAAGCTCCTCCAATAGCAGAGACATCTAAAGAAGACCACAAGCGAAAGGTCATTCCACTTCATCTTTCTGAAGGCAGCTGAGAGAGTGGAGCTTTTCCTAATGTAATATTTATAATACAGAAGAACATATAATACTAATCGCATATTGTCCATTCTTTGTAGATTTATATTGTGCATTGTCTCTGTAACCTTATACCCAGCTCGCAGGGAACGTTCCCACAACTTTCACTAACATTCTAACAAGCTCTAATAATGTTTTAAAGAAAACCATTTATTGTAATGTCCAAAGATCATTTTAAATAATGTTTCTGCAAGGTCACCTGGTAACTAAGACATAATGTCATGATTGCACCATCCAGAGGGGTTGGTATAGTGTAGTGGGTAACACCTCTGCCTTCTAGGGTTCAGTCCCCCTCCTGGGCAAGCAACCTACACTGTACCAATAAGAGTCCTTGGGCAAGACTCCTAACACTACCTTCACCTATCTGTGTAAAATGATCAAATTGTAAGTCATTCAAGATAAGAGTGTCTGCCAAATGCCATAAATGTTTGAGGATATTGTCAAGATTATGTTACATGATGATGTTTTTAGAGAACATTTAAGAAGAGCATTCTGGGGAAAAAAAAAGAATAACTCTTGCTGAAAACTTTTACAGAATGACAAAATATTCTCAGAACATTTTTAGAACAAAGAATTTCTAGCTGGTTAACTCTAATATTGGTAACTTTACAGCAAAGGTAATCAATACAAGATGAAAGGTAAGGCAAGTTTATTTATCTTGCAACTTTCATACACTGCAGTCATCAAAAGTAGGAGATGTAGGAGAATAGAAATTAAAAATGTGATTAAAACATAGCTGTAATTAATAGATTTAAAAGAGAAGATTAAAAAATTAAAATTAAAAATCTAATTAAACATTGGAACATTTTCAAACTGGACTCAAAAGTGTTAAACTCTAACAAAGCAATTTGGGATTATTTTTATTGGTCTATTTATTATTAAATGTTCACACTGTGTAAAGGACAGCTGGTGTGCACAAATAAAATCATTTAAAAAATGGAATTGGAAGGTTTTCCTATGATGGCGATATCTTTTTGTATTAAAATGTATGTTGACAAGTAGCAAGACCAACTATACGATAAAAAATACATATATTTTATATGCTTTATCAAATCAGTCATTCATTAAATTAAATCTGCTGATGGAACTGAACAAATCTGTGAAAACTGGAGAGCAGCAAGACCTCTGTGTTTATCCTATTCAACACAGTCATAACTTTAGTGACAAAACATTCTTGTTATGAGTTACTGTATTAATGTTCAGTTGTATTTGTTTTAATGTTGTATGGTTCTTTTACTGAGAAAACAGATTTAATACCCAGATGAACACTTTTAAACAAATTTTCCTGGCTGTCTAAGACTATAACGTAGTACTTTAAAGAGCCTTTCTTAGCGATATATACCTGTTAACTGCTACACAACTGTTGTTTTTTTTTGGCATTTATTAAAGTTGAGGTGATGGTGAGGTGAATGATGCCACTCTTTTCATTGGTGCACTTAAAGAAAAATGTTTCCTGCTACTAAGAACATCTGTTAAAGTAATTTAGGTCTGCATTAAATATTTAATGTTATAATACAAATGAAGTCTCTGAACTGCAGGTCCACTTCATCATGAAACTGAGAGACTTTTTAACTTCATTACTAAGCAGAATTTTAGAGCTTTGTCTTTCTTTACAGTGTGAAAGAAGACAACCTTACAAAGCTTACAGTTCATAAATTCAATTGTTTTAAAAGAGCAAACAGGCGTATGAATATACTTCACCCCTCAGTGGTCTTTTGTTGTTCCTCTGATGAAACTGATCAATAATAAGCATTTCTGTAGTGATATAGTGAATGCAGTTCTATAATGAATGCAGTTCAGAAACTATCCCAACAATAAAGGCAGCATGGAGCTTCTTTTATACAGTGATAGGAAACACAGTAGCTCATAGAAAGTTTCAATTCCACGCACTGATCCATTTTACTGACCAACATGGACATGAACACTCACGAACTCTGGAAAACACCTACAGGAGCTTTTATGACATCCCATTCTAAATCCATAGGCATTAATATGGAGTTGGTCCCCCTTTGCAGCTCTAACAGCTTCCACTCTTCTGGGAAGCTTTCTACAAGATTTCGGAGAGTGTCTGTGGGAATTTTTGCCGCAGAAGAGCATTTGTGAGGCCACACACTGATGTTGGACGAGAGGGCCTGGCTCACAATCTCTGTTCCAGTTCATCCCAATGGTGTTCGATGGGGTTGAGGTCAGGGCTCTGTGCAGGCCAGTCAAGTTCTTCCACACCAAACTCATCCAGCCATGCCTTTATGGACCTTTGTGCACTGGGTCTTCCCCAAACTATTCCCACAAAGTTGGAAGCATGAAATTGTCCAAAATTACTTGTTATGCTGCAGCATGAAGATTTCCCTTCACTGGAACTAAGGGTTCTAGGCCAGCCCCTGAAAAACAGACCCATTGCATTATCCCTCCTCCACCAAACTTTACAGTTGGCACAATGCAGTCAGGCAGGTAATGTTCTCCTGGCATTCGCCAAACCCAGACTCGTCCATCAGACTGAAGTGTGATTTGTCACTCCACCGAATACATTTCGACTGCTCCAGAGTCCAGTGGCGGCGTGCTTTACACCACTCCCCCTAACGCTTGGCATTGTCCATTTTGATCTTAGGCTTGTGTGTGGAAATTAAATTCATGACGCTCCGAACATGCAGTTCTTTTGCTGATGATGATGTTGCTTCTAGAGGCAATTTGGAACTCTTTAGTGAGTGATTCAGCAGAGGATAGACGGCACTGTGCGCTTCAGCACTCGGCGGCCCCGCTCTGTGAAATTGCGTGGTCTACCGCTTCGTGGCTGAGCTGTTGTTGCTTTCATTTCACAATAGTAGCACTTACAGTTGGCCAGGGCAGATTTAGTGGACAGAAATTTCACAAACTGACTTGTGGCAGAGGTGGCATCCTATGACAGTGCCATGTTTAAAGTCACTGAGCTCATCATTACGACCCATTCTACTGCCAGTGTTTGTCTACCGAGACTACAAGGCTATGAGCTTAATTTGATCCACCTGTTAGCAATGGGTGTGGCTGAAACACCTCAACTCAATAATGAGGGGTGTCCCAGTACGTTTGTCCACATAGTGTATATGCTACAAAACATTAAAAATAATAAATACATAAACATAAATAGATACATATGCACTGCACTACAGCGGATTAAACAACCTGACGCCACACAGAATAGTGGAGTTTCTCAGTCTATTAGATTTTTTCCGCAGGCGACGGCCCATCCTCTCACCCCTACTGAGTGGAAGGAGGTCATGTAGAGGATGATGGGGTGATGCATATCTTATATCAGTTTTACAGTGGCCTTCTGCCGCCGTTTCTGTAAATCTGGAAGAGAAGTAGAGGAAACTTATGAAGCCGAGTCATAATTCTGATCGCTCTTTGTTGAACCTTGTCCATAGCTGCTTGCTGTTTCTCTGTGAAGCCCACCAGCAGCACACTCCTATACTCTAGACATGGCCTAATGAGGGTGTTACACACATCAACAAGATCTTCAACAGGAACCCTGTTTCTTGCCAAGACAATGAGGAAGTTCAGCCACTTTGAAGATTTTTTTAATGTTTCTTTAATATGAGAATCTCCACTGAGTTGATAGTCCAGGTAAAAGGCCAGGCATTTTGTCTCGGGCTGCAGGCACTGTTTTTTGTAAGGGATCAGAACGAATTTGTGTGTCCAGACATCACCAGCCTGTATGCATGGGCATCCCATCATCGTTTGGCATCATCACTGTTTGTCGCATTGCAAGTGGCACAAAAGAGTCTTTGAAATTTGATTTGAGCAGCCATAGTGTCCAGACTGAGATACATCTGTGAAAATCAGATTCAATCCACCTTCAAGGCACACAGCAGGTAAAAGTGGCCCAAATCTGATTTTCTCACCAAATAAAATTTTTTTTTGTTTGACTGTTTACAATATCTTTTAAATGTAATCTGTGTGCAACATTAGTCTGAACAGATCTGCTCCTAAACTGACCCACATGTGCAAAAGAACAATGCTTGACATGCTTCACATGGCGCACCTATCCAGAGGTAAACAATCATGACTGCCAACGACAGGTGCACTCCCGAAGGGTTCAGTTTCATCTTCACCAGCATCACAGGAGTGATCATGAAGTTCCGATGGCTGACAGCTGGGCTCATCAGCCAGAATGTGTTCGAGCTCGCCATAAAAAGGGCCCATTATACAGCCGTGGTCAGTTGTTTGGTTCACGTCCTCTGATTCTTTAAACTTTGCTTTCATACTTTTCCTTTACGCTGCAGCCACATACTCCTGCGGCTGCGTTCGGCCATTTCTTACAAAATCTCTTTGAATACGGAGCGGTAGCGATAAGTCTCTTCTAATTTTTCATACAGAAACATCAGCCTAAATGTTTGTGGAGTCTCAGCAGCGCAAAATGATCTGGCTGCTCAGACTGAGTTGCACTGCCGCATAACAGACATGTATAGGATTTAAGTACCACATATGAAAGCGTCTCAAATTTGAACTGAAAATGTCAGATTCAGTGTGTTTTTTGCTTTTCACACTGACACACAGACAACACATCAGTGTCACATATGAAGAAAAAGATCGAATTTGGGACACTTTTACCTGCAGTGTGAACAAAGTCCAAGTGTGTATCCAATTTGCAAAAATCAGATTTCATATGTTTTTTGCTGTCCAGACTATCAAAAATCAATCCGGATACAATGTGAATAGGCAAAAAATCAGATTTGGGCTGTCAGTCTGAACAACGCCTAAGTCATTTATGATGATGGCATCTTCCAACAGACATAAATGTAATACAGGCTGTTTCCCCTTTTAAAAAGAATAATTTTTGTCAGCATCTTAATTATTGGATGAGCAAACTTATTTAAGTTATTTAAACAAATAAACCTTAGTAAGGACGACAACACAATAAGTTGTTGAGAAAACTCAAAAATCTTACTGCATCATGTTGCCTTGAATTTTTCTCCCAAGAGTTTCTTTTTGTACAGGGCACAGTAATCACAGAAGTTGAATTTAAAATCAAAGTTAAAATAATCTTTCAGTAGTGATGTGATGTTTCCCGACCATCCAGCACCTACAGCAGAAACGCTCGCTGTGTTTTCCTGCCTGTGGTGGGAACCTCAAAACAGCACATTAGCAGAATCAAACTGAAAAATGGCCGTCGCATGATGTTTTGGGAGCAATAAAAACACTGCATTTAAATAGAGCTCCACAACAGTGCATTCTGGGTAAAAATGAAAAAGGAGGCCAGAACTTGTAGTCATCCTGCACACTGTAATACCTGCATCTCTCTCTCTCTCTCTCTCTCTCTCTGTCTCTGTTGCCCTGAAAGCTCTGCTGTGATTCTGCTGAATGTGCATAACCGTAAGTGTAAGTCTGTGTGAGTATGCTGTGCTTTATCAAACTCAGTGGAGCGAATGAAACACACAAAAGCCCACAAAGCTGAAACAGAGAACTACAGAACTTTTCCTTCTATCTTTCATTCTTTAGTAGCTAAACAACTTTAATCATTAACCTTTAAACACATATCACGTCAGTTGAGGCCTGTGACTGCCTCCCCCCTTTAATTCATCCATCTGCTCCATCCATCCTACATCCATTATCTCAAAATACACTTTATTTTACTTTTATTCTACTACATTTTGTCATTCTTAATGCCAGGTCATTAAGAACTCAGGGCTAATAATATTCAAAAGCATTAAACATCCGAGCATTTAAGTGTTCCACAGCCATGCATTTGGAGCTTAGATATTCATGCATTTCAGACTTAGACATGCATGCATTTAAGGGCAAGACATTAAAGTTAGGTGTCTGTGTATTTCAGAGTAAGACGCTCATATATTTAATGATTAAATATTCATGTATTTAATGGTTAGCGTTGCATTTCAAAGTTAGACATTCATGTATTCAAGGGTTAGGTACTCATGCATTTAGGGTTAGACATTCATGCATTTAAGACTTACACACTTGTGCATTCAAGGGTTAAAAACTCATGCATATACGTGTTAGACATTCGTCTGTTTAAGGGTTACACATTAATGTGAGGGTTAGATGTTTATGCATTTAGGGGTTAAACACTAATGCATTTAAGGGTTAGACACATGGATTTCGTTAAACATTCATGTGTTTAAGGGATAAAGACTAATGCATTTAAGGATTAGACACTCATGAATTTAAGGGTTAAACACTTCAGAATTTAGAAGTTAAACATGCATGCATTTCAGGGTTAAACATTCATGTGTTTAAGGATTGAGCTTTGATGTATTTCAGGGTTAGGGTATGTTTAAGGGTTAGACACTCATGAATTTAAGGGTTAGATACTCCTGCATGTAAGAGTTAGACACTCATGCTTTTAAGGGTTGGAGATTTAAGGATTAGAGTTTTGTGGGTTAGACACTTGTGCACTTAAAACATCCTTTTGGTTAGTACAGGTGAGTCACATTGTGCAGTCCCAGCTTTTGCTGTTATTTATAGCAGGACAGTGTAGCTGATGCTGCAGGTGTTCATGTTCTGTCCTCTGCTGTGGGGACCTATAACGGTGTCTAGATTTTTGTCCAAGGTCATGTGAAGAGATTTTGCGAAAAGTGCAAATTTTAAAGTTGCAATCCAGACCACATTAATGTTTGAATTTAGAAGCAAAGATATTTTAGAACTCAAATTTGCTAAGTTATTGTTGTGTGTGCAGTCTTGTTTTTACAGAAAAGTTTTTGCTGTTTTAATCATTTTTTGACATTAAAAGAGAAAAAAAGTTAGAAGTGTGAGGCATACCTGTCCATACATAAAAAAAAATCAAATTTAAACTGAATTACATAGGCAACTATGTAATGGATTATCTACATATATTTAATCAGTTTCTCATGATCACAGTTTTCTCACTCTAACTGTAGGTATTGTGATATAAACTGAGTCTGTTCTACAGTTTCTCATTAGGTTGAATGAATAACTGGCTCTAAATCAATTGATAAGACCTTGCTTTTCACCCAAGGCTCACAAATGTTTGTGCACACCATGATTTTATCACTCATGTCTCACCGTGTGACTTTCTGGGGTCACGCTTCTCAATTAGTAATTAAACCTACAATGTCTTTACATAAACAGGCTTTGAAATGGAGTGAAACCAATGAGAAGGAGCCACAGTGAAATTCAAGAATCTGTTGAGTTTTGATATTTTTTATAAAATGTTCATTCTTAAAGGTTAGCTTTAATTGCATAAACAATCTTGCCCCAGAAACACTTTGCCAGTTTATTTCAAAGCAGGAAAACAGTAGAGGGTTAAGCAGGGGAGCAGTAAGCAGCAGCTGCAGAACACCAGTGTGCAGAACAACCTTCGGTCATCTTTGTACAGTTAAAGGCGTACGGTTATGGAATGCATTACCTTCAGGAATGAAAACACAGAATGAATTTTTAATGTAAAAGTGAAACACTGTCTTAAAAAGAAACAATCCTGTGAACATTTTTAAAGTTTTAACTGATATAAACTGATATATGGATATAAAGAGGCATTCATACACTCAGATATAATCATACAAATAGATTTCCATGTTTTATGTATTTACCGCACATGCTGTCTTATTTATTTGTTTTCCTCTTTTTAAAAGCCTAAACAGGGAGTGGGGCTGCAAATTATCTTAAGCTGGATGCATTACATTCTCAGATGGTTCTTCAAGGGTTCTTTAGTAAAAACAATGGGTCTATATCGAACAATGAACACTCAAAGAATCAATTGCATGCTTAAATGTTTCTTTGCATTGTAAAATTCTGTAGAGAGTGTGTTGTATATGGTTCTATATAGCTACAACAAGGGTTCTTCTGTTGTTACAAGCTTGACATTGTTACAATAGAAGAACCCTTTTTGGTGCTATATAGAACCATTTTCAAAAAGGTTCTATGTAGAACAGTCTCTCATTAGGTTGTGTAAAGTTTGTCCCGCCTCAGTAGCAATGTAAGAACACATTTGCAGGCCTGGACAGTAGATGTGTCTTTGCTAACGCTACACTGATGTTTTCTCTGGGTCTCCAGTGAAACTCTGGACTGCAGCGGCGTCTCTGAGGCCCGTGTTTGTGGAAGAGATGATGATCAGCATTCAACACAGAAAGAGGAAAAGTTGGCTTTTCTGGAGGAACTTCAGCTTCTCCTCCACTCCTCTCATTTTAAATGAAGGAGGATGAGTAGAGCCGATGAGGAAGCGATGAACTTCTCAGCCACAGAATCCCAAACGTACGCCTCGTACAGACAAGTGTGGAAACTCAGAAATTCAGAGGGATCAGCGGGTTCAGCTGGTTCAGAAGGTTTGAACTCCTGACCTACAGCATGATCCACAGCAAGATGACCTAAAGGCAGTCCAGCAGCAATCTCAGCCTCATCATAACTTCATCACAAGCTCTGAGAGACTTCTCTCCTCTTTCTGTCTCTCTCTCTCTATCTGTTCCCATCCCCCTCTCTCTGCCCCCTTCGATCTCTCCCCTTCTCTCTCTCTCTCTCTCTCTGACTCCCCTCTCTCTATCTGTTCCTATCCCCCCTCTCTCTGCCCCCCTTCGATCTCTCCCCTTCCCTATCTCTCTCTCTCTGTCTCCCCCTCTCTATCTGTTCCTGCCCCCCCTTTCTCTGCCCCTTCTCTCTCTCTTTCTCTTTCTTTGCAACCTTTCTCTCTATAACTCATTCTCTCTATTTTATTTTTCTCCGACTCTCTTTCTAGTCCTCTCTAGTCACTCTCTATCGCTTCCTTGTTGTCTTTTTGTTTTCTGTCCCTCTCAAGCTCTTTCTTTTTCCCTTTCTCTGGCTTTTTCTTCCTTAGCAGTCAAAGAAAGAGCTTCTCTCCTTTTTCTCTCTCTGTGCTTTCTTACGTATATTTCTGTCTCGTCTTTTTTCTCTCTCTATAGCTTCCTTTCTTTTCTATCCCTCTCGTACTCTTTTTCCCTTTTTTCTCACCATTTCGTTTTTTCTATCCCACTCTTTTGCTTTGCTGTATCTCTCTTTCTCTCTCTTTCTCTCTCCTGGACCTTTCAGGCTGATGGCGTGTTTGACACCACTTAATTGGGAACTCCATTAGAACGTGTTCTGTCCTGTACTTCACACTGTCTGTCTAATTGGAACATTTAATTGAAGCTGCACTGAGCTTTGTGCACAGAAAGAGATAAAGAGAGAAGGGGAGAGAGAGAGAGAGCGAGAGAGGTGCATATATATATATATATATATATATATATATATATATATATATATATATATATATATATATATATATATATATATATATATAATTGTTTATATATTCACTATAGACACACAAACACACACACACACACACACATATATATATATATATATATATATATATATATATGACTTGCTGCAAGTTAAGCAATGCTAAATACATTTTATATTTTTCTTATTTTTCACTTTAAATTAGTATAGTTTAAACTCTTCTCTATGAAGATCTATCTATTGTTTAATTTTTGCTTGTTATGTGTGAATGCACTATTTGCACTGACAATAAAGGAATTTAATCTTATCTAATCTAATTCAGAGTATTTAGCACATGGAGATTCACCAACGTGCCATTCACATGTTAATGCTCTAATTTATTCCTATAAAGACTCATATTACATACATATTCTCATATTACATCATCCAAACAGTGCATGGATTATGCAAAAAAATACATCACTGTGCATTCGCACATGCATGCATTTACATTTTTGTGGCTAACAGCACACAGTGGAGATGCAGTGAATTTGTAACACACTTATTAAACATTCTGTTTCTGTCTGTTTTGCTGAACTCCCTCAGCACCTACAGGCCATTTACACTACATTCACTCTCCAGGCCTTACTGCTGAATTCTGATTTTTTTTTCTTCTCAGTTTCGATCTTTCTGCCTTGCCAGTTCACATTTCTGTGATGCATATCTATCATTATTGTGAACACAGCAGTGCCCTAAAATGCCCTGCATGTGCACATCATCCGAATCAATAACATAAACACCATAAACAACAATAAAAGCATCATAGTTTCAAGACAGCACACCAATCATTAATAATGCAGTTCAAGTCAGCCACGGTCCCCATTCCCCTCTCTAAGCTCCGCCCACAAATGTGTTCTTTCGTATTTGCTGTTGTAAAGCTGGACAAGCTTTACAGAACTCTGATAATCTAGTGAGAAACTGTAGAGAAAGAATCAGTTTATATTACAATACCTACATTAAGAGCCAGTTATTCATTCAACCTAATGAGAAACTGTAGAACAGACTCAGTTTATATCACAATACCTACATTTGGAGCCAGTTATTCATTCAACCTAATGAGAAACTGTTGGACAGACTCAGTTTATATCACAATACCTACATTTAGAGCCAGTTATTCATTCAACCTAATGAGAAACTGTAGGACAGACTCAGTTTATATCACAATACCTACATTTAGAACCAGTTATTCATTCACCATAATGAGAAGCTGTAAAACAGACTCAGTTTATATCTCAATACCTACATTAAAAGCCAATTATTCATTCAACCTAATGAAAAATTGTAGAACAGACTCAGTTTATATCACAATACCTACATTTAGAGTCAATTATGAAAAAAATATTTACTATAAAGTCAGTTTCTAAAAGAAATCCACTGAAACACTCCCAAAGTTAAGCCTTAGAAGTCGATTTAACATTTTCTCAAGTAATCCCAACCACATTCAGTGATGTTGAGGTCTGGACTGGGGTGGTCAGTCCATTGTTCTGAGAACACCATATGGTAGATACGGTTGTGCAGGTGCTTGGAACTCTGGCTGCTGGCATGTTAATGGATCTGTAACCCAAATCAGCACACCCCAGCTCAGCAGCTAATTAAAAGCAAACCTTTAGAGAGCAGACAGTTAAAGATGGAAAGAGACAATTAAAAAGGGAGCTGAAGCTCCAGAGTGAGGAACCAATCACAACTGCACTCACACTCATTCACACTCACACTGCTGAGAGACAGAGCGAGGAGAGAGAGAGAGCATGTGTGTGTTGAGGGCGATCGATATGCTGACCTGTGAGGTCACGAACACACATTCGGTGTAACGAAAATAGTGGACGTTGTGAAAAACATACGCGTCGAACTTCTCACATGTAAAACTGTACATGTTAAAAGTTGATGCTGAAAATATGACACCGTCTCAACATTAAGCAGCCTGGTACTGAAGTCAGCTCTGTGTATTATTTCACTCTGCTAATGTTACAGAGTGCCTTAACACTCCTCAGACATGACTGAGAACCCACAGCAGTGAGGCTAGGCCAGGGGTTGGCAACCTAATTGTTAAGAAGAGCCATTTTGTCTTTTCAACAAAAATCAAACCACCTTGGGAGGCACATTTTATATCCATTTTACCATGTAAATATGTCTCAGTATGTGCTAATGTGCTAGTATAGACTAAAAAAAAACATATAATAAATGAAAACAGACTTACTTAGCTCTGCTGTAAGCTTTAGCTCAGCTATAGCTGCTTTTCTTGCATCTCTGGCAGGAAACGTTTCCAAAAGTAGAACAGTTTCTTGTAAAATGTCTTCTAATGTTCGACTTTTTATGATGCTGAAGTCAGCTTCTCATTTGTCAGCTTCCCGTTCACATTTTCCCATTCCATCTTAAATGGTGTCTAAGGTTCCAGAATGTAACTGCTGCACCATTTAAGGTGGAACGGGAGAATTCGAATGAGAAGCTGACTACAGCGTTGGGGGTTTTTAGTGTTTGACATTGAATATTAACATATCAGGAAACCAGCAGAGTGCTTATGAATGCAAATAAATCCCCAAATTATTGATGTTTGTCTAAAATCTGTCTCTTTGCCTTTTTTCGATAGCTACTAGCTAGGTGAGATTGTTATCAGTGGTGCTATGGTGACCAGCGGTCTGTGCACCAACCTTCATGGTTAAAGGATGAATTAGCAGTTATACATCAACTCCAACTCCAACAAGACCATTTATTGTTAAAAATGCATAAGAACGATCAGCAGAGCTTTATTTTACAGCAAAGGAGGATTATTTTATTTTTTCCTAAAACTCTAATTCTGCTGTGGAGCCACAACAGGGCAGTAAAAGAGCCACATGTTGCCGATCCCTGAACTAGGCAAACCATGATAGCTAAAATTAGAAAAGATATTTCTTTGTTCTTCATGTTCCTTCAACAAGCCAACATGTTTCAATGTAGAAAGATGACAACTGAACCTCATCTGACGCTAAACAATGGCTAAAATAGTGGCCGCATTATCCAAATCACTAAACCATAAACAACATATTTTTGAGAGGCTACATCATTCATTAGTGATGCAGTTCAAGGTAGTCCCCTCTTCAGGCTCCACCCACAAACAAGTTCTTTAGTAGCTGCTGTTGTGAGGTTGTACAAACTTTCTAGAACTCCAGAAAGTGATGCAGTTAGCTTAATAAAATATCTTGTTTATAAATACTCCTCATTCTGCTCCCTTTGTCTTACTAAATGTGCTGATCAGTTCTGCTGGACTGAGGACTGACTGTTACAAGAATTCTCATACTAAAAATGATTCTCAGCAGTCGGCATTCAGAGTGTAAACAATGCCTAAAGGAGTTAGTCGAGTGGGCATTCTTTGTCAGATGGGTAAATTCTTTTAGTAGAATAAAGTCTTCATCATAGTTTGTTTAGCCGCACTGCTACACAGGCAGCCTCAGCTCTTTGTGTATGTTTAGTTGTGCGTATACTGTGCATGTACAGACGGTTGCGTCAACTATCTTCATTACACCCCTCTGTTTTCTTTACATATTCATTTTTCTTTTTTACTTCTGCTCTTCTCAGAGTCTCAAAATGTGTATTTTCTTAAGATTTAATAGTTTTAAAAACATTCCTCGGACAGTGGAAGTGGGTAAAACTGTTTGCCAGTGTTTTAAATGATTTATGGGGGATTGTTCATTGTAACATTTTCTGTTTTATGTTTGTATTGTGTTATTTGTTTTGTGGGAACCGTTTTACTCTGTGTTGCTGCCTGTCTTGGCCAGGACTCTCTTGTAGAATGTTATTAAATCTCAGTGAGATTTTTTCCTAGTCAAATAAAGGTAAATAAAATATTAAAAAGATAAATAGAGAATGGATAGAATATAGATTAAAAATAGAAATAGATTCACCAACAAAACAAAAACAGACCAATATCAAACTCTGAGACAGCGAGAGAGGAAGAGATAGAGAAAGAGAGAGAGAGAGATGGAGAGAGAGAGAGAGAGAGATAGAGAGAGATAACTTTACTGTCATTATTACTTCTCCTGAATATGCGCAGCTATAAAGTTTACTACGCTTTAGCGACACTGTACACCAAGTCCAATACTCTTTGCATAGTGAGAACACCTTATTATGATTGGACCAACAGAAAGGATTCAAGACAAGTCTTATGTTAATGTACATTGAAATTTAAGAATATTTTTTCCTTCTTCTGTAAAGTGACAACTTTAATGGGATTTCGACCAGTGCTCTGTAAAGCTTGTCGAACCTCACTACAATAGCTATGAAAGAACACTTTCGTGGAGCCTGGAGAGGGGCATTGGGACTAAAGATTTACATGTGCAAATTTGACAACATCCCAAAAAATCTTACAGAATCTACAGAAGACTGCATCCTTCAAAATAATGTGTTGTCTGTTTTCAGGTTTGCCCTATTAAGTACACAATGTGGGGCGTTTCTACCTGAGGATGCAATTGTCATAATGTATTATTGCCAGTTGGACAAAGACCTTTGTCTACCTTAATTAATGTCATTTGAAAACAGCAGCTGTCCTTTACTTCATGTGAGCATTTCATGAGAACTCATGAATATGATCTAAAAATAAGTTGGAAGAGAATCTTGTTGCATTACTGTGAACTGAAAATTAAGAACATTTTTCCTTCTCTCCTGTAAAGTTGCCATTTTCTGGAGATGTGCAGTGACTGCAATATGAGAAATGTTTGTAATATTTGCAGCAACTGTAACATATGTGGCTATTCTGGCACATGCATTAGGCAGTGCCCCACCAAGAATCATCATGCACCACTAAACCCAGCGTTTTGGACATGATTCTACGGTGACCTATATCCGACATTAGAGTGAACAGTGAACAGTGTGAGTTTTACTTCTTACTGTACTCTTTAATACTTTCACTGCCTTAAGGTATTTTTTAATCTGGTATGCTGGAGTCAGCTACTCAACACCGAGGTGGAAAAAGTAAGTGAACCTTTGCAGCCCCAAATCATGATGCTCCCTCCACCATGCTTCACTGTTTGGATAATGTTTTCATGTTGGTAGGGCAGTGCCCTTTTTACACCACTTGTAGTGCTGTGTTGTTTCCAAATAATATAAAATTGTGAACAACAGCAAAAATAAATAAATAAATAAATAAATAAATAAAAATATAAAAAAACATCATCATCTCTGTGCATCAGAGAGTTTTGACCATATTTTAGCCACACTCCTGCATTTTAGTGCAGGAAGTGAGGCTGCATCCCTGTCCCTCATGGCCACATGGTGAGCAGTTGGATCCCAATGTGTTGAAGTAAATGTGTCCCAAAGTCTCATTATCATATTTTCTGTGTTTGTTAATCATGTACTGGTTAGTGATGTTGAGTTCTGCTCAAAATGAACTAAAATTGTCACTACTGTAACAGTCACTACTGAACTACTTAGTAAAGTTTGGGTAGTACAATAATTGTTTTGTAGTGACAAAATTGAATGTGCAATCATTCATTTTAATAAAACAAACATAATTTAGCTTTGGGGTCACTCAAAGTGAAAGGATTTGAGTCTAAATTCCAAGATCAGTTAAAAGTCCCAAATGTGTTTCAGCTCTGACTTTGAACCAGTTCAGCAGAATGATCCATATACTCTGAATGAGTGAAATGATGTTTATTTGAGTTGAATAGATGAGGTCACTGATCTTACATTGCTGTTATAATTACAGTTTTGACCCTAAATCTGATTTTTTTTCTCTCTGTTTTCGGTTGTTAAGTCTCAGCAGAAGCTCGTGCCGCCCTGCTCACCCAGGGGAGATGTAGAGTCGTGCTGTCTGACGGTATTTCCAGCCGCTTTTGTTGTATTCTGTGTGTTGTGTGTTGCGGTGGACGCAGCTGTGCAGTTTGACGTGCTCTGCGCTAGCTTTTCTCTCAGGCTCATTTGACACTTGATTAGCTCCCACCTGAGCAGAGCTCCACACACACACACACACACACACACACATCCACACACCCACACACTCATACATCAGCGCTCACCTAGACAGCACACACACCTGCGGCCATCCACATACACAGTCTTTTCACACTCACGCTGTGCTCAGACACGGTGTAGATGCTAAAAAATAAAAAAAATCATTCTTCCATCTGGCAACTGCCTCTTCATCCTCAGAGCGAAAGCTGGAGAACATTCTGGGCTTTTTGCTGACCACTGCTATGATGCCATCTGCTTCATTAGGAGCTTCCACAGCCTTTACCCTACTTAGAGCGGGTTTGGGCCGCAGTCACGCCACAAGCTGCGAGTGTCTGAGGGTCGCCAAGAGCACAGCTGGTGGGAAGCACCTGCATGGCCTTTAACCGTAATGAAGAGGACGATGAAGAGGAGAGACCTGTTGAAGGAGCAAACACAGAATCCAGAGTTGCCAAACAACACATGCTTTTCTGTTGTTTATGTTTTGTAAAACGGATTGTGCCGCTCCTAAAATCTGAATGGCTGAGCTGCATTCGAAGAATGCACAACATACTTTACAACAAGTAATTTGTGTATTACTACACCACAGCACAGTCCCTTGTGCTGTTAATGGAATAATCTTTGACTCTCATGCTGTTCGCATGGAGCACGAGTATAGTGATGAAGTTAGAACCTGCTTTTGTTTAAACTGAGGGGGGGCCAGGACTTACGTTCTTAAATAGAACTAAGCTGGTCAGCTAGCTAACAAGCTAAAAGATAGCTAACAGCCTAAACAACTCCATCATTAATATCACAGGCTTAAATTAAAGTACTTACAATATGATTAACTGTAAAACGGCAGTATAAAAGTCTAAAAAGTGTCACTTGAATGAATTACATACTTCAAATGTTCCTGTTTCAGTCAGAAGTTGCATCAAACCCAGGCTGAATCCCAAACCTCTCCATATTCCCTAAATAGTGTGCTAGCTATAACAGTTTAGAAATTTTAGCCTCTACAGCCAAATAGTGCATCATTTATCGAGTATGGATGTGTCTGAGTCCCAAATCACTATTTATTAGTTATATTTTGCACTGTTGGGCTGCACGATCCAGTATTTAAATTCCTACATAGTGCACATAGTGCAACAGTGCTGTGTTTTCATATGTTCATGGTTATATGACAAAAGGTTAAAAATATACATGAAATGACTGCAGTATACAGCGATGGGCGACCGAACGTTCTCCTCATTCAGCAGTACATGGTTGCTTGGCAACGATACTATGCTCCAAAAGAACTATATTTCTTGGCGGAATACTTGTTTATGTTAATTATTGTTAATAATATTTTATAATAATATAGTATTTTAATAATAATAATGATAATAATATAGTATTTTATCATATATTATGTTGCTGTGTGCTTCTGCAATTTTATCACAGGGAAGGGAGTTTTAGGCAATTCCCATGATAAGATCACGATAAGAAAATGATGGAATATGCTGCATATAACTTTGGTTATTATTGCATTTCTTTGTGCAGCTGTCATACATTTAATGCAACTCATAACCTGCAGCTTAGATGTGTATTCATAACAACAACAACAACAACAACAACAAAACAGTACATACTGTGAGTGACCAATACCTGCTCTGTCATTTCACTGCTCTCCATCACAGTAACTGCTGACCATCTGAGGACTGTGTAGACTCTGGCTCTGAGGTAATTCTCCCGATTATATCGCGCCCACCTCGTGGCCTGTGTAGGCTAACTGAATATTAATGCGCTCATTAAAAGCCAATAAAATGGGCGTGAGAGTGAAATACACCGGTAGGCTGTCGGGTTCTCCTGAGGAACATGCTGCAGTAATTAAGGCCGCGAGTGGAGAGCCACCAGCAGGGTTTGATAAGAGGGATGAAGAGCAGGGCAGATGGATCATCTTGAACTCCACAACCTGAAGAAAAATGAAAGTGAAATATTCTCACTGGGCTCGTGTTTTATGAAGGAGGTCTGCAGGGACGTGGACGGAACTGAAGGTAAACGTGGGAAGTCGAACAGCAGCAGATCCATATTTACTCAGTAATGAAAGAGAATAATGCTTACATATCATTGAGGTCATAAAGAATTTCTCTTTAAAACTCTTCTTAAGACTTTTTTCTCTTACCTCCAGCATAACTTTCCCTCTGATTACCATTTTACCATATTTTAGCTTTTTGTATGCATTGTCAATAATCATTTAACTTCTTTTTTATGTTTCTGTTATTTTGTCTAAATCATTGTAAGTGTAATTGAAAAAATTAAATACAAATATAATAATTATGATAAGATTATAATTGTTAGAGATGTCCAGATCTGACATCCAAAATGGTAACCATATAGGAGTGGACACAAAAAGTTTACTTTTAATGTGAGATAATAATTCCAATTTGTTTTGGAGCGTTTCTACTGGTTCATTGGAGGGTTTTTAAGCATAAACTGCCCGTTTAAGGTTTTGCCACATCATCAGTGGGATTCAAGTCAGGACTTTGACTCGGTCACTCAAAATCTTTTGTTTCTTTTGAGCCATTCAGAGGTGGACTTGCTTGTGTGCTTTAGATCGTTGTCCGGCTGCATAACCCAACTGCGCTTGAGCTATAGGTCATGACCTCATGGGTGGACATTCACCTTTAGGAGTTTCTGATGGAGAGCAGAATTCATGGTTCAATCAATTATGACAGGTCATCCAGGTCCTGCAGAAGCAATACAGCACCAGACCATCAACCTACCACCATGTTTGACTGTTGGTATGATGTTCTAATGGTGGAATGCAATGTTAGCTTTAAGCCCGATGTAACGTGAGCTGTGCCTTTCCAAAGGTCCACCTTTGACTCATCAGTCCATAAAATATTACCCCAAAAGTTTTGGGGGTCATCTAGATGTTTTTTGGCAAATGTGAGATGAGACTTTGTGTTCTTTTTGGTCAGCCACGGTTTGCGCCTGGCAGCTCTTCCATGGATGCCAATTTTTGCACAGTGTCTTTCTTATTGCAGAATCCTGTTCTTTAGATATTTGTCTGGGTTCTTTTGTGACCTCCTGGATGAGTCGTCAACACACTTTTGGTGAAATTTTGGTAGGCCGACCACTTGATTTAATAGCTAGGGGGCGGTTACCTTTTCATATAGGGCTGAACAGAATTTTTTGTCAATAAGTGAAATCATCATTAAAAAACTGCATTTTTATGCTTTTTGTTGTTATTTTTATGCATTTTATGTTTACATGAGTTATCTTTGTCTAATATGAAGAGCAGTGAGATGATCTGAAGCATTTAAGTGTGACAAATGTGCAAAAATAGAAGACTGTAATATTGTAAATAGAAGATTATTGTAATATTATTGTTTTCTGAGCAAGTTTTTTGACATTGACTCAGCAACAATAACACCTCATACTTCTGCACAGTACTGTACATGTATGATGTATATAAGTAGCCTAATAAACAAAATATATCAGGTTAACAGTGTACATCAAAAATATATCAAAAACAATCTAACTATGTAAGTATTTTATAGTAACTAGTAGCCAGAACCATCAGATTTATCCAGTGTTGACAGTGAGGTGTTTTTACTGCAGCTTCTTAAACTAACTGGATGCTCAAAAATATTATATCATGTATTATATAGAATTATAACCGCATTAATGTCCGGGACCTGCTGATGAGTCCAGACTGCTGATCACTCCTGCAACTGTATAATAACTCAGTTTGTGTAGTTTCTCATACATGATTAATAGGGATTAGAGTGTAATAGGAGGTTAATCTATGTAGAGTGTTGCTGTATTATTTAGCAAAATATAAACATCAGATCAGATTTGTGTTTACATAGTTTTAAAGAACTTAGATCAGGACTGAACTACTATTACTAATTATTATTATTGTTATTATTATTATTATTATTACTTCTAATACTACTGCTGCTGCTGCTATTATTCTCATTATTATTGTCACTTTTTTTACTGGAATGGAAAAAAAAGATGAATTTCATTTTGATTTAATTTTGTGTGTGAATGCTTGTGTGTGTGTGTCTGTGTGTGTGTGTGTGTGTGTGCGTGTGTGTGTGTGTGTGTGTGTGTGTGTGCGTGTGTGTGTGTGTGTGTGTGTGTGTGTGTGTGTCTCGATTGCCCCTCTCTGCAGGCCTGTGGAGAGAGAGTCACTCTCTGGCTGAGAGGTTAATAATCCTGCACCTGTTCTCCACACGGCCTCGTCCTCCCATACACACCTCTTATTTAATCACTCACTGGGGTCAAACTGAGAGAGAGAGGGAGAGAGAGAGAAAGAGGGGGAGAGAAGGGGAGAGAGAGAGATACAGAGAGAGAGAGAGGTGAACTTGGACGGAAAAGAGAAGGTGAGATAGAGGGTAAAAGTAAAGAGGGCGATCAAAGAGCAGGGAATGAACAGAAAGGTCTGAGAGGGATCTGCCAGTTGCTATGGTCACCACTTCTCACATCATCCACAAACAGAGGAAGAAGGCAAAGATAAGCAGAGAGGCCGCTGATGATCCTCAGGAAAGTTTAGTTATCATACAGTTCTTTAGACACCTGAGAGATGTACATTTAGAAACACATTAATCTGAGCAGTAAACACAAATAACATATATATATATGCATGTATGTAATTTATTTATTTTTTTTTGGTAATATGCAAAAATAAGTATTTCCAAACTTTTCCTTGAGGACGTTCAATATTATAGTTAAGAAAGGTAAAATCCAAACATCAGATGTCCAGGTTTAATCTAGAACAATCAAAACAATGTTCATGTAGTCAAGCGTTATCTTGGTGCAAACATACTATTAGAAATCCCATAAGTATGCCAGCGGAATTTAGACTGATCGTAGAGTTGAGATTTTTCTTGTTTTTTGGACATTTGTGACCTGAACTGAAAGCTGAGCTTTGCTAATCATGATTCACTGATATATACAACATATTGTCAAACAGAAAAATGGAGAAGAAAAAAAAGTTCTTAAAGGGGAACTCCACCGATTTTGCAAAATTACTTAATCATTCAACCGTTTACATGTTAAAAAAAATAAATAAATCAGAGGGGTTTGGTATGAAATGCGTCTTTCTAGAGAAATTTACAATTTTCTAGAGTCAAATTTGTTCACTATTATAGTACTAGGAACCGGACATCATTATGTCTGCACTACAAATATCACCATTTTATCTGCTATACAAAATGACCAGTAAACTTAAATATGTCTTATAAGGTTTTATATGTCACGTTAATAATGGTAAAATAGTGCTTAATTCCAATACATTTTTGGGGTACTGTTTTTTCCTTACAATGCCATGTATGTACCTCTCTGCCATACTATATATTTATCACGGAATCTCTGAAATCTCTGTAATTTTGGGAAATCGGTGACATTGAGAATGATGAGAATTCTGTTAACTTGTAACAGCAGTTAATCTAAACTAAATTTACAATTATTTTTGGGGCATTTCAGTTTTATATCCATATATATATATATCAATCTTTGTTCTACTGAGAAATATTGAATGAATGTTGATATATATTGAATGAAAATTTATATATATTGATTGAACATTGAAATATATGGAATGAACATTGATATATATGGAGTGAATATTGATATATATTGAATGAACATTGATATACATTGATTGAACATTGATATATATGGAATGAACATTGATATATATTGAGTGAATATTGATATATATGGAATGAACATTGATATATATGGAGTGAATATTGATATATATTGAATGAACATTGATATACATTGAATGAACATTGATATACATTAAATGAACATTGATATATATTGAATGAAAATTTATATATATATATATATATATATATATATATATATATATATATATATAGAATGAAACTTGATATACATGGATCGAACATTGAGATGAAAAAATGAATAATATAATTCATAAAATGTTTTGTTTTGGGTTTTGTTATGGGTTTGTGTGTGTTGTAGCCTTGCACCCCCCCCTCCCCCAAACAGACTGTTTACATTGTTATTTAATGTTGCTATGTTGTAGTTCTTCAGTTACAGTGTGTGTATGTGTTTACTATGTTATTCTGTGTCCAGCTCAGAGTTAGGGAGAGTGTGTTTGTGTTTGGTGACCATCAGAAGAAAGAGTAGGGCTAGGAGTGACCTACCTCAATTTTCAGTTGCTTTTCAAGTGGCATTGTTTTCCCTTGCTCTCAATAAAAGAGCATTTTTCAAACAGAAGTTATGGCCTCATCTTCTTTTGCACCATGTCAAATTATGTATATATTGAAGCTCCACCCATCTGTGTCTTCACATCATATGTCAGCCACTCTCAGGGCAATCTGTCCACAGTATCACAGTGTATAGATACTAGTCACTTTATCAGAATTCCCTTCCTTTAAGCTCTACCCGGAGTTTGTTGATGCCCATTTATTGATGTACAGTTTTTCTCAGCCATCCTCAACCCTTCAACAGCGACTTTCATTCAATATATATCAATGTTCATTGTATATATATCAATGTTCATTCCATATATATCAAAGTTCATTGTGTATATATCAATGTTCATTAAATATTTCCTGTTTGGCTTGCCCTAATATATATATATATATATATATATATATATATATATATATATATATATATATATGTGTGTGTGTGTGTGTGTGTGTGTTTGTGTGTGTGTTTGTGTGTGTGTGTCTGTAGTCAGAAACTTTCAAAAAAGTCAAAATTGAATGACTAGTGGAGCAACAGAAGTGGTCTAAAATGACAGAAAAGATATTTTTATATTTACTTTCATTCAAAGGTTTTGTTCCAACGGTGACAACAGTAATATTTTTTTTAAGTAAATATTTAAATAAATTTGGAGCTCTGAGGTTTAGTTGTGAGAGTGATGAAATATAGCTGTGATAACTGAAAGAGTGGACAGGTCAGTTGGTGAATCTCAGCAGTGCTGGACAGTTCATTCATAGTGCAGAGTGAGAGAGGGGAGGTCAGAGTATCAGTGAAGTTCTGCTCTACCTCCACACTTTCCAATCGATCTGTTCCACCAACACCAGCATTCAGCCTCCTGATCAGACAGAACACACTCACCCCCCTGGTCCTAATCCCAACCCCAACCCCAACTTCAATCCCAGTGCAAAACTGGAGAACATCTGTAAAAGAGAAATTGCGCAGAACTTTTCAGAACCAGCTGCAAATTAAAAATTAGCCAGAAGAGTCCAGAACATACAGTGCTGTAGAAAAGTATTTGCTCCTTCCCAATTTCTCCTATTTTTCCGTATGTCACACTCAAAAGCTTTAGATCATTAAACTACTTTTAATATTAGACAGAAATGACACAAGTAAACACAATATGCTTTTTTATAATTGATGATTTCATTTGTTTAGCTTAGACATTAAACCACCAGTTAACCAAATTCAATTCAATATTGGGTTCAATTTCACTAGCCCCACCCAGGCATGATTACTGTAAGACTTGCTGAATCTAAACATCACTTAAATAGACCCTGTCTGGCAATGTAAAGCAGACTAGAAGGTCTCAAAAAGCAGCACATGATGCCATGTTCTAATAAGATTCAAATACAGATGCAACACAAAGTCATTGAAATCTACCTGTAAAGGCTTACAAAGCCATTGCTATGGCTCTGGGTCTCCAGAGAACCACAGTGAAAGCCATTATCCACAAATGGAGAAAACTTGGAACAGTGGTAAACCTTCCCAGGAGTGGCCGGCCTACCAAAAAATGACTAAGAGCGCATCAACGACTCATTCAGGAGGTCACAAATAACCCAGACTAACATCTAAAGAACTGCAGGCTTCACTTGCCTCAGTTGAGGTCAATGTACATGATGCCACAACAAGAAAAATGCTGGACAAAATAGGCACCCATGGGAGATCTGCAAGGTGCAAACACTGCTGACCAAGAAGAACACAAATGCTCATCTCGCATTTGCCAAAAAACGTCTAGATGACCCCTAAGACTTTTGGGATCATATTTGTTTGTTCTGATGAGTCAAAGGTGGAACATTTTGGAATATACGGGTCCCGTTACATCTGACGTAAAGCTAACATCACATTCCACCATAAGAACACCATACCAACAGCCAAACATGGTGGTGGTAGTGTGAAAATCTGGGGCTGCTTTGTTTCTGCAGGACCTGGATGACTTGTTGTAAATGATGAACCTAAGAATTCTGCTCTCTATCAGAAAATTCTGACCTAAAGCTCAAGCACAGTTGGGTTATGCAGCAGGTCAGTGTTCTGCACCACACAAGCAAGTCCACCTTTGAATGGCAAAAATGAAAAGAAAGTTTTGGAGTGACCGAGTCAAAGTCCTGACTTGAATCCCACTGAGATGCTGTGACAAAATCTTAAACAGGTCGTTCATGCTTGAAAACCCTCCATTGTAGCTGAAGTAAAAGAATTCTGCAAAGAAGAGTGAGACCAAATTCCTCCACAGTGATGTAAAAGACTCATCGCAAGTTATCACAAATGTTTGATTGCAGTCGTTACAGCCAAGAGTGGCACAACAACTTAATAGGTTTAGGGGACAGTTACATTTTCACATAGGTGATAGAGGTTTCGAATAAATCTTTATTTTCACTGAATGCAATGATCATTTAAAAGCTGCATTTTATGTCTGACTAAAATTAGCTGGACACTCTGAAACGTTTAAATGTGACAAATTAGCATCAATAGAAGAAATCATGTGGGGAGCAAATACTTTTTCACAGCACAGTAGAAGAAACAAAACAGTGTCCCACATTTCAAAGACTTTGGGGTCTTTTTCCCCTTTTGGAGTTTTAACATATTTGACATCATGTGACAGATCATGTGACACTTTGATTGCACACAGGTGGACCTTCAACAACTCATTATGTTACATCGAAAGTTAATTGATCAGCTCTTATTTACTTATTTTTTTCAAATGCAACGGGGCTGAATACATATGTACTAACAATTTTTCAGTTTTTATTCATTACTAGTTTTTTTAAACAAGGCATATTTTCCATTTTCCAATTCCACTTGTTCTCAATGTTCTGTTAGGTCCATTAGATAAAATCTACACAAAAATCCATTTTAATTCCAAATTGTAATGCAACAAAACCGGACAAATACCAAAGGGAGTGGATACTTTCCCAAGACACTGTATATGAGTACTTATGTATATAATACATATGAGACATATTAGTTACTTACATTTATGTTACGGATATGGAATGTAAGTTTTCACCCCATGTCCTGCTGAGCTATAAAAACAAGCATGTGACTGTGTGTATGTGAGAGTCAGTTGGAGGAGGTAGCAGGTTCTTCCTCTGCTTTTAGGTGTGAGGTCATTTATTTTAGAGCTGGTGAGATTTACTCGCCAGAAGCGTGTCATGCTTCATAATGTCAGCGATTTCTGGCACTTCCATCCATCTGCCGCTGATTCATGGTGGTCAGGAGTGGCATGACGTATTCCAGCTCAAGATGCCCTCAGACTGTGTAGCATCAGCACACAAACACATACACAATTTATCAGGCTCTGTCAGTGGCACCACATTCCTCACATACGCAGAGAAAGCGCGTGGACGCGTGTGCGAGCAGAAGTGAGGTGTAAATGATGACGGCTGATCCTCTCAGTGTTGCTCTGTGATCATATTGTACTGCGCTCTGCGCGTCTGTGCCCTCAAGATGAACGGAATAATATTGGCTTCCCTGTTGGGAAATTACTCCAGCAGAGATACGCCATAGATTAATATTACTGTATCTGTCTGCTTTGGAGGCAAACCCAGACCATACTTTATCAGTTCCATTTCTTACGACATATTATGATTATTATTTTTATTATTATTTGAGTTTCTGTAGCAAAGGCCAGCTGGACCCAGACTCGGCTCACAGCGCTGAGATTTATTTACTCAGCTCGCACTTCATAAGGCATTTTCACCACTAATAGTTCACTCCAGGAACTTTGGACTTCAGTTTGGTCAAGTTAACGTTTAGAGTTCAGTAGTTCGGAAAAGTTAAACTGTGGAGTCCAGGAATTTCATCAAATAAATGTGTAGAGTCCAGTTTTTTGGAAAAGTTAAAGTGTAGAGTCCAGAAGTTTGGTCAAGTTACAGTGTAGGAAGCAGTGGTTTGGACAAGTTACATGGTACAGTCCAGTAGTTTGGTCAAGTTACAGTTTAGAGTCTAGTTGTTTGGGTAAGTTAGAGTCCAGTAATTTGGTCAAGTTAAGCTGTAGAGTCCAGTATTTTGGTCAAGTTAAAGTGTAGATTCCATTAGTTTGGTCAAGTTAAACTGTACAGTCCAGAAAATTGGTCAGGTTAATGTGTAGAGTCCAGACGTTTGGCCAATTTAAAGTGTAGACTCCAATGGTCAACTTTGGTCATGTTCATGTATAGAGCCCAGTATTTTAGTAAAGTGTAGTGTCCAGAAAATTTGTCAGATTAATGTGTAGAGTCTAGTAGTTTGGACCACTTAAAGTAGTTTGGTCAGGTTTAACTGTAGAGTCCAGTATTTTGGTCAAGTAACAGTGTAGACTCCAGTAGTTTGGACCAGTTAAAATGCAGAGTCCAGTAGTTCGGTCAAGTTAAACTGTAGAGACCAGTATTTTGGTGAAGTTAAAATGTACATTCCAGTAGCTTGGTCAAGTTAAAGTGTAGAGTCCATTATTTTGTTCATGGTTAAAGTGTAGTGTCCAGAAAATTTGTCAAGTTAATGTGTAGAATCTAGACAATTGGTTAAGTTAAAGTGTAGAGTCCAGATGTTTGGTCAAGTTAATGTACCAAGTCCAGTAGCTTGGCCACATTTAACTGTAGAGTCCAGCACTTTGTGCAAGTTAATGTGAACAGTCCAATAGACAGTCAGGTTAATGCACAGTTCAGTAATTTGGTAGAGTGTAGAGTATAGAGTCCAGTTGTTTGGACATGTTAAATTAGTCAATGTCACCATCAAATATATTAATAATTGATTAATCTTCTACTTAAATTGATTTATTGAACAGAGTTTTTCTTTGCAGAGCACCTCATAAATTTGTAACTCACTGACTCATGTTTTGTAGGCTAAAAATAATTGTCCATAAAGGGGGAGCTATTACCAGTCAAACAGCTTTTAGTCCTTAATAAGAGCAGTGCTTCACATCCTTGACAGTATAGCTGAAAATGATAGACACACACACACTCAATCTACCCACAAATATATATATATATATATATATATATATATATATATATATATATATATGCATATGTATGTCCTTCAGGCTCTTGGGGAGAATTTAAAATATGCATTATCATCATGTTAACTCCCCTCTACTTTCTGCTGATTCATCATGCAGGTGAATTTTTATTGATATTTTCATATCAAGTTTTTTGGAGTAATCATGACAGTTCTATTTTCTAAACTCATCTAATGCTGTTGGCAAATAGTCTAAGATTGCACAATCTATCCACTCTTATGCTTTCTGTTTGATTTGATGTTGCTGTCCTTGGTTTGTCTGCCTTTCTCTCTCTTTCTCTCTCACTCTGTCTTCTGCTAAGCTAAATAGACGGAGTCTGCAGAGATTCGTGCTGCTACATGGTGGAAAGAACTGTGTTTTGGTTTTGAAAATCAATACTATGAGCTTTAAAAGAAAATAATAAAAAAAAGACTAACACAGGAAAGCTTGTGTTTGCAGCTTGCGTGGCACTCGTCCGCATTAGCAGAGTGTGATTTGTATTTCAAACAGTTCGAGCACCATTACTGTGGGGGAGATTTAAAGCAAATGCAGCAATATTGACTGTTTTGCCATTTGCATTAGAAGCAGGCCTGTATTGATATATATGAGGCTGCTGGGTAATGAAGTGCAGTGTGACGCAGTGGCCTTATTCACCCTTTAACTCAGTCTCAGCCAGCAGCTCTAAACCATCACAGCCACACCATCATATTACTGAAATTAAGCACTAAATTTGATGTCCTCCTCTTCTGAGAGATGGAGCAGTCCCAGTAAGCTGTGTGTTGTCTGAAGGAGAATATTTAGTACTAAGTGAATTTGGGCCTGTAAAACTGTCAGCGGAATGGATACACGCTTTCACAGAGCAGCGTGTTGGGCTCTGACCCATCATATATTGTGCGGTGATGGGTGTTAGATTAGCGTGGTGCAGCTGAGGAGGTGCAGTTCAGCACTGTTTATCAGTAGGACTGCAGCCAAATTCAGCAGTATTCAACATAGACTACATGCAGCATATGTTAGCATAGGCTGATACTCAGCACAATCTAACACTCAACATGGCATAATAATTACACACAGGCCACATTTACAACTCTCTACACAGATCAACACTCAACACAGGCTAACACTGAACACAGACCAACACTCAACACAGGCTAACACTCAACACAGATCAACCCTCAACACAGGCTAAGACTCAACACAGATCAACACTCAACACAGGCTAAGACTCAACACAGATCAACACTCAACACAGGCCAAGACTCAACACAGATCAACCCTCAACACAGGCTAAGACTCAACACAGATCAACACTCAACACAGGCTAAGACTCAACACAGATCAACACTCAACACAGGCTAACTCTCAACACAGATCAACACTCAACACAGGCTAACACTGAACACAGACCAACACTCAACACAGGCTAACACTCAACACAGATCAACCCTCAACACAGGCTAAGACTCAACACAGATCAACACTCAACACAGGCTAAGACTCAACACAGATCAACACTCAACACAGGCTAACTCTCAACACAGATCAACACTCAACACAGGCTAACACTGAACACAGACCAACACTCAACACAGGCTAACACTCAACACAGATCAACCCTCAACACAGGCTAAGACTCAACACAGATCAACCCTCAACACAGGCTAAGACTCAACACAGATCAACACTCAACACAGGCTAACACTCAACACAGATCAACCCTCAACACAGGCTAAGACTCAACACAGATCAACCCTCAACACAGGCTAAGACTCAACACAGATGAACACTCAACACAGGCTAAGACTCAACACAGATGAACACTCAACACAGGCTAACACTCAACACAGATCAACCCTCAACACAGGCTAAGACTCAACACAGATGAACACTCAACACAGGCTAAGACTCAACACAGATCAACCCTCAACACAGGCTAAGACTCAACACAGATCAACACTCAACACAGGCTAACACTCAACACAGATCAACCCTCAACACAGGCTAAGACTCAACACAGATCAACCCTCAACACAGGCTAAGACTCAACACAGATCAACACTCAACACAGGCTAAGACTCAACACAGATCAACACTCAACACAGGCTAAGACTCAACACAGATCAACACTCAGCACAGGCACATATATTTCTTTTCAGTATGGAATATTGGCTGTATTAGAGGAAGCCCCGCCCTTCCATTAGCAGAGCCAATCATGGATTATTCGAGCCAAGTACTATGTGTTTTACCAGCATTTCTTCGGAAATTAAGGGTATTAACAGTGAGTTTATGTTGTAGTAACAGCCTCTGCTCTTCTGCGAAGGCCTTACACTAGATGTTGGGACATTGCTGTGAGGATTTGATTGAGCATTAGTGAGGTCAGGTTCTGATGTTGGATGATCAATTCTGGATCACTACAACTCATCCCAAAGGTAGTGGATGGAGCCCCATCACTCTAGAGAACGCAATTCCACTGCTCCACAGCCCAGTGCTGGGGGGCTTTATACCCCTCTAGCCCACGCTTGGCTTTGGACATGGTGATGTTAGGTTCATGTGCAGTTGCTCCAAAGCTTCCCATTCTATTGGTCAGTGCTTTTCTATGAATATTATACAAGCTGTGTCAGTAATTTGTGACCTTACAGTAGCTGAATTCACTCATTTGAAGTAGTGTCTGGATACTTTTGGACACACTGTGTATCTAAATTTGCAAATCACAGCTTAAATAAGTGCAGAGTGTGCTCTGCATATTGGTGGAGTTTTGGCTTGAATTTCAGCTCATATCAAAGCACCACATTAATGCTCTTGCAAAACTACTCTCTCTTTCTCTCTCACTGTCTCTCTCTCTCACCCCCCTCACCCCCCTTGCTCCCTCTTCATCATGCAGAACAGCTCAGTCTTTCTTTTCTCATGCATCAGCTTATTCTTTCCTTTCATTTCACGCCGCGTGAACTGACTTCTCTCGTTCTGCGTGCATCCAAACACAGGGGTAGGCTCGAGGGGACAGCGTGGAGCTAAAGCAGGAGAAAAGAACGAGGCTGATCAGCAGAGAAGTTCAAAACTGCCAATACGCAACGAGAACGAAGATTACACAGTGAGAGAGAGAAAGAGAGAGAGAGATGGGGCGGGGGGGAGAAAGAGAGAGAGAGAGGGGGAGAGAGGGTGCCGTGGAGGATGGGTTTATTTTAAAAAGAGGCACCTGAAATAAGAGAGGAGGAAAAAGACAGAGTAAAAGACAGGCAGAAAGAGAGAGAGAGAGAGAGAGAGAGAGAGAGAGAGAGAAGATTGATTGAAATCTCCAGAGTTTCATTAAGCTGGATGTTGAATCAGGAGAGTCGACTCTATCAGGGGAATCACTGAAATCCGGACTAGAGTGAAGGGGGGTTATGAGAATGTGTATCTCAGATGCATAATATTATGGGATGTCAATGTCTGACCTCATTTGATTCTAATACAATTCTTTATGAAACAATTCAAGGAATCATAAACTCTCAGATTTCACCACTAATCAATTTACTTTGATTATTTTGATATGAGTCATAATTATTTTTGAAACACTACACTAAAGCCAAATGCAAGTAGAGGAATTATTTACACAATAATGGACTTGTTTCTACGCTCATTGTCCATTTTTTCATTGTCCACTTACTGTATAGGTGCACTTTGTAGTTCTACAATTACAGACTGTAGTCCATCTGTTTCTCTGCATGCTTTGTTAGCCCCCTTCTACCCTGTTCTTCAGTGGTCAGGACCCCCATGGACCCTCACAGAGCAGGTACTATTTGGGTGGGGGTCATTCTCAGCACTGCAGTAACACTGACATGGTGGTGGTGTATTGTGTTAGTATGAGTGGATCAGACACAGCAGTGCTGCTGGAGTTTTTAAACACTGTGTCCACTCACTGTCCACTCTATTAGACACTTCTACCTTGTCAGTCCACCTTGTAGATGTAAAGTCAGAGACGATAGCTCATCTGCTGCTGCACAGTTTGTGTTGGTCATCCTCTAGTCCTTCATCAGTGGTCACAGGACACTGCTCACAGGACACTGTTGGCTGGATATTTTTGGTTTAGTGGACTATTCTCAGTCCAGCAGTGACACTGATGTGGTTAAAAACTATGGGGTTCCTGACCACTGAAGAACAGGGTAAAAGGGGGCTAACAAAGTATGCAGAGAAACAGATGGACTACAGTCTGTAATTGTAGAACTACAAAGTTCACCTATATAGTAAGTGGAGCTGATAAAAAGGACAATGAGCGTAGAAACAAGGAGTCGGTCATAATGTTATGCCTAATGTATGTGTATATATGCTACATATATCATATATACAGTCAATGAGTGTGTATATCATATATATCATATATCGTGTATATACATATATCATGTATACAATCAATGTATACTCCTCTGTATAGCATATAACTCCTAAATGATTGTAGCCTCTCGCCCTCCGTTATGTCTCATTGATTTATCTGCACTTTTTGGCATCTATATGTCATACTTATATGGTACTTATTGATTGTACATATGATATATTTGATATACACGCTCATTGACTGTATATATAATAGATATGATGTATACACTCATTGGTTGGAATGTGCAGATACTGTTGCTCTCACTGGACGTCGGTGATGAAAATTGGACGCTGTGCTGTTTTCACTTAACTTCAGGTTCTAAATAATGTTAATGAATTATTGAAATTAATAAATAGATTCTGATGAAGCTTATTTTGTTTTTAAAGTGGAACAGGTCTTTCTTTAAAGTCAATATTTGAACAAATAAAACAAATGGGATTAAACATGATTAACTACATAAAAAGGGGAATTATGCATTTAATTATAATACATGAGGTTAAAATGTCATATATTCCATTATATTTGTTTCTAAGATCAGTGCAGTTGAATTGCCACCTTCAGATTGATGCATCACATCAGTGCAGTTCTGCTCCCTACAGAACGCACAGAGGTATTAGCTGGAAAGGCCGTGAAAGGAGAACAATTGCACGCCTCTGTCCCGACGCTAGCATGGATCCGCTCTGCTTTGTGCTGCTTTGTGTTTTTGCTAAGCCGGTTGGTCCCGCTGCTGTGTGGGCCTTCACCATCCTCACGCTGAGGTGTCTGTGTGTTTTCATGCTGCTGTTTCATGGGAGCATCTCTGTTTTTAAAGGAAACAAAAACGGGCAACATGAGAGCAGAGAAAAGCTGCTTTATAAGAGCACAGTACGCTAAATCAGAGCTAATAACCTTCTCTTGACCAGATTACCCGAAAACAATCAGCGGCGCTTCATTTTCAGCTGTTTGTTTATATAACATGCAGTGATTATTCTGTGGAAAAGGTTTTTAAAACTAATATATGTGGGGGTTTAAGAGTTAACTGGCTCTAAATGTATGTATCGTGATACCGGTACCGGTTTTGTAAAGCCCTTGTTCACTTGAACTCATCGTTTACCCTCGGGGGATCCCCCAGCACCACCTTAAGGGTTGTTCCATTACTGTATTAGCTGAAGTGAAAGGTGTTCTCAGAAGAGCAAAGGGATCAAGCAAACACCAGTGTCGACTTTAGCAGCAGAACTTACCTAGAAATCATTGCCTAACACTTTTCCCTTTTCCAATCCCAAAATAATTGCTGACAAACCAGTTCATAATAGAGATATTATAAATGAGGAGAGAGTCACTGGTTAAAATATGAATGGGGACTCTCATAACACTAAACATGGCATCCCACCCTTCAATAAAAAGAGCCAACTGGCTTGCTGGTTACACCGCGCGTGTGGAAAAGTCCCACTCTGCAATTGCAGTAGCCAGAGCAACCTGAAAAAGTTTTTTGTGTAACTGAGCCAAACTCTTTATGAGGTTTTTGTCAGATTTTATCAGTGAAGTCAAATATGTTTTTAAACAGTAATTTGACCTTCAGTTTAGAGTATTTGGGTCTCTCCCCATTCAGAGAGAGAGCGGTGTCTGGTCTTGTAAGGCTGGAAATAACTGCCAGGCGGTGTTGCAAAGATGGCTGCTTTGTTCACTTTGTGCATAAGCTACTAGATTGAATGAATAACTGGCTCTAAATGTAGGTATTGTGATATAAACTGAGTCTGTTCTACAGTTTCTCATTAGGTTGAATGAGATTTTTATCAGCGTTCTGTAAAGCTAATTTAACCTCATAACAGTAGCTATGAAAGTACTTAATTGTGGGCAGAGCTTGTATAGTGGAATTCAGTGAACTTTATCAGAACTGCTGTGGAAGTTTGAGTGTGGCCTATTCTGGGCCATGGGAAGGACGCTGGAAGTTTTTGGAGAGAATTTGAGAGATGGAAAGGTCAGGTCAGTTTGAGAGCAAAGCCTTTAAACAGAGCCTTTTATGGTCATCTCTCAGACGTGCTTTAATGAAAGTCCTGGCCTCTCTCCCAGAGAATTCTGGGTAGTGGCCTCGCTCTCTCTCAGAGGAAAATCCTTTCAGCACTGTCCTTTACTCCTACTGGACGCCCCTCTGATGGACATTTTGGCTGTAGATGATACAAACAAAGGCTAATTATTCGTGTGAATGCCACTGGGCTTTGCATTTAGTGCATCGTCTAATGATTAGTTTAGTAGTTAATCATAATCCTGCTCAAAAACACTCATTTGTAATGATCTTTTAAAACACTCCCTGCTGTAAAACTCATATAGATAGCATGTAATAGAAACAGAAGTGTCACCAGTGCGAAAATCCATTAGTAGATGTTGCTTTTAAGCAAGACACCCATGGAAAGAATATCTCAAATTAACTTGATGTACGACTTGGTGTCTGTCCAGGGTGATATTTAAAGCCGTTTATGTCTAAAGCTCACGCAGCCAGCAGACCTGCCAGCCGTGGCATTATCACAGCACCGTCACCAAAACAGGCCAGAGATGAAGCTCCAGCATTTATCCGGAGATACTCAGCTTATTTATGAATGTGAGAAAGAATAGAAGAATGAATGTCTACAGACCTCAGTTCAATTCCACTTCTTTTACTTCTCCTCCTCAGGAATAGCATTTACTGTGAATATTGTTGCATCCGACTACTGGCAGTGCTGCCAATGGAGTGTAGGAGGCGTGGCTATGCAGAGCGGCCACCCACAGAGGCTCTGGGAGGCACCACATTCGCGGTAGGAAAGACATTTCTTGTAAATGAGTTGTTGTTGGCTTGGTGATGTGTTGGTCTGTGGGGTAGCAGTGTCAATATTATGCCCTCATAGTTTCCTCCAAAGTGTACTGCACTGGGTGTTATGACATTTTAAGGGTGATTCCAAACCATAGGGAGTGAAAAAGTTCCATTGGAAGGGAAGTCCAAACTGCACAGGGAGTGAACAACACTTTACAGGATGCTGCAGGACAGTTTACCCATCAGCCATTGCATATCTCTTGATGAAGTGTGTTTAACTCTGATGCTGCAGGACATTCTGAATGAAGGCATTTATCAACTGCAGTTTCCTTTAACTGATGTCATGTGCTTAAGTGTGTAGGCAATATAACAGCACTAAAGAGGAGAATTACCACTTTGTAAGGTCTTCCGGGTTTCTCAACTGCTAGAGGGAGCTCTTAAGCAAGCTAGTTAATATAGAGCATTTGAACAAAATCATAGTTTAGAAATGCCTAAACATTTTAAATGTAAAAGAAAACATTCATTGCCTGAACACAGAACAGCATAAAACACTTTAACCCCACTGTAATGTTTTAGAGCGCTTTTGAACTCAAGTTATAGGAGTTTAAAACGGCTCGTCATGTACGTTCATGATGTCAGTGAGCACAAACAGCCAATGAGCTGGTCTGTCAGTACTCAGTCAGCACTCAGTAGCAGTAATGCTAGCCTCCTGCTGCCCAAAACTCGTTTGCTGTAGAAAAAAGGAAACATACAGGTATGTTTTCTCTGCATTTTTAGTGAAATACGTATTTCTACTTTTCAAAATAAAAAAAAAAGTCCTGAACAAGTGATTAAAGACTATTTTAACTTTTTGTTTTTAGCCATTTAGCTCCATTATCCCCCATTCATTTAGGACTTGCTTGCGGACACCCTCTGGCATTTTGCAGTCACGATTTTTATATAATGGAGGAAACAGGAAGTTATGTGATAGAACTATAATGTTTTTCACTGATGATTTTGGCTGGTCAGAGTCCAAATTTAAACCCTATAGTGAATATTTGGTCTCATATTAATCAACAAACTAGCTCAGTACTGTTTTTCAGCTGTTTGAAGCCGTCAATGCTGAGTTGAAAAATCCTGTCTCTGTAAAAGACTTTTTCTTTAAACTTTTTACAGAAATCACAGGGTAAATCTCTCCAATATTAACTTAATGCATCTATTAGTTTAATGAATTGTTGCTAAAACATTTAAAAGCTTAATGTTTTACCTTTTTAGGCTTGGTCCCTTTTTGGCCTGAGAGTGCAAAATGATTCAGAAACTGGCCTGTTGTGTGATTTTTTCATGGTGTCTGCAGTCTTTCCATACTCTTCTTGCAATTTTGGTGTATTAGCTGTAGGGGTGGGAGGGGAGGGGCTCCGACTAGCCTATTAATCTGATGTTTATCCCCAAAAAAACATAGATTAGTTGTTTAAACATCACTGGCTTTATTATGTTTATGTGTTTCTTCGTTGTTCTCACTACTAAACTGAACTTTTTTAATTGAATAAACTTCAGCTGTGTTTTCTACATAGCTAAGTTAGTGTTGTAGCCTACACTGCTAACTAGTGACTGAACTTTTTTTAAGGTGTTTACCCACAATATTTACCCATCGTGCAGTAAATACCCAGAATCATTTCCCAAAGCCTTTAGCCCATAATGGAGCAGGAACAACTAAACTGAGAACAGAACTGAAGACATTATTGTTTTGAAGTTATCGATATGTTCTTACTGCTTTATCGTTCCTCCTTTGACATTTAATCACGTTGTTGTAAAATAAATGCAGCATCTCATCCCACTGTGAAACGTTCACCCTGTCCTTCAGCTCTGCTCTCAGCTTTTCTCTACAGGACGTTCTGTCCGTCCATCACTCTCCGTCAAAATTTGTGGATGAGAACAGAGGTCACAGCTGGAGGATGCAGGATTACTGCTTTCGAGGTATCACCTCACAGGTACGCAGTTCTCTATCAACACTGAAACAGAAGAACCAGGTTTCTGTTACACACCCACCCACCCACCCACACACACACACACACACACACACACACACACATATATATATATATACGTGTGTGTGTGTGTGTGTGTGTGTGTGTGCGTGTATATATTTATGATTATACAGAGAGGAAAAGAGGAAAAGATTATACAGAGAGGAAAAGAGAGGACAGAAAAAAAATTCAAAAGATGCAAAATGAGAGAGAGAATGAGGGAAAGGAAGAGAGAGAGGTGACAGAGAAAAAGAAAAAAAGAAAAAGGAGAGAGAGTGAGTGAGAGAGAGAGAGAGAGAGAGAGAGAGAGAGAGAGAGAGAGAGAGAGACTAAAGAAGATTTTATTACTGAAAAGTAGGAATTGGGAGAGAAGTGTGGAATTTATCCTGTAAGCACGACTACAAGAGGCTGAGATTGTGGGTGTTGGTGGGATTAAAGCGAATGTATGAAGGCTCTTTAGTGGTAAGGAAGCCCTGCGGCACCGCTTTAAAGTGACTTTTGGGAGAAAAACCCTGAACATAATGAGATGCTGAAACAGTTTCCTCACTGAGGCACACTAAATAAATAAATAAATAAATAAATAAATAAATAAATAAACAGACGTGTATGAGAATGTGAAGTCTTCGAATGTTGGTGTATTTTCAGGTTTAATTAGGGCGATAATGACCGGCGGTGGCGGCAGCTCGGTTTAAAGCCCCGACTTCAGATCCGCCGCCTTTTGTACTCGACACTTCTGACGCAAACCCAACCTTCATGCGGTAAGAGAATTCCCAGGTAACGAGCTGCTCAGACGGAGCGCGCAGTCAGAACGGAAAGGAATAATCAGGCGGCGAGCGCGAGGCGAACTCTGCGCAGAATGAAAAAGACGGTGAGGCTGTAATTAGTGTTTTGACAGCGACAGGCGTCCTCGCTCTCGGAGGACAAACAGGATGAGAAACGCAGAGTTTCAACAAAATCATCTCCGCACAAAAAATGAAGAGGAGAAAATCAATAAGTGTTTAAAAGGCAAGCGGAGTTTTGGAGAACAGGTGTCCATCCCGACCGGCTTTAGCAGGCTTGTGTGATTAAGCACAGCCTTATAGAGTCCAGCAGATCAACTAAACTAAACATCTGCCCCGAGCGCGACCCTCCACACTCAGATACTCACTCCACTGGCCTGCCTGGGCAAACCGGCCACTTAATCAGAAACACCTCCCTGTGGCTCCACACTGTAAAGTTCAGCTGCATTAGGCCCAAGTTACAACCTACCCAATAATTATTGGACAATATAACCCTCTAAAATTAATTGAATCTGCGATAAATATTAGTTTTACTGACACGTTTTGTCAGTACTGAACTGAGACACTTTCAGAAATATTAGTTCCATTATCACATTTTACTACAATCTTCCAGTCATATTATCCAACATAAAACCCCTTAAATGGCCAGTTTTACTACAAACTGTTACTACACACTTCTATAAGCCAAGAATTACTCAGTCAGTTTGCATTGTAGTCCGTATAGATATTGAGTGATGTAGTATGTCTGGAATTTTAAGGGGTTAATTAAAGCTTAAAATCTCCATTACACTGCTCAAAAACAAACAAACAAACAAAAAAATCAAATAGAAAATACAGACTGGATGACCTTTCTGCTGACCCTAACATTTAGGCCACTTAATTTCTCTACTCTAACGTACTGGACACTGGAACCCTCTGTGATTTGCAAGCATTTTTTTGTTGTCACAGGACACTGCTGGCTGGATATTTTTGGTTGGTGGACTATTCTCAGTCCAGCAGTGACAGTGAGGTTTATTAGTTTTGTAAAATCTCATTGGAATGTTCTGAAGTTGTTCCAGCTCCACCAGTTTAGCTAATCTTCTCATTGTAGCATTTTCTGAAGACTACATCTAAAGTGTCCACAGATCTTTTCATCTTTTTTATGGTCATTCTGATCTGTTTTGTTTGCTCTTTATCCACCTGCAGGGCTGTAGCTGCAGTAACAATGATGAGATAAGCTCTATTAGATCACAGTCAGAGATACAGCACACCTACCAACATGGCAGCAGGGCGTTCTTAATGATGTTATCAAATACAATGAATTATGTTATTGTTTGTGATCATTTTCTTAAGCATCATAATTTAACAATTTTCCCTTAAAATAGCTTCAAAATCATTTTGATGGTACACTGATTTATAAGAGGGAGAATGGTGTTTCTGGCTGTGTTCAGACTGCAGACAAATGAGGTTTGTTTCTCAAATCCAATCTTTTGAGATGAATGTCTGTTATTTGCAAATGATCAGATAGGACAGACATCACCAGTCTATCTGCAGGGGGTTGCCATGGTAATGAAGTAGGCTAGTATGTAGCTACATTGGTGATGTGGATTTCAAATGCAGAAGAGATAGAGGTGCATCATCTCGCCCTCCAAACACTACAAAAGTCTCTGGCATAAACATGAATCTTTGTTACTCTTCTTAAATCCCAGCACTTCCATCACTCTGGATTTGACATTGTAATTGTTTGTCGTGTTGTTAGTGATGCAAAAGACACATGAAATACAATTTGAGTGGCCAGAGTGTCCAGATTGAGAGGCATCTGTAAAACTGATTGAAATCACAATTCAAACCACCTCCAAATATGGTTTGGATCCAATTTGCAAAAATCGGATTTTATGTGGTTTTGTGCTGTCCAGACTATCAAAAATCAATCTGGATACAATCTGGAAATTTGATAAAAATTGGATCTGGGCTGTCAGTCTGAACATAGCCTCTGTTGTTGCCACTCCAGGCCTGGAACACCTGCTATAGCACTATGTAACTTTAGAGGAGTGGCAGGAAACCTTTCACGAGAACTGTGCAACACTTAACGGCACCACGTCACACAAACAACTCAGCTAGCTATCAGAAGAACCTAACTCGGTATTCTCATCATGGCAGAGGCTGTGATTTTGGATGAAGTGAGGAAAAGTAAAAGTGAGAGTGAGAGACCAGACTGGTAAATCTCAGACTGGCTTTTACTCGTCGGCGTGAGCTAAAAGAGATTCAGGCAGATCCCGAGCTGGCCTTCTTCCTGTTGGACTCGCAAGCAATAACTTTTTAACTGGCTTACTGTCAGTCGACATGGTTCTTTCCCTTCTGATGTTGTCTTTGCCGGTTCTGTACCCTTCAGATTGTCAACAAATGCACAGTACAGTTGTCCATGAGGGGGCGCTTACCTTGTTTTTACGACAGTGGTGAAAAGTAAACTACACCCTGCAACTTTAGGAGGAACCCAAGAGCAAAACATACCTATTCTTACATTCTTACTGCTTTAATTGAGCTAATCTACTTATCTGTCATGTACAAATGTAGAACATAATGCAGCTCAGTGATGACATAATCATCTGAACGCCTCTGTATCTTCTCCTCTGCCAGGTTGGTCAAACCGGACTGTCAGTCAATGAAACTTCATGATTGCTCCTGGCGATTGTCATTGTTCTTTTGTGCATACGGGTCAGTTTAGAAATGTGTGATCTGTTCAGACTAATGTTGCATGTAGATCACATTTAAACAATATTATAAACAGCCAAACAAAAAAATCAGATTTGGTGAGAAAATCAGATTTGAGCCATTTTTACCTGCTGTGTGAACATAGCCTAAAAGAATAGGTGCTGCGTCTTGCATGCTGGTGGAGCTTTAGGTTACGCAGGCCTGGAGGAGTAGGTTAGTAGACCTGCTGTTATTACTGACCGCACAAATAAACAGGTGGATGTTTACCTGTTTCGCATGACACATAATGGAGGAGTGTGCGCCTGTACAGAATAATATAACATCCTAATACAGTCTGAGCTCTGTTTATACTCCATATCATCTGCAAATGGAGAGAGAGAGAGAGAGAGGCAGAGAGAGAGAGACAGAGAGAGAGGGAGAGCACTTTGCTTCAGTAATGGTATGAATTAGAAATTATTCCATCTCTCCATCCATTTTCCCCCCTCTCTCACTCTCTCTTACTCTCCCTGTTTTCTCTCTACACGCCCACCACTCTACCACTTCATCCATATCTCTCTTTTTCTCGTCCAATCTGCCCATTCGTCTACTTTCCTATTTATCAATCTCTCACTTTTCTCTCTCTATTTTTCCCCTTCTCTCTCCTTGCTCACTCATTCAGCCCCTCTCTCTTTCTCTCAATCTCTCTCTCTCTCTCTCTCTCTCTCTCTCTCTTTCTCCTCTTTTTACTCTTGTCTGAAATTGGGACCAGAGCAGCTGGTAATTGAAGATCATTGTCTCTGCAGGCCCTCAGGATTTGCAATGCTTTCTCTCTAGAGCTCATCTGTAGGAGCGCCTCGGACGCCCAATTCTGCTCTCTCTCTCTCTTTCTCTCCTTTGTTTGCTTTTTTTTCTCCCATAAACTCTGCAAGCCTTCTTGAAATTGGATTTTCATCTAAAAGGAACAGCCACATTGTGTTTATGCCACCACTCCCATCTTTTCACTCCTATTCTCTCTCTCTCTTTATCCCTTCTCTCTCTCTCCCTCTGTCTCTCTCTCTCTCTCTCTCTCTCTCTCTCTCTGTCTCTCTCTCTCTTTCTTTCTCTCTATTTCCCTCTCTTTTTATTCCTCTGCTTTTCCCACTCTCTCACTTTCCCCTCTCTCTTTTTTTACTTGTTTTATTTCTTCTCACTCTTTCTCCCACTATCACTTCTTTCTCTGTCTCTTTCTTTTTCTGACTCTCTTTCCTGTGTCTTTCTACCTCTCTCTCTCTCTTCATCCCTCAGCTTTTCCACTCTCTCACTTTCCCCTCTCTCTTTTCTTATTTTTTTATCTCTTCTAGCTCTCTCTCCCTCTATCGCTTTTCTTCTCTTTCTTTTTCTTTTTCTTCTCTCATATACTTTCCTCCCATTTATTTTTTTTGCTCTCTCTCCTCTTTTCTCTCTCCTATCTTTTTATCAGCTTCTGCTGTTTTTTCCTAACTCATTGTGATGTTCCGAATGTGCTTGATGAAACATTAATAAATGAGGTAATTTACTTCAGTCACCCTGAATGTGTTTTTATTCTTATTTTCATGTTTTTCTCTGGGTCTGAACTGCTGGGTGGAGTAGTTTTCAGTGTTTATGTAGTAACAGTATATGATCATATGAACTTTAATAATCTAATTAATAATCAGGAGTTACAGAAGAAATACCAAAACTCTCCTTCAGCAGTTTCCTACGAGAGCTTTCTTCCAGACTTGGGGTTGTTTGTGTGGAGACTTCAGTATGTTTGTGCTAGTGTGAAAGCTGATTTAGAACCTGGCTCTGGTCCAGAGAACCGATCCCTAGTTCTCCAGTTCTTCAGGGAATTCCAGTAATAATGCTGCACTTTGAATAACATGACTGGTTCATGCTGTCACGTTTGTTTATTTATTTATAGAGCCTCCAAATTAGAGTTCTAAATTAATTACTCTCATGTTTTTGTTTTTAGTAATTACATAATTTCCCAACTAATTTAGTTTTGACAGGCTGTGTAGCTAAAAATCTTCTGTGAAAATAGTCGTTAACAGTTAGAGTTGTTAGCAGGTGCTCCTCTGTGAGGACAGGCCACACCCCCAGCAGAGACACCACAGGAATGTTTACAAATGTTAATAAGCCCCTCCTCCAAAACAAGCAGGTGATAATAACCCCTCCCCCAAAACAAGCCTGCGACAATAAGCCCCTCCCCAAAACAAGCCTTTGATAATTATGCCCACCTCAAAAAACAAGCCTGTGATAATAAGCCCCTCCCCAGAACAAGCCTGTGATAATAAGCCCCTCCCCAATACATGCCTGTGATAATAATCCCCACCTCAAAAACAAGCCTGTGATAAGCCCCTCCCCCAAACAAACCTGTGATAATAAGACCTTCCTCCAAAACAAACTTTACTTCACTAAAAAAAAGTGGAGAAACTGCAAAAGTTCTGAACTTTCAATTTAAACCACATGAGTGTTTGTAAACTACATAGTTAAATACATACCTATGTAATTACATGTTTATAGTGTAGTACAATGACAGTAATAACAGCAGACTGGTAAGGGTTAAAGGGGCTTTGTTGTTACAGTGACAACCAGTCAGTTTCTGTCTGCTCTGTTATTGATCACCTGACATGTTTCCTTGTTACAGAAACAGAGTTAATCACTCGGAAAGCAGCTCAGCTAATTACACACATCACTGTAACAGAGAGAAAGAGAGAGAGAGAGAGAGAAAGAGATGGGTGAGAGATATTAATGAAGAGTGTGACTTTGGTCAGATCGGTCCCACTGACTCTGAATGTTGATGGTCACTTACAGTCTGTATCTTTAGCAGTTGGCCATAAAGGGCAGGGTTCCTTTAGGCAGCTCTTTAGGGCAGTGTTCTTTTAAAAATATTAATATAATATAGAGAGACAATTATATTATTATATAATAATATAATTGCCTTTCCTGGTGTGGTCAGTTCAGTGTAAAGGTCTAAATGTGGCTGGAGCTGACCCACTGGTATCTTGCCTGGTGAGTGTAATCATGGATCTGCAGGGCCATTTGGTAGAACCATTAGCATCAATGCGGAACACTGCTCCTTTAAAAACCTCAGATCTCTCAAACAGCAACACAGCAACCTTTACAGACACACAAGCATATACATATATTCGTTTCAGTTAGGGGTTATAGGCTCTGGCACCCCTTCATTATTATTATTATTATTATTATTATTAATATTATTATTATTAGTAGTAGTAGTAGTAGTAGTATTTCTTTCTTACTTTGATGAATTTCCCACCAGTAACATTCTCCTACCAGGGTCTCATTAACATTCATATTGTTTATTGTGGCCACACCCCCTTATAGATACTGTGCTCTGATTGGTGGTATATAAATATACAGCTATTGCAATGTTATCTTGATCTCTGAAATACATCTATAGAGAAAATGAACACATTAAAATATATTACAATTAATCAATTTATATTTTGAAATGTTGGAATATTGACATACAGTGGCATATCTCATCCAATCAGACACAAGACGATATAGAGAACCCAGGTCTGTGAAACAGAGGTTTTATTTGGAGAATAGCTGAGAGCTGATTGTCAGAATGTTGAAAGTGAATATTAAAATGAGTTTGTGAAATGTTAAAAACTGAAGCAGGTCTCCTGAAATCGTGGAAAATCCACATCAGAGCTGAAAAATGCTCTTTTTCAGAGGCTTTGTGTGAGCAAGAGTGGAAGGAAGTGATTTATTTAGTAGATTTAGATTTAGATTCCTCTTTTGATCAGAATTCGTCATCTAACCTTGGCGGAGAACAGCTGATTTAATCCGAGCGTTTTTTCCTGACATTCCTCCGTCTCCTTTCACACCAGCATGTGATCAGCTTTCAAAAGAGCCGGAAAAAAAGAAAAAACCTTTAAAAAGATTTGATGCAATCAATGGTAACTCAACTCCTCTGGGAGCTGTGAGGAAGAGGTGACTGAAACCAGACAGGAGACCATTTCCCTTCAACTGCACTTATCAGCCTTTCTTTATTTATTTCAGTCTGTTTTTCTTTTTCTCATCGTTATTGTGCTTTTATACCAGAGTGAGGTGAAGCACTGCAATGATATTTCAGTGTTTTAGCTTAAATAAATAAGCTGTCTGATTTACATTTTAGATTTGATTCAACTTGTAAGATGTGGACAGAATGTAGGAAACGGATTATTGTTCTGTTGATTCTTCGAGGTGCAATCAGCTCAAAATTTTCATCCATTAATGTTTGTATGATGATTTTATTTATTTATTTTTTTGGTTCTTTGTTCTGTATGTTCTTCGAGCATGAGTGTGGAGATATTTTTCAGATACATCAAACCATATAAAAGTGTGATTTAATCACCTTATTCATCAAGTTAAATTCAGTTTTTAACAAAATAAAAGAAAGTGATTTTGAATAATAGTGTGAATACAAATAACACTTTAGTACAGTGGACACTGTAATGCTATTATTAAGCCTTAACAAACCACAAGCACCTATTTATCTGCTCATTACTTTTATAAAGCATCAAGAGGTTAATTAGGCACTTTCCACAGCACTGGATTACACATCATAGTCTTTTGCTAAACATTATGGAAATTAAGATTTTTCAAAAGAAAATAAGAACATTATGGAGCAAGTGCTACTTTAGGGATTATATTCATGTTTATGATGTATAACATATAGTAAGTGTTCTACAGAGTGTTTATTTCCCTTACAGATAATGGGTTCTATATAGAACCATGAACACTCAAAGAACCATTTAGGCATTTAAATGGTTCTTTGAGTGTTCATGGTTCTATATAGAATAATAGAATAGTATGGTGAAACTGTTCTTCAGATTGATGGAGAATGTGTTGGATATGGTTCTATATAGCACCAAAAAGGGTTCTGCTATTGTTACAAGCTTGACATGGTACCAGCAGAAGAATGCTTTTTTGTTGCTATTTAGAAACATTTTTCAAAAAGGTTCTATATAGAACCATAATCAACACATTCTTCATCAATCTGAGCATGCAAATATTTTTTGAGTGCTCATGCATTTATATAGTACCCATTGTCTTTATTAAAGAACCCTATAAGAACCAGCTTTTTTAAGAGTGCAGTTAATGCTTAATAAAATAATAATTAGCAGCTGGTTAATTGGCAGCTACTGGCTTATGAAGGCTTCATAACACAATCATAATGGACATTTACAAAGTTGTGCAAAAGACTGTGATGCATAATACACAAATAAGTATATTATAATGTGGAGACAGTTAATAAGAAGTTCTCTTCTTCTTAATGCTTAATGAGAGCATTACATTATGATTATTACTATCTGTAATGTATTTATAATGTATATAAAGTAACAGAGCCATTTGCACCACACTGAGAAAGTTGATTCAAATGTGTGCATCAGTTCCCTGTGAATAAAATTTGTTATATCAGCACAATTTCCATTTCAGCTCACTCACTGTTGGCAAGAATTGTGTTGATGTAATATATTTTATTCATAAGTGATGTACACATCTGAATTAAGTAAAGTTAGTCAGATTAAATCTGTGCTTTTTTTAGTGGTCATCAATCCAGAACTGAAGGTATATTTCTTTTTCTGAGATTTCAAGATCAGCAAGTTATCTAATATATATATATATATATATATATATATATATATATATATATATATATATATTACTATTTTGAATTTACAGGACAAATAAGTAATAATCTCAAGACAGAAAATGGCTTCCATATGATTCAAGTGTGTATAATGGTTCCACATAAATAAACTAAATTCTTACCAAAAGTAAATAAACTGAAAGACAAAAATGTGTTGATGCAACAGAATTTATAATAATGTGGGGCTGATGTACAAATATGAATTAAGTAAAGTAATTTTTTTCAGTAGATATTTTTGCAAGTGCAAAACAGTGCTGTGCATCACTTCCTATCAGACAATAAGCTAACTAGCAAAAAATAATAATTACGTACAGTTCAAATATTTCCTGAATCTGTAGAGTCACCCTTTCCATTCCATTTTATCACAAGATCATACGTGACTCACATCCGGAGTTATGAGGCTATGAAGAGGGACTGAGATACATGCCAGCTGCCTCTCTGATTCCAGAGGGCTAATTGCTGTTGTTACGTTCTGGTCTCAAGCAGGGAGAAGTAGGACAGGTATTCTTTGTTCGGGTCAGCTGTTGGTTCTGAATGCACAGTGGAAAAACCCATTAAAGGTATATTTATACAAACTTTAGACCAATCAGAAGGAGCTCTGTGTTGTTTTTCCTCATCATACTAACTTCATCTGTTGTATATGAAGGGGTTACTGATGGTCTAAACCCTTCTTAAGAGATTTCAGGCCTGTTTATGGTGCAAAATGTTTGAAAATTATGTTCTGTTCATGTATTTGTAATTTGACAGGTTAATGACTGTCCTCAGTTTGCAGTGGTCAGCTAGGTGACAGGCACTGATGCGCATTATCAAAAGATCACAGTCTGTCTGTCAGCCAGTCATTTGTCATCTGTAACCAAATCCTGAAGTGACCTCACCAAACAAAACAAAGAGATTGTTCTAAAAGCTAATCATCATGCTTTCATCCAATCAGCTGCAAGCATTCCCAGTACATCCCTGTTTAGTCCCATTAAAACTAGTGATTTAACAGATTATCTTCGTTAATGACACACTAATGTTTACATGTTGAATGGCCCTGGCCATTTAAACGGTAAATAGGTTCTTTGCATGATGAAATGGTTCTTCACATTGATGGAGAATGTGCTGTGTGTAGTTCTATAAAGAACCTTTTTTGAAAATGGTTCTATGTGGCAACAACAAAAAAAAAAGATTCTTATATTTTTACAAGCTTGACATTAAAAGAAATAGCAGTGTTATAAAGAACCACATGCAACACATTTTCCATCAATCTGAAGAACAATTTCACCATGCAATTAACCAGTCAAGCATGCAAATGGTTCTGAAACTCATAGATAGACTAGATTCTGCATTGTAACTTTTATTCTGATCATCAGATCACAACAATGAACAACTTAAAGGCTTATAAACATTATAACTGTAAAAAATGATTTAACTTATATAATAATATAAAAATATAATAATCTGATTTGCTTTTGAGTTCAGTGAACTTAATAACAATGAATAACAATTTAATAAGTTAACAGAATGTAAAACACAGATTTTTGTTCTGTGAACTTACTACATATATTGAAATAACTTATATATACATATAGATGCTGTCGGAACAAAACCTTGTATCTCCAAAATGGCAACTTTACATGAGAAAGAAAAAAACATGCTTTACTTTTAATGTAAGTCAATGGAACCAGACATTTTTCCAAGTCATTTTGGGCCATTTCCTTTAGTCCATTCTGCATGAATGGACCACATATTTTCAAGTTATATTCAACTTATATATATATATATATATATATATATATATATATATATATATATATATATATATATATATATATATTCTAGCACTCATTTAAAAACATGCAGACACTGTAGTCTATTTGCACTAGCTAGGTTCCCTTCTCTAATGGACAACAAAGAACTTTCTAGATAAGAGCGTCTGCTAAAAGCTGTTAACAGAATACAAATATTCATGGCAGACCACTGGAAACATTCAGAATGTGATCTTAGAAGAAAAAAAACAGATTATAAACGGAGCAGATTATAAGAAGTGATTCAGGTTCCCTGGAAGAACATTGTGTGAACTAGTGCTAGAACTTTTATATTCCATATCGTTTATTTAGCACCAATTTCACTGAGACAGATTCCTTGTACAAATGTTCTCAGCCAGTAACCTGATTGTGATTGACATGCATTTCTCTCCAACACTGAATTAGTGACAGTCCCCACTAGTTGCTCTGGAGGCTAATTCCTCCTCCGGAGGGTCAGGTGTCCTCAGGATTTTAAGGGGGGGTTCCACCTGCTCTTTGGGGGCTGAATGGGGCAGGTGTAGAGCAGAGCTCCAAGGACACCCGATCCCTTCTAATCTAATCTCTCATCTCCTAATGAGTAATCCAGCCCGCACTCTGAGTGTGTTCCTCTTTGTGGAGCTGGGCCTAATTACCTCTCGCCCAGTTAGCGTCAAACAAGGCCCCAGTGCTTCAGAGAGAAACCCGACCGCCCCCCAGCGCCGCCCCTCCGCTTAGCGAGGAGATACGCCGTTCCGAGAACAGAGGGCCGTTGTTCCAGCAGGGCGGCGATAGACGCGTTTGATCCGTCGATGTGGCGGCCACGAAACAGACACCACAAACCCCCCCCCCTCATCTGCACCCCCCACCCGCCACTTTACCTTCTCCTTCACTTTCTTCTCCCTCGCTAAGCTCCTCTTTCAGGTCTGAAAAGGATTACGGCAGAGACGGTGAAGAGCTCCCTGCTGAAATAAATATCCTGATCTGAGAGGCATGTGGTGGGTTTAGCTTTAGAAACAAGAGCGGCCACTGTTCACAAAAAGAGAGCGATGAAGAAGAAAGACCTGGAGGGTTAATGATTTTTAGATTTATCCAGTTAGCAAAGAAGTGGACACTGCTGAGAAGAATCTCTTACAGATTCCTCAACGTGTGGAAATAAAACATCAAATTCCCCCACTCTACCCAGCATTGCTCCAAGTGCAGTCTAAGATATGTTTGGTGTCTGAAATTCTACTTTAGTTTTAAGCACTGGAGCTACGAGGCAAGTGTAGCTAACAAGTAGTGGTAGCCTATTAGCATCACCAATTAGCATGGTGCTAACTGCATGCCTATATCACCACATGCTTAATAAATATCTTAAATTCACTATTTGAATATTTCTCATAAGATCATTGTATGCTTATTGTAAAGATTATTTAACTTATTTCTAGACATTTCTTACCTGTTTTGAGTAAAATAATCTCGCTACACTGGCAGATAATTTTGCTTTGTTCAAGTATATTTCTTAAAAGTAGCAACAATGTCCAGAAATTCGTTATATAATCTAATAATCAGCTTACAATAATCTCAATACCAGAAATATTAGATATGTAGAATTAGCATAAAGACTGGTCATCCAATTAGGTCACATGTCATCTGCAGCCAATTTATTCTATTATTATTCCATATTTTGGTGTTTTGCGTGACTGTGAGCATGCAGTGTTCTCAAAATATAGATTTTTTATTCGTAAATATATAAATATTTGAAAATTTCTTTCAGGGATGCATATATGCTGTCACAGATACAAAGTACCAGCATCAGTAGGTAACAGCCAACTTACAGCAACATAAACATAAAACTAGGTAAACTATAATTAATGCAATACTATATACTGTCATGACGTATTATATAGGAGCAATAATATATATTTCTGAGACATATTCAGTACACAGATTCAATTTTGTTTCCGATTATAATAGCAGCTTCCATTGTATGTGATCTGCACACTGCTATAATTATTTCAGTAAATTGCTTAATTATTGATATGATAATAATTAAGCAGAAATAAGAAAGACTGTTAATGTGAATGACCGTTTTGCTGTAACTCAACTAATGACTTGATCATAAATATGTTCTGAAAACAACTGTATTTCTAGCTTACAGGTGGGGCAGGTTCTTTTTCTCATTACTGACTCTGACTAAGCGAAGCAACACTCTATTTTGGGTTTAATTAGAGTTTTTAGTGTACAGAAATATTGCAAATATCTCAGCTCCTTCACAGATCAGTCACTCTTAATGAAGTGACATGCCTAATAATATCAGTAATAGGCAGAAATACATCTTCGTATGAGGGAACTGAAGGTTCCTCTCCAGACAGCAAACCTTTTCTGAGAGGCTAATGCTCACATGTGGACAGACATTAATCACATAATGTTGGTACAAATAAAAGGTAAGTGCATAAAAGGATATCTTAGCAACTAGTCTAAATATCTAATATTTATCATTCAGAGATTCTTGATTATATTATTTTTTTTTTTTAGATATTTGAAATGATGTTTGATCTGCCAATGGAATAAAACATTTTACCTGATAAAATTACAGTACTGTGAAAAAGTATTTGTCCCGAACTGATTTCTTTTACTTTTGCTTACTTGTCACATTTAAATGTTTCAGATCATCACCTATGTGAAAAAGTAATTACCCCCTAAACCTAACAACTCAACTCTGCTTGGTCACAAAATGACAGGCGGACATTCTCCTTCAGGATTTTCTCATAAATAGCAGAATTCAAGGTTCTATCAATTATGATGAGTCGTCCAGGTCCTGCAGAAGCAAAGCAGCCCCAGACCATCACACTACTACCACCATGTTTCACTGTTGGTATGGTGTACTAATGGTGGAATGTGGTGCTAGCTTTATGCCAGGACCCTGTCTTACTAAACATTTCACCTTTGACTCATCAGTCCACAGAATGTTATCCCAAAAGTCTTGAGAATCATCTAGATATTTTTAGCGTATGTGAGATGAGCCTTTGTGTTCTTCTTGGTCAGCAGTGTTTGCACCTCTCCCATGAATGCCATTTTTGTCCAATGTCTTTCTTAATGTGGAATTGTGTTCACTGAACTTAACTGAGGCAAGTAAGGCCTGCAGTTCTTCAGATGTTCATCTGTGTTCTTTTGTGACCTCCTAGATAAGTCGTCAATGTGCTCTTGGTGAACTTTTAGGAGGCTGGCCACTCCTGGGAAGGTCCACCACTGTTTCAAGCTTTCTCCATTTGTGGATAATGGTTCCCACTGTTGTTTGCTGGAGTCCCAGAGCCTTGGCTTTGTAACCCCTTCCAGACTGGTAGATTTCAATGACTTTGTTTCACATCTGTATTTGAATCTCATTTGAATGTGGCATCATGTGCTGCTTGTTGAAACCTTCTAGCCTGCTTCACATTGCCAAACAGGGTCTATTTAAGTGATGTTTAGATTCAGCAGGTCTGGCAGTAATCAAGCCTGGGTGTTGCTGGTGAAATTGAACCCAATAATCAATTAAATTTGATTAACTGGTTGCTTTTGTAGTGTCAATTACTTTTTCACATGAGGTTTAACCTGTTTTGTGAAGCTGGTGAGACTGAAGCAGGTACAGACAGATTCCAGATTGAAGACCCTCGCTGAGAAAATGTAAACCATCCTAAAGGAAGCTGTGTGGACATTATTGGAAGATCTTGTGGAGTAATGATGAACTTGAAAGTTTCGTACACATTTGAAGGTTTTAGAAAAGTGGACAAGAGTTTACATGATAGCTGAAGTGACCATGTTTCATGTTCAGAACAAACTTTTTGATTTATTTAGAGTTCAAAATACTTTTCAGACTTAAATATGAGCATTGCAGAATGCATATTGTAAATAGTAAGAGTTATCAATATTGAATCTTATGGTAAAATGCATTTTAATAAGATTTTATCAACCAGTCCAGATACACTGTCATCTATAAACATGAACACAAGCACAGCTGTAATTTAGGACTATTTTAATCTGTCTTAATCTTTACTGTATTTCTTGTACAGCTGTCTTGGTGTCTGTGTGGAGATGTAAAGGCCAACCTCTAATTTCTAACTTCCTTTCGTCCTCCTGAATGAAATGAGATTAAAGCATTGAATTTTTTACTTTGTGCTAGAAATGTCCAGCACCTCGTGTGGGCTGGTAAGCTGTTGGGTTTTAATTAGCATGGTTCTCATGGGTTTGTCTCTGATAATTATCTAGGACATAAATAATGCAAAACTCTATTTTTCTTTTCTGAGGTGCTACTTTTTCTTTCTGTGCAGACAGTAGGACGTTAATTATTGTGCTTAATTCTTCAGAAGTGGGTTATGAGAATGTGCATGTAAACAAACATAGGTTCTTATCAGGAAATCTGCAGGTTTACATGCGTTTGTAGATTTCTTTCTTAGCCTGAGAACACGTTCTGCTCCAGTTTGAGGAGCGTCAAGAGTCTACCTTCTGAATTACGACTCCAATCACTCTCCTGTCATTTAAATGCTTCTTTAAGCCAATTAACATCTGCAGGCTTTTAATCTGTTACAGTAGCAAGGAGATGTTTTGCTGTTTGGATTATATTAACTCTATCAAAATGTTGTCGCACGTGATCTTTAGAACTTCGATGATTTTAAGTCCTCTGAGAGAGAAACATGCACTTTTGTCCTGAGCTCCAGTTTGGCAACTTCATCATTCACTTGACGGAAGTCAGAGACCTGCTTTAATTTCTTTAATTTCCAGTCAAAATGGCCATTCAGTCCATGTTCTTCATTTTTCAGGAGATATTTTTGAGAATATTAGTTATGAGATAATCTATTTGCATAAAGAATGAGATAATCAAAGGTGAACAAACAGGAGGTTCCAAAACTAGAGTTCAAAAAATGATTCAATGAAAGGAACAGTAAATGCGATGATGCCTAAAGCTCTTGACAAGTGACCACCATCACCACTGCTGCCCGCTCCCAGCAAAAAAACACATTCAGCAGCAAAAAAGAGATGTAAATAAAAACAGAATAAGAGTTAGCATTTACGCTGCATTTCACCAGTGGAGCCTGGAGCTCTTGGCGAGTAAAGGGATGAGGCTTGATTTCTGAACTTGCAACATTTCTTCTAGACTGGTAAGTCAACAGCTGGGTCATTCTACAGAAATGTCCACTTTTCTATCCATCCATAGGTGTCACTGGTGTTACGAATCCTCATTGGCGTTACACATAAGAAAGGTAACACCAGTGACATTTTTAATGAAAAAGGCATTTTACAAAATGGCTGCTACAGAGCATCAAACCACATGTTGTCAATCATGGAATATCCACTATAATATGTAATTTAATCCATTTGTATTCTATTTTTTTCACAATGACCTTAGAATAAAGTAGGTCATACCAGTGATGTCAACCAAAGGCTTCATATGAAATCATGAGCTAAATGAGAAAATCTCTGATAACTGAAAGACACAGTGGACTCACCATGTGCTTTTTTCATAGATCCTCAGAAAATAGGTAAAAGAAAGTCGTGATGTCATCAGTATGATTTTTATTTCAAAGTAAGAGATTTTTGTTATGCAGTAACACCAGTAACATGACTCCTGGGGACCACAACTTTCATTATATATTTTATAGTATTTATTTGGCATTTGTTTTCTTTTCATTTAATGTAGATATTCCATAGCAATGTATAGATCATTGTAGTTAAAATTGCAGAAAAATGCAGAAAAGATTTTTCTTCAAAACATGGCCTCACCCTTTACACATGACTGTGGAGACAAGCACTTCTGTGGTGCTTGGAATTCTAGATAATTGATATAAAAACCAATATTGCTAAATAAATGGCTCAAGAAGGTGTAATTATTAAAATATTATTATTATTATTATTATTATTATTATTTTAAATATAAATAAATTGCAATCCTAACATTCTTTTAAGTGTAATATATCTGTAAACCCTAGGGACACAAAAATGGACGTTTCTGTAGAATGACCCATCTGTTAATGCTAACACTGGCTATAGTGATAGCGATCTAGAGAGGAGTGAAGAAGGGAGGAGGAGGGACTGTGCCTTTCCTTGTTTCTTATGATAGGGGTGGACAAAAAAAGCAAAACTGTCTGCCAGTACAGTGAGATGTGCTTTAAAACATGGATTAGCGTTCGTTTATTAGGTATGAAACATCAAATGTAATCTGCCCGCTGCTTTCAGCTACACAGTGAAGTTTAGCTTATGTCTATGGCTTAAAGTGAGTTACACTGTGTCCTAAACCATATCTACAAGCCTGATCCACCTAAATGAAAGCTAGATGCATTTTATCATTATATGATAATCTAGCTTATTTTTTTTTACTTGTTTTGAGTCATTTTGGCAGATCATTTTGCTGGTTTGAAGCATTTCTTAAAACAAGCAAAATTATTTGCCACTATAGTGTGACTTTACTAGATAAAATGACAACACAAGTAAAAAAAAGTCTAGAAATAAGTTAAATAATCTTAAATTAAGCTTACAACAATCTCAACAGGAGAAATATTAGATTTCTTGACTATATTTAAATAATTTTACTTGACAAGATACCATTTTTGCAGTGTGAAAGGGTCGAGAGAAGTTTTGGGAATGTATTTACAGAAAAGATTTGGGTGACCATTGACTTCTAGCATTTGTAAGTTACATTAGCCTCATAGCTTCTTCATTAATTTGGATCTTGGCTGATCAGATACATCTAGGGTAAATGGGAAATTGTGTAAATTTGATATTTCATAGAACTACTCTTTGAAAGATTCACTTTCTAAGATTTTAAGATTAAAATATTTCAAAATTATATACAATTATCAATACAGTGTGAAGAAATAAACGTTTTGATGTTATATCAAAGATGTCTGTGTACCATGTCGCAGAGATTTTGAAATCTATTAGCATAACATCAGTCCAATATGAGTGGATGAATAAGTAGCACTGCCCTGAGGGTGTATTCCAACCTCTTGTTAATCATGTTGAAGGTCCCACCCATGGTTAAACCGTTTAGGCACAAGTAGCCAATTAAAGGAACGGTAAAAGTGATAATGGCTGAAGCTTTTGGCAAGTGACCATCATCACCACCGCTGCCCAGCAAGAAACCACGTTCAGCAGCCAAGAAGAGACATAAATAAAAGCAGAATAGGAGTTAGCATTGGCGCTGCTTTCCTCCGGAGTGGAGCTCTTGGCGAGTAAAGAGATGAAGTTTGATGCTGAACTAGCAGCGTTTCTTCTAGACTGGTATTTCAACAGCTGTTAATGCTAACATTGGCTATTTAGCAATAGCAATTTAGTGAGGAGTGAAGAGAGAGGAGGAGGGACTGTGCATTTCCTTCTTTCTTATGATAGAGGTGAACACAAAACTTTCTGGTGAAATGTCGCCCCCTATTTGTTTGGAGTGTGGAGTATGAATTACTGGTTGCGTCATCTTACATATTGGTCCTTTAACCTAATCAACATTTAGCTAAATATTAGGTTAATGATGCTATGTTTACTTGATTAATAAAACAAAAAATAAGCATTAATTACACAAAATTTTGACTTAGCAAGTCTTAATTTCAGTTGGGTTTCTCTGGGAACAACTTCCTAACACCCATATACAGCTGAAGAGGGGGAATACATTCACATCCGTCACTGTGCCGGACCGATTGCTAATTGATAAACAAATGGAAATGTTGGCTCTGTGAGTGCCTCGGCCTGCTCTCCACGGGCCTGGCTGACCAGATGGATATTGTAAGTTAATGAATGTAGAAAGGCCAGTTTTGCACAGCTATGACTCTGCTTTGGGTGGCTCTAATGGCGTGTGGTTGATGTAATGTGCTCTCCTCTGGGGCTCTTCGGCTCTCAGCTCTGTGAACGCTCTGTCTGGGGGCTGATTAGACGTACAGGATGTGTGAATGAGTGCGGTTGTCCTGCTGGTCTGATGGACGCTGCTTTCCTGAGTGGACAATAGCAGTGTGAGTGTGTAGGGGAGGTTATGCCCCCTGCTGGTGAACCAGACCTTTACCTCTTTACTCTTTACCTGTCTGTACAACAGCACTGGACTTGTGTTTAGAGTTCAGTCAGTTGTACTGGCGTGTTTCTATATATGTTGTGATACTGATACTGAATGTTAATGTAAAATGTGTAGCTCTTTGAAGTCTCGTGCTGTAAGATGATTTGTTTGGAGTTTACATGTGGACTTGCCAGGGCTTTTTTCCCACATATTTACACAGGTGTAAATATCCTTTCTGATTAATCAATTTTGGTGTTCTTATACATCTTATAATAAATATTAATAATAAAATGTGATATAATTGTAATACTATTATTATTGCACAAATAATGTTCTCGGTTCTAAAGAGCCCTAACTGTTCTACACATGATGGTTTATGGCAGATTAATAAAAAATTCTCCGGTAAAACTGATGCAGCTCCTGCTGACAAAACAAACCCCAAAAATCACAACCTGTACAATTCACAGCTTTTCAGAAAACAGAGCCCAGTTATCTTAATGTAGGTGTGGCCATAGCTTAGGCCCTTCTTTCTTTTTCCTCCTTTCATTCTATCTATTTATCTTTCTCTCTATCATTTTCTCTTTCATTCACTTTCTCTCTCTCTCTCTTTATTTCTCTCTCCCATTTTCTCTTTCATTCTTTTCCTCCCTCTCTCATTATTTCTCTCTCTTTGTCTCCCCTTCTATTGTTCTTTCTTTTATCTTTTTTCACTTTCTCTCTCACATTTATCTGTCTTTTTCTTTGTCTCTTTTCTCTCTATCTCTCTTATTTTTTTCTCTCTCTCCTTTCTCTCTCTCTCTCTCTCTCTCTCTCTCTCTCTCTCTCTCTCTCTCTCTCTCTCTCTCTCTCTCTGTGGTTCGTTTAACAGAGACTGATTGGATTGTTTGGAGGGAAAGCAGCTCTATCATTCTCCACATTCACCACCAAATGAAGCGCGAGAACCTGCAGCTGAGTGTGTTTGTGTGTGTGTGTGTGTGTGTGTGTGTGTGTGTGTGTGTTCATCCTGAATAACGTTCAACAGTGTTCTCCATCCATGTTCTCCATGTGCCATGATCCTGCAGCTGTGGGTAATGAGAGATGATAGGATGGCAGTCTGAACATTCAGCTCTTCTTCTTTTACAGATACACTTTGACTACAAAGATACACAACTACTAGAGTATAAGCTTCTATTACTTATTAGCTACATTAGTGTTGAAGCTCTAGTGCTAAAACTAAAGAAGCAAACTTGGCTGAACATGTTTCGGCTGATTGACTACATTTGGGGTACATTTGCGGGGGATTTTATCTTCTACCAAATCCACACGCGGGTCCAGCAGCAGTATGGAGGGATGCGGAGATGCGCGCAACTGCTACAAAGCACTTCAACTTTGCTCCGCTACAAATTAGGACACATTACGTGGTGTAACGGTGATGACAGCATCACATAAGGATGTCACAGGAAGACACGAGGGCGTGTCAGTGAGTCACAGAGGTGAGACAGGTGAGACAGGCAGGACAGGTGACAGTGGCCTGCAGGTGTTGCTAGGTGACAGGTTGCCCTGGTAGCGACAGGTCCTCATGTGTATGTATGGCCGGGTTCACAGAGACAGACATACTGACGTTTGAGGAGCAAGAGGTGGGGTGTTGGGGGGGGTCAGTGTGGAGACTGTCCTCATTAGCCTTCTCTCTCTCTCTCACACACACACACACACACACACACACACATGTACACACACCTTTGTCTGTACAGAAGCTTGCAAATTAAGACTCAAAGACTGCATCTTGGTTCACTATACACTATTCTAACACTATGCCCTATACTCTTACACTATACACTATATTCTAACACTTTGCTCTCACACTACACATTATTCTTACGCTATACTCTTACACTATACAATATTACTATGCACTATGATCTAACACTATAATCTTACACTATACATTATTCCTACACTATACTTTTACGCTATACATTATTCTTATGCTATGTACTTACATTATACACTATTCTAACACTATACCCTTACACAATACCCTGTTCTTACACTATACCCTTACACTATACACTATTCTTACACTATACCCTTACACTATATACTATTCTTACACTATACATTATTTTTACACTACACCCTTACACTATACACTGTTCTCACACTATACTCTTACACTATACACTATATCCTTACACTATACACTATTCCTACACTGTACTCTTACACTTTACACTTATTTTCTTACAGTTAAGTTTCCTTAACTATCTAGGTAAGTGTTCTCCAACCCTTGTCCAGGACAGCTACCTTTGTGCATCCAAAAAGCTGCCCTGCCCCTTACTGAACTCTAATACATCTGATCCAACCAATCAGGGACTTGGGAAGAGGTTTATTAGCTGAAGCAGGTGTGGCAGACTGTTGTAGAAACTAGGAAAGTAGCTCTCCAGGACCAGATTTGGAAACAACTGAGCTAGTCTCTGCATTTTCTGTAAGGTGGTATCATTTTAAAGCTTAAGACTACAGTCATTATTTATCAATAAATAGCGCACGATTCCTCACATCATTGAATAGTGTCTACGTTTGAATTTATTCAGCTAAACTTAAATATCACCAAACCTTTTTGATCACCATTCTAACATTTTAAATCATTGACTGCATATCGCAAAAAAAAGCCTAATGGAAATAACATTGGGTACGAATCAATTTTTAAAGACACCAAATTTACTTAAATGCAAAATTTTTATAATTTCAAACTGCAGTTTCCTCTGCATTCTCCGCCCCTTCCTGTCTGCGCCTAACAGTGTGCAACGGTCCTCACTTGATTTCTCTGTAGTTCTGGAACATGATCTAAACATCCAAGACACACTGGATCCTAAGAATGGTCAGTACACTGGGTCAGAGACTCAGCTACAGTGGTTTTGAATTCTCTCTCTCACAAATTCATAAATTATAGTTGGCTGATGGGCGCAGTGACGGTCTCCGTGCTCTCCTGCCTGAAGAGGAAATTGAAGATATTTTTCGTGTGTTTTCTGAGCCGGTGTGAAGGCCAGTCCAGAGGGATATCCCAGCAGGCCATTTTCCGTTTAACTCGGCTTATGGCCCTCACAATCCTGATTGCTTCATTTTTCGCTGGAGTGGCCTGTGCCTCTCAAGACTGGTGCTAATTATTTCCAGAATAATAAGAAGAGGCAGATTAGAGTGTTTGGCAGGCAGATGTATTGCACCGTTCGTTAGCCTCGCTCATATTTGCCTCAGAATTGAATGACCTATTAGAGCGGATTAATTCTGCTTTAAAAAGTGAAGCGGTCTCCTATGTCCTGTTTGCTGGCTTAACCCAGCCTTCCCAAATCCACCGGGATACACACTGTACTGAGCGGCATCATTGCCAGAATAATAATAATCATAATAATGATAATAATAATGTGGTATGACACAAAAACAGATAATATCAGCACTGTGTTCCAGTAAAAATAGATGTTAAATTAAATCAACTTTCTATTGAATCATGTCTGATTCTATATGAGTGCTGCAGATGTAGTTGTCAAGCAGCTGTTTTACACAAGTTGCAGTTAATAAAAAGAATAATAATAATGTCTTTATTTATAGAGCGCTTTTCATACCAGTGGCAGCTCAAAGTGCTTTACAGACATGTAATAATGTGTTACAGTAATAGCCAAGACAATAAAAGATTGAGTTAAAAAATAAATACCAAAGAGCTGTAGAATTTGAATTGAATGCTAAGATAAAGAGAAACATTTTCAAATGTTTCTTAAACACGTGAACTGAGCTTGACCTTCTAATAATAGGTGAATTGAGTTCCACAGTTTGAAAGCAGAAAAACAGAAAGAGTCTCTTCATGTTTTCTGTAATATATGGAAGGTATTTGCAGAAGGTCAGTATCTGCAGATCTAAGATCACATGTTGGAGTACAAACAGACATTATGTGATGTAAGTAGTTCTTTAAGGTCATTTAAAGCCTTAAAAACTAGGAGCAGAATTTTAAAACCTACCCTGAAAGATACAGGTAGCCAGTGCAGTTCTTTTAAAATCGGTGTGACTGCTTGGTTTTTGTGGGATTTGAGCTGCTGCATTTTGTAGAGTTGTAGAGCATGTACTGTTTCCTTAGGGGACCCCAGTAAGAAGATCATTACAATGAACAGCTCTGCTTGTAACGAATGCATGAACAAGTTTCTCTGCATCACTATGAGATAGAAAAGGCCAAGCTTTAGCGACATTTCTTAAATGATGAAAAGTTACTTTCATGACTGCATTTAAATGCGAGATTAGACAGAGCTCAGTGCTCAGTGGATCACATCCATGTTTCATACTACAGGTTTGGTACACAAAGCTAAAGAACCAAGTTTCTCATAAAGCGGCTTTCTCTGAGTTTTAGTACCAAAATCAGTATTTTAGTTTATTTCGCTATTAAGTTATAGGAAAGTTGACATCCACTGAGAAATATCTGACACATAGCTGGTAAGTCTGTCAACAGAGTTTTGATCATCAGTAGGAATCAAAATGTATAATTGAATGTTATCACCACAGCTATGTAAATTTATATTATGCCTCCTAATGACATCACCTAGAAGTAACATGTACAAAGAGAAGAGCAAGGGCCCTAAAACTGAACCCTGTGGGACTTCACAAGAAAAAAAAATTTTAATATTAAAAAAGTGTATATATATATATATATGTATAGTAAATTGCTTCAATGAATGATTTCCCAGTGAAAAGAATTGTCTATGCATTAAATATGATTTCCACCATTCTAGAACTTGAGAGACCTACAAAGCATGCAAGGCGTTATATTAGAATCTTGTGATCAACAGTATCAAAAGCTGCACTGAGATCCAATAAGACCAGAATAGAAGGATTTTGTGCATTTATTTTCTGCTTCAAATCAAATTGCTCTACAAGTCTAATAAATTCTAATGCATTATTGTCTGATGGATTATCATTATGTAAGTTGAAGTCTCCAGAGAAATGAATTTTATCATAGCTTGTGGATACATTTGATATTAGTTCTGCAATTTCTGCCAAAAAATTACTATTTCGCTGGGGAGGTCTATATATAAGTGTTGCAAAAAGGTTGACCGCAACATATTCAAAAGACAGAAATTCACCTACAGTGGTATTTTTGCAGTTGAAGTCACTATTATAAACACATGTAACTTGTGTTGTAACCCACATTTATTGGAATTCAATTCTACTGTAATTCAAATTTATTATAACTTAACCTCAATGTGAGGCAGTTTTACTGTAATTCAATGCTACCGCAACTTGACTCTACTCAATTTACTGTAAGAAACTCTGTTGTAACTCAGTTTTACTGTAACCCAATTTCTTCTGTAACTCAACACTAGGCTAACTCTTCTGCATTGTAATTTTCCTGTAACTCAGCTTTACTGTAACTTATCTATTGTAACTGCACTTTACAGTAATTCACCTCTACTGTAATGCTACAGTAACTCTTCCATACTGCTATAGTAACTCAACACTACAGTAACTCAACTCTACTGTAATGCTGCAGTATCTCAACTCTACCATAACCTTACTGTAACTCAATTCTACTGTAAATTTACAGTAACTCAACTCTACTGTAACTACAGTAACTAAACTCTACCATAAAGCTGCAGTAACTAAACTCTACAGTAACTTTACTGTAAATCTACAGTAACTTAAAGCTACAGTACCTATTGTAACTCAACTCTTCTGTAACTATAGTTTACCATAACTGTACACTAACTCAACTCTACTGTATCTGCACTTTTCTGTAACTCTACAGTAGCTCAACTCTACTGTAACTCTGCAATAACTCAGCTCTACTGTAAATCCATTTACTGTAACTCTTCTTTATTGAAGCTCAACTCTACTGTATCTCTGCATTCCTATAATTGCACTGGATATCACTTTACAGGAAGACTGCCCTCATGAAGAGTTTCTGAGTAAAAAAAATCATTAATAAGCTGTTACAACACATTAATAAAAAGCGAAACTGTGATTCATTGTTTGCCTAATAGTGAGCTTGCATTAGTCTACACTGTTAAAGCTCAGATGCTTTTCTTCTGCATCAGTCAGCATTAATTCTTCAATTGTATTGCATATTTGTATTATATTTTTAAGGTGTTTATGATCTAATTAATAACCATTAATAAACTAATATTAATCCACACATAAACTGTTTATAAGGGTAGTCTTATTGTTAAGTGGTACCTTTTGAGTAATTCAATGTTACTGTACATCAAATTAATTCAATTTTTTTTATATATCTCAGCTTTATTGTAATAATGCATTTTTTTTTTAAATCTCTATTTTAGGTCCACTCATATATATAAGGCATGATAATACTGTCTCCTGCCATGGTGCTTCAGATAATTTATTACTGTACATAACACTCTCGCGCTCATCTAACAGACAATACAAGTAGAAACAAGGTCGTTTAGAATGAGAGCGAAGCAGAGCAGCACATGATCCAGGATTATTACAGAGTTAATCAGCAGGATGGAGGCTTTTCATATTGATCGGGAACTCGTTGGGTTTGGATGTGCTGGAGTGGAGAACAACAAAGGAAAGATGAAATCTTTTCATATAATAAACCTCCACTTTCCAGAGATGTTCGGTGTTAAATAACCATGTTGGGCAGTTTGGGTGATTCAGTAGCCCACGTGGTCAGCAGATCTTGAAAGGTATTAGTAAAAGAACATGTTTAAATATTGAATAAATCTGCATGTACCTGAATCTTTAGACATGTGCATGTGTGTCTCGCTCACATATCTCTCTCTCTCTCTCTCTGGATGTGAATGGATGGACAGTAGGACACTATTTTATCAGCGGACGACACGCATCAGTATTGAGAGTGGGGTTTGCAGGGTTTGAACACAATGCAGCCGTGGAGATAGCAGGGCTTTAATTCTCACAGGATTGTGCTGTCTGTCTGCCAGCAATCACAGGGAAACTGGAGTAGAAAATTAACTCGTTAAAAGCTTCAGCCATCACTCTGAGACTGCTAGACAAATCCATCCAAATACCAATCACCGTCTGAAATGGGAAAATACTGAGAGAATATGGCAGTCACAAAAGACACACACACACACACACACACACGCACACACACACACACACACACACACACACACACACACAGAACCTAGATTAAGAACAGACACACTCACAGCTTTGTTTTAATACAATGTCAGGACATGGAGTCATTTTCCCATTTGTTTTATGGGAGGGTTTTACATATGTGTATGTGTGTGTGTGTGTGTGTGTGTGTGTGTGTGTGTGTGTGTGTGTGTTTGTGTGTGTGTGTGTGTGTGTGTGTGTGTTACCTGATCTCACCACCACATGTAAATGAGCTTGTTGGATGTCCCATTCCAAAACCATGGGCAGTAATATGGAGTCCCCCCCCTTTGCAGCTGTAACAGCCTCCACTCTTAAGGGAAGCCTTCTGGGAATTTGTGCCCATTTGGTCAAAAGAGCATTTGTGAGGCCAGACACTCATGTTGGATGAGAAGCCTGGCTCACAATTGGCATTCCAGTTCATCCCAAAGGTCTTCAGTGGGGTTGAGGGCAAGGCTCTGTCCACATACTTTTGGCCATATAGTGTATGTAGTTCATATAGATCAAAAGTAGAGTCTAAATGTCTGAGACCATATTGAAAATTCCTTTAATTTAGTTCTGGAAATAAACAACAGAAAGTTTTAGAATTTGGAGATATAATATAATGAAGAAGAAAGGTAACTATTCAAACACAAGCAAATGTGTGAAATTGAGCATGTTGAGCTCTTTGTACTAAAAGGTCAGATTGTTTTAGTATTAAATTAGAGAAGAATGCAAAATAGAAGCATTTTCACCAGCGCTCTCAGACTTTTGGACCCCACTGTTGGATAGATTGTCTATGGATGTTCGACATATTAATAAACAGTCTGGTGAACTGGGCTAGGATCAGGGCTAGCTTTAGGACCAGGTTGAAGATTAGTTGCAGGTTTCGGGTTGAAGCTAAATTTAGGGTTAGGATTAGGGCCAGAGTAAGGGACAAATAAAGGGGAAATGAATAGATATTCCAATGTAATTTAAATGCAAGATAAGCATCTACAAAGCATCTACAGTGGGCTATATAAATAATGTTTCATAAAACTGATCTAAGCCTAATTCTAAACCTAGCTCTAATCTCAGGAAATACAAAGAAATGGTTTCCAGTTTCAGTATCACAGAATGAGCAAGGGAGAGCGAGAGAGAGTGAGAGATGGATAATGTCCAGCTCCACTGCAGTGGTGATTCTGTATTGTGTTTTCCTGAATGGTCATTACAGTCACTGTTTGGCAGGATGGTCAGCATCAGGCTTTCACTGTTCTCCAGAACCAGCAGAGAAGATATTAAAATCTCCACATGGCCTTCATTAACCTTTGCAGTTACTACTGTCGCTTTGCTGTGCTCTTTAACTGTACTGACAAAATGACATGTTTAATGACACAGTTAGTTATGTAAAGAATTACACTATTATTACATTAGATTTACATTTTATTTTTGTTTCAACATCAAAAAAAGACAAAAAAGCAAAAAAAAAAATAAAATAAACTTATCTATATATTCAATCAAATAAATTTTCCTCCCCGTAGGACTACTGTCTCTCTGTGTGTGAAATCTTGTAGAGTTGTTAGTGAGCAATGAAGGATGAAAGGGGAGGGGTGAGAACCTCCTGCTGTAAAGAACTATTCACACCTCTCTACAAAGATGGCCATGCTGAGATAATATGGATGACTGCAGCTTTCATATCATACAGTCCTGCACAACTGATGCATAGCACTGAAACACAATAAACACACACAGCATTTGAACACACAGCATTTACACACAATAAACACAGCATTTAAACACAATAAACACAGCATTTAAACACAATAAACATCATTTAAACACAATGAACACACACAGCATTTATACACAATAGGCACACAGCATTTAAACACAATAAACAGCATTTAAACACAATAAACACAGCATTTAAACACAATGAACACACAGCATTTATACACAATAAACACACAACATTTAAACACAGTAAACACAGCATTTGAACACAATAAACAGCATTTAAACACAATAAACACAGCATTTAAACACAATGAACACACACAGCATTTAAACACAATAAACACACAGCATTTAAACACAATAAACACACAGCATTTACACACAATAAATACACAGAATTTAAACATGATAAACACACACAGCATTGAAACACAATGAACACACAGCATTGAAACACAATAAAAACACACAGAATTAAACACAATAAACACACAGCATTAAACACGATAAACACACACACAGCGTTAAACATGATAAACACACACAGCATTGAAACACAATAAAAACACACAGAATTAAACACAATAAACACACAGCATTAAACACGATAAACACACACAGCATTAAACATGATAAACACACACAGCATTAAACACAATAAACACACAGCATTTAAACACACTAACACTTTTTAGAAATTATGAAGTTAAATAAATGTTGACCTGCTTGCTCACTTATGAAGACTTGTGAAGATTATCCAGTTCACTGACGGTTTTGCAAATCAAACACATTTACAGCTAAATACATTCATACATCAATATTATTGAAGAAAATGACTCTATTGTTCAACTGATGGAGCTCCAAAACAGGAGACAATGACATTTTATGATTCTATAAAGTGGTTAATGATCTGAAACATAAAGGTGCATCACAGAAGTGTCGTGGCGATAAAAAGTCGGTGTCACAATTTACTAAGAAGCTGCAGTGACTGTTTAAATGAAGGGGCGGAGCTGCTGTTTTGTCTTTTGACTCGTTTGCATATGCATTTATAGGAGTTTCCCTCTGAAAGCGTAGAATACTGGGATTCAATTATTATAATTAAGCACTAATGCTGATTTACTGAGTAAACACTGACTGTGTGCGTTTAACACCTGAGAAATGTATGATAGTTTATCGTACACATTTATTAATTAATAATTAATAATTAATAATGCTCGCCTTGTCACAATGTTTAATTTGATCAAGACAATAATAGACAAATGAAAAATAAACACACTGTATTTAATTCATTTATATTTCTAAACTCTAAACTGAGAAAAAGAAATTTAAATAACATAATAATAATAATAATAATAATAATAATAATAATAATAATAATACAAAGCTATGAGAACCAACACTATCTTTGAAGGTTGAAAAGCCCTTACGCTGGAGTTTGCAGCTCAGCGTGGCTGATTCTGCTGCTGAAGCTTTGAGATATTCCTGAAGAATCAGGCCTGAAAATGAGGCTGCTATTATTAGTTTCTGCTTTAATAAGCCACACAGTGCAGTGGTTAGCAGTTAGCGCCTGGGGAGTGGAGAGCATTATTTATTAGCAGCATTGGGCAGATGCAGGAGTTTAAAGGAGTCGTGCTGTTTTTACTGTAAAGGTAATCAGGCAGCATGACACTTATAATAGAAGCCAATAGGCAGATGCTAAATTCTGTCAGTAAACATTTGTGTACACCTCTATGCACACGTCTTAGACACCTAGGCACACTTATTAAAACTAATTAGTGTGAAAACATATCTGGAGCTTTTAGCTTTCGCTTTGAGTGACCCTATATTTTAACCCTCCGGGGTCCACAAATTCGCCGATGTTTCTATATATGTTTTTTCTGTCTTCGTGATAATACAGAGCAGAAATACAGTTCAAACATTTACTGAATCTCTAGAGTCGCACTTTCCATTCCACCTTATTAGGAGATCGTATGTGACTCACATCCGGAGTTACGAGGCTATGACGAGGGGCTGAGATACACGTCACACACGGTAATGACAATTGTAGCTCGTTTTGAGCAGAACTCCAAAACAACACAGTGGCTTTGTAAAGACATTAGAGCAGAACAGCTGGAGACTCGAGTCATCAAATGTTTGTTCAGGCAATTCAGCAGCAGTCCATTGACTTGTATTATAAGCAAGTTTAGAGTCTGTAGGTTTTCTGCTATTCTCTTGGTTCAGGCAAATGTGATGAAATGATTGTCCATGGAAGTTGACCATACCATACACATACAGCAGATCCACCCTTAACATAAACCTTCCTTAGCTTGAACCAGAGATCTGTAGAACATCCTAAATCTACCTTCCAGAAAAAGTACTGAAATAGTGATGGTAGTAAAAGTAAAAGTGCCTTTCCAAAAATAACTTGAGTATTACAAAAGTAGCATATGAAAAATATACTTCTATTTAAATATACTTCTATACTAATTTCAGATTAATTTTCCATAATTCAGTGGTTACGATATAAACAAAGCCATTCAAAGTGATTTGATGTGAAATAATTTATTTGTAGAGAAACCAACTAATAGGAACCAGGGGTCACAATGACTACAACACAATTATAGCCATTTTATTTACTATCCAAAACCACCAGTGAACCTACATGTGTCTTCTGAGTTTTTATGTGGAATGTTACCATATGATGGTAAAATAATCATAAATCTGACAATAATATATATATTTTTTTGTTTTGTTTTGTTTTTCTGGGGACTACTTTTGCCTTAGAACATCCTTTAATGTATCCCTCCACCAGGAATGGATTTTAAGGCCAAAACCTTCACAAAAATATCGTAAAACAGTGTCTCAGACATCAGGCATTCATAACCATTACATGTAGTAACTTTCTGTAAAGGGGGCTTTTAGAGGTGGACGTCTGGTTCCACCACCACTGTGAACAGTTCTGACTTAATAAGTTTCTCTAGAACAGAACGTTGTACACCAAACCACTCTGATTGACTCTGTTTACATCTTAACCATTTAATTATGCAGATGTTATGTGGAGTTCCCTTTAAGTGCTGAGCAAGTTCTAGAACTGTGGTGGAACTTCTTAGAATGTCCAGTATCTATCAGCTTTGGAAGTATGAATGTAACTGCTGCACCAATTGGGCTGTTTAAGTGTCTGAAGTGGATTCAGACTGAAGAATCATGGTTTTCTTGCATATGTGAACACACCAAATGAACTCAGACCCCTCTAAACTGCCCCACAAACGAACCGAACTGAGACCACCTTCAGAGTTCGGTTTGTTTGCAGGTCGTTTTGTGGTTCGATTGATTTGTGCATTGTTAAAACAAAACGGCTCCAGTCCGCTTTGGCTTCACTTTATGGTGAAGACTTTCAGCAGGTAAAAACAGACCACCGAGGATCATTTATAGGTTTCTACACAGGATAAAGCTGTGACAGGACAGCAGCCCAGACAAATTAAAGCGATAAGATGCGAGAGCCCACGTGATTTTACCATGTTAAAGGCTCATGCTAGGGCGCCCACACAATGCAGAGTTTTAAGCTGCTTTCATACTGAACTCTGAATGAATGAAAATTCACCACTGCTCTTTCAGGTACATGATTTCACTGCAGATGCGGATTTTTCGGCGGGTGGAGCTCAGTGAGGAGCACAGCTGAACAGGGTCATTTTTACAATTTTGCGCAACGCACTTCGGCCAGTCGTTTAGGTGGCCAATAGGAGAGCAGCAGGCGTGTCTGGTAGTTCCTCTCGCCACCTGGATGATTATTTTCTATCAGAGAATGCTGCCCACTCTGCGAGCACTGCGGAGAACGTGAGTGGTGTGAAAGGGGTCTGTGTTCTAATGGAGTTGTGGTCTGAACAAGAAGTGGTCTGAGATCTCAAAGGACCAGAAAGAAACCTGAGCCCTCTTTACAGTTCACTTACATTTTGAACACAGAAAGAACTGAGGTCATTTGCAGTTGGTTTTCTTTCGGGTTCACTTTAACAGATCTCAGTTCAGTTCATTCAAAAAGAACTATATGTGAAAGCACCCTAAGGTGGAACAGCAGATTTAAATATGAAGCTGAAGAATAAGAATCTGTAGAGGACATTTATATGGCTCTATTCTTTTTTTGGGTGCTATTTGGCCTAAAATAAAATGCTGAAGCTCCAAAGAGAGATGTAAAGCAGTAGAGACGTTCTGAAGCTGAACCAACACAACAGAAGAAAAGGAATCAGGAACGTAAATGACTGAAATGGAACTGACTTGGACGTCTAGTTCCAAACTTTAAAAAGGTTTTTGTTTTATTTAAAGAACCATCCACTGAAAGGTTTGGGAACTACTTTAAGGAACAGTGATCCATGGCATCGCTCCAGAGAACCCTTCCAGGCACTGTTATTTTAAAGAGTGTAGGGATTAGGCTGGAAAACACTGGAGTGTTCCTTCAAAGCGAGTGACACTAAAAGAGGGAAAAGCAGCTGTTTAGCAGGAGGCTAATGAAATAAACATGTGCTAAAAGGCCCAGCTGAGCTCTGGGAGGAACCCAGACTGGGAATGAGGAAATAAAGTCATTAGTGCTGCTGTGTTTGTGGGAGGAAAAGCTCATATCCAAATGTAATTTCATCTGCTGTGCTGCCGAAGGATGAATGAACGCTGTTCAGCTCCTGATAACTTTCCTCTTCTGTTTTCCTCCAAGTGGAGCGAGATAAACATGGAGAAGAAAACATCAATCAAATACTACTCTCTCTCTCTCTTTCCTCTCTCATTGTGTCTTTCTCTCTCTCTTTCACCCTTTTCTGTTTTTCTTCCCTCTCATTATCTCGTTCTTTCCTTTTTTCCTTGTTCTTTCCTCTCATTCTGTCTTTCTCTCTCTTCTTCTCCTCTTTCTATTTCTCTTTCCTCTTGTTTTCTCTTTATTTCCTCTCTTCCTTACTCTTTTGTCTCATATTCCTTCTCTCTCATTCTCCCCTTTCTGTTTCTCTCTCCCTTCCCCCACTTTCCTCTTTCACTCTCTCTTTCTCCCCTTTCCCTGCTCCTCTCTTTTTCTTCTCGTTTTCTCTTTCATTCTTTCTCTCTCTCTTTCTCCCCCTTTGTCTTTCTCTCTTTCCCCCTTTCTGTCTCTTTTCTCTTTCATTTTTTCTCTCTCCCCTTTCTTTTTCTCTTTTATCTCATTTTCTCCTTCTTTCCCCTCTACCTTGCTCTTTCCTCTCTCCTTCATTCTGCCTTTTTTATTCCCCCCTTTTGTTTTTCTTTCCTTTCATTTTCCCTTTTTTCTCCCTCTATTCTTTCATTCTCTCTTTCCTCCCTTTCTCTGTTTCTCTCTATTTCTTTTACTTCTGCCTCTATTCTCTTTCATTCTATCTTTCTCTCTTTCTTCCCTTTCTCATTCTTTCTCCTTTTCCTTTCTTTCTGCCTCTATTCTTTCATTCTTTCTCTATTTCTGTTTCTCTGCTTCCCTTTCCTTTCATTTTCTCTTTCTTTCCTTCTTTTCTCCCCCTATTCTTTCATACTGTCTTTCTCTCTCTTCCCTTTGTTTTTTCTCTTTCTCTTTCATGTTTTTTCTTTCTTTCCTTTCTTTCATTCTTTCTCTCTCTCTTTTTTCCCTTTCTCATTTTTTTCTTTCCTCTTGTTTTCTTTCTCACTGTCTTTCTTTCATTTTCCATTTTCTGTTTCTCTCTCTTTCCCCTCAATTTCTCTCCTTCTTTTTATCTTTCTCTCATGTTTCTTTCTTTCCATCTCTATTATCCCTCTCTTTCTTCTTTCTTCTCTTTCTTTCTCAAGGGTCTCTTTCATCCTCTCCACCTGTCCTCTCTCTCTCTCTCTCTCTCTCTCTCTCTCTCTCCCTCTCTCTCTCTCTCTCTCTCTCGGTATCTCTCTTCTCTCTCTCAGTCCTCTCTCTGTAATATGAGTCCTTTTATCTCACTGTAGGCTCTGCTAGAGCAGTTATGAAAATTACGGCCATGTGAGTTGAGATGCCCCATTACTCAGAGAGAGAGAGAGAGAGAGAGAGAGAGAGAGGGAGAGGGAGAGAGAGAGTGTGTTTGGGCCTCCAGGTTGGCTCATCGTTTAGCTGCTGCTTGGGGAAATTGCATATTGATTGCAGAGTGGAACTGGGAAGAGTGCATGAAGCCGAGATTTGATGACCAGCCAGAAAGAAAGAGAGAGAGAGAGAGAGAGAGACAGAAAAGGAAAGAGTGTAGAGAGAAAAAGAAAGAAGAAAGAGAGGGAGTGAGGGATGATGGTGGTGGAGGGATATGTTTCCACTCTAATCTGTTTACTTTGCAATTTGTGTTTTGTGAGTGCGGTCATCCATTCTGTTTAACGTGACATCCGCACCAATGGCGGCAGCCAACAGCCTGCAGGGGGAGAGAGGGTGGTGGGGGGGCAGATTCAGTTGTAATTGTTGTGCTCTGAGAGACATTAGTGAAAGCCTCATACACTCTTACAGCAGTGCAGACTGGATATAATGCTGCTTTTGTCTGTCGTTGTGTTTTGGTAACACTGATAATAATAATCACAATAATAATAGAAATAATAGTGTCAGATTCTAAATTTATTACAAAAACATAAAGATGTTTTAGAGATGTTTTGTGAATCCTAGAGGTTCACATGGTGAGATTCGAGGTTGAAGATCTCTCTCTGTGAATAATCCCTGGGCCTCATTAACCCATATCTTCTTATGTTTTTTTCTTAAATTTGTTGAGAAAGGTTCTAAGAAAAAGTCTACGTCAGATTCATGACGGGTTTTTAAACCACAGAATTGTTCGCACCTTTGTGTTCTTGAGTGTGTGTAGATTCTATTCCTGCCAAAGAACAAATCCCAAGTAAGAAAACATTGGTGAATGTCAGAGTATTCATAAAAACTGTGTGTAGGTTTTAAGAAGAAATTTCTTCTTAAGAATGGTGGATAAATGAGACAGCCTGTAGGCAAAGGATTCCTCCAGCACCGTGGTTCCTAGCCATGGTCCTGGAAGACCCCCTGTCCTGCACATTTCCCCCACTCGCAACACGCCTGATCCAACAAATCAGCTCAATCGCAAGCTTTTCATGCCTTCAAGTGGGTATGATGGGAGCCAGGAAAAACATGTGTAGGGCAGAGAGTTCTCCAAGAACTTGGGTAACCTGTGCTCAAGCAAAAGATCCCTTTAGACAGAAGACTTCTCCAGTGGAAAGATCCTTCCAGATGAAAGATTCATGCAGATGAAATAACCTTCCACGCAAAAGATCCTTTCAGGTGTAGGACATCTCTATGTGATAATCTCTTCAAGTGAAAGACCCTTCCTAGCAGAAGATTCTTTCCAGGCAGAATATCATTTTGAGGCAGAAGATACTTTCCAAGCAGAAGATCCCTTCCAGGGGAAAGACTTCTCCATGTGATAGATTTTTCTAGGCAAAGCATGTCTTCGGGTGAAAGATTCGTGCAGTGACATCCTTCTAGTGAATGATCCCTTCAAAAAAAAAATTCCACTAGGTGGATGAAATATACCTCCAAGTGAAACATTATTCCAGGTAAAAGATCTCTCCAGGTGAATCATCCCTCCAGGTAAAAGATCCCTCCAGATGAAAGATTCCTTCCAGACAAAATATCTCTCCAGGTGAAAGATTCCTTCCAGACAAAAGATCTCTCCGGGTGAAACATCTCTCTAAGTAAAAGATCTCTCCAGGTAAAAGATTCCTTCCAGACAAAAGATCTCTCCAGGTGAAAGATTCCTTCCAGACAAAAGATCAATCCAGGTGAAACACACCTCCAGGTGAAACATCTCTTCAAGTAAAGGATCTCTCCAGGTGTAACATCCCTCCAAGTAAGAGATCTCTCCAGGTGAAAATACCTCCAAGTGAAACATCTCTCCAGGTGAATCATCCCTCCTAGTAAAAGAAGTTTCCAGGTGGAAGATACCTCCAGGTGAAACATCCCTCCAAGTAAAAGAAGTGTCCAGGTGAAAGATCCCTCTAGGTAAAACATCCCTCCAAGTAAAAGACCTCGTCATGTGAAAGATTCCTTTCAGACAAAAGATCTCTCCAGGTAAAAGATGTCCCCAGGTAAAAGATCCCTTTGGGTAAGTAGTTCTTAGTCCTGGTCCTGGAGTGCCACCGCTCTTCATATTGTAGTTCTTCCCTGCTCTTACATGCCCAGTTCACCTCATAAAGGGCTTGTTCGTTAGTTCATTAGTTGCATCAGGTGTGTTAGGAGGAAGAGAAACTCTTAAATATGCAGGACTCCAGAACCAAGATTGAGAACCACTGCTTGGAAGGAAAGATTTCTCCAGGCAGAATATCCTTTTCAGGGGAATATCATTTCAGATGAAGAATCTTTTCCAGCCAAAAATTACTTCTGGTGAAAGACGTCTTCAGGTGAATGATCTCTCCATGTGAAGGATCCTTCAGGTTAAAGATCCCTCCAGGCTCAATTTCCCTCCTGGTAAAGGTGTAATTTGTGACCCTTGTCTGAACTGATTGTGTAGTGTGCGCACTCTATGTCCATAAGAAAACAAGCAATTAAGCAGTGAATTATTTGAAGAGATTCTGTTTTTGAAAGTTATGTACTGTCTACTAGAGTTTGAGAGATGTTATTTAGTTTTGAATGTAAGTTATTGATAAAAGTGAGTATCTACAGTAAACCATAAGGGTAAAGTATAATAAAAAAATAAAAAATAAAAAATAAAAAAATAATAATAATAATGACAAAAAGAAGAAAAAAAGAAACACTTCACTAAATGTCTTATGATTTGCATCTCAGTTGAGTTTTATTTATTGGACCACATTTGTATGTGGCTCAGTTTTCTGCCCTTTCACTGAGGCTGTGTGTGATATTAGAAGCTGGTGCTTGTTGATTTGGCTGAAGTGACTTTTACTCTGCAGTGGCATTATTAACCTCACACACACACACACACACACACACACACACTTCAATTTCAATCTGCTTATCTTCTCATACTCAGAGAGAGGAAAAAAAATAGAGAGAGGAGAATTAGAATAACGCAAATGTTACCATATACATGTAGAAATGAGCACAGATTCATCCCTGCTCTCTCTCTCTCTCTCTCTCTGACCCATCTTCTGTGTGTCTTTGACGACTCTGACAGTGATGTAAGAGGATGTGTTATCTGCTGACTTGTCAAGAATTCATAAATTTTTGAAATCAGATGAAAGTGAAGTGAGTTAAAGCTCGGGGGAAGATTGACGTCTGGAAGTGGATCCGAAGAAATGTGAGCGTTCGGCAGAGACCATCGTGTGTGTGTGAGAGTGAGTATAAACATGATGTCGTGACCATTAAAGGCACACACACACTGATGAGAGATGGTGGAGGAATCTGTTAGCAGCTACACTCACTCCTGTCTCTCAGAGTCACACTGTTTATCATGTTTCTTTGTGTGTTGTCCTATAATGTAAAGATATGTTTTAAACTGCAGCTCTTAAACCCTTTTTTTGTATGTTTGGTCTCCATGGAAATCTCAGCCACCAGTTCTCCCTGTACTGGGTGATGCAGCATATTTGCTAAGCTGTTTTTTTTGTTGTTTTAACTTTTTGTTTTAGCTTTTTGTTATAGCATCTTTATAAGCACGCGCACACCAAAAAGTCTGAGATTACGGGCACTTTCATACCTACCTTGCTTGATGCAGATGAATCCTTTTTCTTTAGTTTGGTTTATTTTGAGAGGTGTGAACACTCAGGTGTGCACTAAACCCTGAACCGTGGTAATCCAAAAATTCCAGGTCTGGTATAGTTTATTGCTGTTGAGATATCAATTTTTATAATGGATAAATGAGGGAATTCAACATCAGCACATGCTTTTCACTTCTTCTAGAAGCACTTTGATTTTAACAGATGCTCAGATCAGTGGCTTAGGCAGAAATAAACTATTATGTAGGCCTAGAAAATAGTTAGTTGCAAAATCCTTATATGAATGTCAATACACTTGGTGGCCACCACTGGCAGTTATTTCTAGTCATAAAAGACCAGAATCCTCACTCACTGAATAGGGAGAGAACAAAATACTCAAACCTGAAGGTCAACTCACTGTTTAAGGTATTTTTAAAAAAAAACATCATAAATAGTTTAGTGGTTGACTCAATAACACACAAAATATATGATTTCCAGGTTGTTCTGGCTACTGCACTTGCACAGATCTCCACAATGAGGCAGGGTTTTCCCCACTAACACCTTAATATTGACCCTTCTGTTCTCGCAGTGTTACCAGCAAGCTGATTGGCTCTTGTTTTGGAAGGGCAGGACTTTCTCTAAAAACAGATGCCATGTTGAGTGTTTCCATTCTTATTTTAACCGGTGACCATCTCCTCATTTGTAACATCTCTGTTGGTGGGCCACCTAGGTAGTCAGGAGACAATTTCTAAATGTGCCATGTCCCATGATGTCTTACTATCAAGGTACAGCCTACTGCTAACATCAATGCAGTCATCATCTGACCAATGCCAACATCCTGCTGTGAACTGTGTACACATCAACATAGGATTCACATAAACAACCAACCAACACTGCAGCACCTTCATTATACAATAATGACAAAACAACCAAGTTCAAATTAGGAAGCTGAGATGCACAAAAAGATGAAAAAAAAAAACAGCCAACTTAAAAACCTAAACATAATGATCCAAGACTAAAGAACACTGTTACGGCAGACATAAGAACTTCGTGGACCATTTATGTCTTACCTTTTATGACTCAATTGAAGTAACATTTGATTTGATATTTATATAACACATTTTGGATTTTGCTTCAAAAGAGCATGCAAGTACCAAATTCACAGAAAACTTATGATGTTTTTAGAATTTGTTTTTGGCTGTGGAAATGGATAGAAAATGATATACTCAACTCTATCAGAGACAGAATCTCACTTTTACACCTCCTCCTAGTACATCTTTTGGCTACAGCCGTAGCTTCAGATCCAAACCTGATGACTTGAAACAATAGCAACAGTTGCTAAGCAGCGATTGGAGGGCTGGAAAAATAACGCAGAGGTTTGGATTGGTTTATTGGACAATACCTCACACATTCAGGAATGATGTGGAGATTGTAATCATTTTGATTGGAGCATGGAACATACTTTTGACAGCTTGGGAATAAATCTGCATTAAATTCAACTGACAGATAATGAAATCAATCAATCATAAAGTATAAATCAACTTATATTTGTATTACTATAATTATGGGTCCTCTAAACTAAATGAGTTGGATGAAAAACTTATAACAAGAATATACATAAAGGACAGATCCAGATTTAAAGCTGGGAAAAGCTTATGAAATGTTTAACAACAACAGATTGTTTTTAGCACTAATACAGAGAAGCATGGAAGTAACAGCTCTTGAGTCCCTGCCAAATCCATTGTGGTTTAAGTGACAGAATCCAGGCTTTCCACTCAGTACTGATTTGCAGATTTGTACTTCATATATGGCATTAGCCTCTGCTAGCATGCTAGCAGGTGATTAATGCTTCCACAGTCCTTGGCCTTCATTACTGAAGCACTTTCTGCTCGCTTTTAACATGGTCTGCGGCAGAATAATTAACAAGGAGGACATTAGATGCATTGTTCTCTCTGTTCATGAGAAAGCCATGAAATTAGCATTTGCATGCGCTGTGAATGACATCCTCGCAGTGCTAGCGCATTAGTGCGTTATGAGAGAGTTCTGATGGATATGCTGGACAAAGCGATTAACTATTTACATTAGTGGGTTTTTCCACATCTCCATATATCTGAATTGTCTATATTGAATAATACACACTGTATTAAATTACCCTTTTTACACTCTCAAATAGCTTTAGCCGTAGTTGTGTGGGCTGGTGCTAGATATAGCTGAATGAAAGCCGCTGGGTTACACAACCATGAATAGACACTGATTAGCATGTTGCTTTCTTCCAGGAAACTGTTCTGAGTGTAATTTGTCAGGCTGGCTGGTGTAGGTCAGTCTCACCCAGGCATAGCAATGTTTTCAAGGAATTCAGTTTTGCAGAAGCTGTAAAAGTTATTGTTGCATTATGCTAGAGGCTGTTGGGACATGAAATTGGAAAACACAATGAGTAGGCACAAATCCGCCCAGCTGAAACTGCAAGGAGGAATGTTTTTATCTCGAAAGAAACAAGCTGAGGGTCAGGTTCACAAGCTGTGCATTTCTATGAATTAACCTAATTAATGTTCACTGTCTGTCTCTGTCTATTTATTGATCTATCTGACCGTCTGTCAGTCTATTTATCAGTTATCTATCTATCTATCTATCTATCTATCTATCTATCTATCTGTCTGTCTGTCTGTCTGTCCATCTGTCAGTCTATTTATCTATCTGTTTGCATGTCTATCTATCTAGCAATCTATCTATCTGTCTGTCTGTCTGTTTATCTGTCTGTCCATCTGTCAGTCTATTTATCTGTCTGTCTGCATATCTATCTATCTATCTATCTATCTATCTATCTAGCTACCTAGCTAGCTAGCTATCTATCTTGTCTGTCAATCTATCTGTCTGTCTATTCATATGTTTACCTATCTGTCTTTTTCTGTTCATTTATTTGTCTCTTTTGTCTATGTATATGTCTGTCTTTCTGTCTGTCTGTTGGTTTCTGCCTGCAGGCTCAGTGAGAAGTAAAGTCTATTTTGTGCTGATTGTTCTTCACATTATATGAAATAAATGCATGCAGATTATTTCAGCGTTCATAACTGTGATTCTTGTTTAGCGTCAGTTAAATGAGTTTTTGTCTGGAATGAGAGAAACTACCACTCTTCTGCTTTTGATTCTATTTGCTCTCTCATGTGTGAGAGACTAAGACAATGGAATTATTTAACTCAGCGAGCGCAGCTGTAGATATGAAGAAGATGATGATGATGATGATTTGTTCTCAGCTCTAACAAAAAGGCTGTAATGACTGATGTGTTCAGAAATGACTTCCTCCACTCATGCTTAAAAGCATTTAATCAAACATTGTTTTAACTCAAAGCCCTCTCAGGAAATTCTGAAATGTACATGCAGAGTCAGAAAAAAAGCTTTTTTTTGTGCAAAATGCTGTCATTTTCCTTTTTATTGAGTGCAGAAGATCCTTTTGTGTTTCAGGTAATAAACTCTTGCAAGTTCCAAATATTTTAGAGGCCATTTAAAATGTATTTATTGAAAATCTATCATAGATTTATTATGTCAGACTTTAACTCCATTGTGGTCACTAATTAATGGTCAAGTTTCTGACCGGACAGCTTCATTAATGAGGAATAGTTCGGGAGTTTAGGAGACAGAAACCTTTTAATCAGTTTATCTCTCAGATGTCACCTTTTATCTGGCATGAATTCATCAAAAAGCGAATAGAACTGTGACCCATCAGTTGACCGCTTTGTTCTTTTTGTCATGGTTATTGCTTTCACTTCTCAGGGCAGTTTTAAGTGGGGACAGAATAATTAGGATACATTTTCTATCTACAGAAAAAAATAACACAATATGTGGCACAGAGAATTATGGTTTAATATGAACTAAATTGAACACTGCAGGAAATAAAAAGGTTATGCATTTGTGACATTCATTAATATCAGCCAAAATCACCTCTAATTTAACTCTCCTGTGTTTTCCATGCCTTAAATGCCTCTGGTGTTTGTAGTGTTGCATACCAATACAGTACTTAGATGGCATTTAAACACAGTACCTGCATTGGTGATGGGATACCAATATATGACTGATATCACAAAGCAATTTCTAATGCGTGCAGTATAGAGGGCCGAAGGAACCACCGGACTCTCAGCGTAATGATAGCATTTAGCCTCAATTTAACCTTTAGCATAGCAGCCTGCTAGCCGGGCCTGTGTGTCCACTAGCCCCGTCTGCACTGCACCTCCGTCAGTCAGCTGTATCACTCAGCAATGGGGTCTCATGGCCCATCGCTCCAACCAAGCCAGAAAAAATGAAAGTCGCTGATACTGACAGCGTGAACGATGGTGATATTTACCGAGCTGATGCTCAGAGATGCAGCACAAGTGAAGAAGACGCACGTATAAGACAAATGACTTGAGATATTTGGATATGAAACAACATTTAGCTCCATTTTTGAGCCAGAAAAGCTGCTGAAGTGCTGATGTGTAAACACCACAGGTTTATCTGTACACTGTTCAGCTCTATTTTAACCGTTCTGCACAATAAAGACATTTTACTTTTACTTACGTTGTTAGGCATGTTTCTTACTACTAATTGTATAATAGTAAATACTAAATACACTTAGTAAATAAACAAAAAATAAGTTTTCTTAAGCATCCAATGAATATAATCTAACAAGTAAATGACATCTACCGAAGTCAAGTGAGTTTTATTTGTATATATATATATATATATATATATATATATATATATATATATATATATATATATACACACAATATCCAATATATTTCATATAATAAAATATTTTAAAAATTTAACGGTATAAATATCAGGACTTGTGAGTTAGGTTGACAAAGTTAGTATCGGTACTCAGTATCAGCCGCTACTAAAGGATCAGGTATTGGTATCGGAAGGGAAAAAGTGGTATCGGTGCATCTCTAGTTATTTGTGTGTTGTTGGTAGAGGTGGGATTCTTGATTTTTATATACAATGATATCAAGATTCTGGATCAATTAACAAAACATCATAATCAGATTGTTATACATGCTCTGAGTTTCCCCCACTGTAAAATAAATGCACACTCACCCAGAGCCTTTATAAAGTAGGACACTTTGGCACACTCAGGCTGTTTGGCACAGTCTTTCATTTTAATGAAACATTTAATCAGTACCAACACTTCTGATTAAAAGTAAACTATGAGCTTTACTGTATACAATGTCTGACAGAACAACAGAGATCAAATAAAAATGTCTTTTTTAATTATTTCTTAGACTTTAATTTAAATCGCTTGCTTCAAGAATTGTTCATTGTTTTATAGTCTTGTCACCCTGGATCAAAATCAAGTGAAATTGAATTGTGAGGTACCCACAGATTCTCACAACTGACCCAAAGAGCAGATTGTGTGGCGCTTCATCCCACCATGTGAAGTGATCAGAGTTTACATATCAGTGTAATGAGATCGTATTTATCCCCTTTAACCTCTCAGCCTCTTTTTCATCAGGAATTCATCATCTGTTTAAAGAAAGCTGCTTTGGGTAGTCCTCTCTCAGAGCTTTGTTTTCAGATACGTTCTGATTAGAAATTGATTGCAGGTGAAATTAAAGCATGTTTGAAATACGAGTAACTCACTGATGGAGATCTGAAAAGGTAAGAGAGTTTTAGAGATTTTTGTTTTGAAGCTGTACACTTTCTTGAAGGATCTTCATAAGCAGTAGAAGAGCAAACTAATGCATTACTGATGTAAATTCATGACTTCTTCTTTGATCTGGTAAAGCAGAAAGGCAATCTGGGATTTCAGTCTTATTATTTCTGATAAAGAAAACATGCTACATAACTGAAATACCACCAATACATTTCAGATTCCTTATTTTCTTGCAAAAATGTGATTGGTTCCTGTCAAAGTAGGATGTTCTTGGCAACACTGAGCATTTAAACATATTAGACTCTGCACACAGCTAAAACTGTTTTATACCAAGTTTTCACTGGGGACTATCTTGCCTCACAACACCCTGCATGTATCCCTCCACCATGAATGGATTATTCATGTAACAACTTTCTGTGAGGGAGCTTTTAGAGGTGGACATCTGGTTCCTATCACCACCACTGTGAACAATTCTCTTACGTTTCTCTAGAACAGAGCATTTCACACCAAACCACTCTGAATGAATCTGTTTAAATCTCATCCATTTAATTATGTAATTTTTTAAAAAAAAATAAATAAAAATCTGTTGAATTAGAAGTTTGTCTCAGTTTCTCTTTTGTCCCAATGATCATAGTGAGTACATCTGTGACAGGTCATAGGTACTTCAGTGACCAGTATGATTTTTCTCTCCTGTACAAACGTCAGGAACACCCAGTTCAGCTGGAACATCCTGAATTTAGGTCAGATCTCAGATAACTCTACACACATTCTGTTAGAGATCCACAAAACATCTCCAACTTCTTTGAGTGAGTGGACCTGCAGATGGTAAGAGCAGCTGTTTCTTTCTGTGGAGCACAAACAGTCCTATGAATTTCCTCTATTGAGTGTCTGCCATTGCCCCTCAGCAGGACTGGACTGCCACAGAAAAATGGCTCTGAACTTTTTTGGGCCCAGACCACCCTACCTAAACCACCCTACCTGTGTTCTATCTAGTCACTGTTTTGAAAGCCATTTATATAAACATCTGAAGAAGAATGTTGATTGGTTAGAATAAATGTGATATTCTCAACTCTATGAAATTAGGCTTCAGTTTTAATAGCCTCCACTCCTCTGAAAGCTGGCACTGTTTTAAACACAGCCAAAAACAGTTGAGCCAGTTTGAGTGATAAACACTGCATTCACATAAATCATACAGATGCAAAGAGTTTTTCAATTTGCCAATTTCAATTTAACAGCCATTATTCACCCAATCCATAAAGTTTCCTACATATTTGAGACAATCAGAAATAAAATAACTTCTGTGACTCCTTCCCAGAGATCTGAAGCAGATTGTTTTTCCTTTTTTTGTCATATTTTACAGGAAATTAATTTGGAATTAAGCTTTTATTTTCTTTTGTGGTTTCATTGAATTGTACAGTTTAACTATCTAAACAACTTTTGCCACAGTAGCATTAATTTACCAAATGAAGGAATGAGCTAATGTTAAAGTTAGCTAATGAGTCATGCAGTTATAGTGAAACTGTTTATTTTTGACCATGTAGATTCCTATGGACTGTCATAACCACTGTGAGCTGCTGAGGCATCATCAACAAACGCAGAAACGTGCAAAGAACACACTACAACCCCCATTATAGAGAGTTATGAGCTAGTCTAGACCTTTAACCAGATAGAATATGATAGGTAGTCAGAGTGTTTAGAAATGTTTAAGAAGGGTCTTAAAAGATGATGCCACAGACTGACCTTTTGACTTTGGTATTGTAAAACAGTTTTCCACCAAATAATTAAAAATACCTAGAAAATAAAATAAGCTGTCAATATATTTTACTGCTTAGTATTCATGTTACATCAATACAATTAACAACTGGCACAGTGTTCCTTTCATCAGATGCTGCTTCTATTTCCTCAAAAAATACTTTTGGTGATTGTGGCCAAAGAGTTCCATTATTACTACATCAGTCTACAGCACTAGTTTCTAAAATGTCTCTGGCTGATCAAGATGTTGTCTTTCAGACTTCAAACATTGAGTTTTGTGACCCTGCATGAGTTAATGAAGTCCTAACAAGTTTATTAAGCTCTGAGACTTTACAACTGGAAAGGTTCCCAGAGTTTTTTTTTGTGTGTCACAATTATGACATTATTTGTTCATATTTTTGAAGTTCACACACACACACACCTTCCGCTTATCCTTCTGGGTCACGGGTGGAGCCGGAGCCTATCCCAACAGTCATTGGGCAGAAGGCAGGATACACCCTGGACAGGTTGCCAGTCCATTGCAGGGCAGACAGACAGACATATATTTCCACACACATTCACAACTAGGGGGAATCTAGCATGTCCAATTGGCCTGACTGCATGTCTTTGGACTGTGGGAGGAAACCCACGCACACACGGGGGGTACATGCAAATGGCACACAGAAAAGACCCTGGTCACCCAGCCAGGGAATTGAACCCATGCCCTTCTTGCTGTGAGGCAACAGCGCTACCCACTGCATCACTGTGCCACCTTTTTGAAGTTCAGTTACACTCAAATATGAAGTAACTGTGTTAAAATTTGCAGATACCCCATTTTCTCCCCAATTTAGTCATCTCCAATTCCACCCGCTAGTTAGGACTCCCAATCACACGATGCTATCAACGTTAGGAGGGTGAAGGCTAACACAGGCTTCCTCCGAGACCTGTGAAGCCAACCACCGCTTCTTTTCGAGCTGCCGCTCACGCAACATCACTGGACGGCCGAACGCGCTTGGAGGAAAGCGCCAACCGCCAGATCTGTTACGTCAGCTAACAGACGCCTGCGCTGACTAGCATCGTGCTGAGTGATGGGGGGAGAAGGAGGGGCCATCCCACCCACCCAGAGAGAGCGAGGCCAATTGTGCTCTCTCGGACTCCCGGCTACGGATGGCTGTAGCATCACCAGGGATCGAACTCGCGATCTCCTGATGATAGGGCCAACGCTTAGATGGTTGCGCCACTCGGGAGCCCTGCAGATTTTTTAAACATCTGCAAAGGTTATGTTTACTTCTTTTTTACAAAATAAAATATGTAATTTGTCAAAATATGAAAAAATATGTCATTTGGTCAGAGTCGTGTCATTTGCCTAAGCTTTTGCATACCACTATGCTACATTTCATTCCATAGATAATATAATAAAATACTTATAGCATCGATATCCATTTCCAATTCAGTTATTCTGATTGGAAGCAGGCACAGACAGTCAGTGCTGCTGTGTTGCAGTGAGAGTCTGAGCTCATATTCGGTCTGACTGCAGCTACACTGAATACAGAATGAGCGCTTAATTAAATACAGCAGGTATCAGTTTCTCTCCTTGCCGACACTGTCGTCTCTCTCCCCCCTCACCCTGTCAGAAAACAGATTCAAAACAGGAGCGCTGCATTTATAAATTCTCTTCAGCTAAAGTGGATCAGAATTGCAGTGTTCTGTCTTCGCATGACTTCCTGGCCTCGTCATTTTATTCTCTCTCTAGCTCCTCCATCACCTTAGCCATCAACCTTCTGCCATCAGCCTTCTGCGTTAATGTTTGTTTAATACTCTGAGGACTTCTCCACTCATAAATGGAAGATGGATGAACTAGATCTGAGAGAGAGAGAGAAATCGCTGCATGTTTCCAGTCCAAAGGTGATAAAAATTCTGACTGCAGTCTGACTCTTTATGTGGCCTTTGGGATGGAGAGCAATAAAGTAGTATCAGCTAGGGCTGCATGATACAGACAAAAACAGCATTGAAATACAGTAGGGAAGCCTCAGAGAAGTTCCAATGATTTCCAGGAATTAGAAAATACATGTCTCTAATATTAGGTTACAATTTTTAAATGCCTAACAGAAAATCATCCAATCAGGATTGTTCTCTCTGTGGTATCTAAGTAGATACAGCTGAGTGAGCTCTCCCATTTGTCAGGACTTCAGGAGCTGGACTGAAGGCCTTACATGTTAGATTAACAACCAACATATTAGGAAGTGACAGAGGAACCAACAAATCATGCTCTGATTAACAATGAGTGGGACTGATTTCATAAGTAGGCCTTCTTGTTGAAGTTGTAGATACGTCACTGACTGTGAATATGAGTCATAGTCTAAGCAGGTTTGGGTTAGTTGTTAGGAATGTAGAACAGTGGTAGCAGCTCTATTCCAGGACTCTTTACTGAAAGAGTCACTGTAACACTGATACATACAAGCTCAATTATATGTTAATGTCTATTACAAGCTTCAGATGTCTCCATTTAATCTAGAAAAGCCAGGCACAAAAATTAGCTTAGTGCTAACATACTATGAAAAATCTCATAGACGTGCTACCAGAAATTAGCAATTTCAGAGATGTGAGTTTTTTCTTGTTTTTCTTGTGTTTTGACATATATGGCCCAAACTGAAGGCCATGCTGTACTAGAGACACTTCACCCTTGATGGAATTATAATAGTGGTTCACAATATGGACAAAAATACAGTACTGTTCTTATATTACTACATATCGTGATTTTGATACACATTACAGGACACTAAAAAAAACAATGTGACATGGTTAAAATCCTGAATTATTTTGACCCAAAATAATTTCCACCTATTGGATTACATGAACACATTTGTGATCTGGAACTGATTAGTCAGGCTGCTCACAACACACTGATAGAGGATAGATAACTTTAAAATAAAAGTACAGAGGATTTACATGTTTTGTTTTTGCTATACTTTTCTATTAAAAGTTCTGTCATTCCTGTAATAATGTAATAATTAATAATAAGAGTTTTGGAGTTTCTTGAGACATTTATGCCAATATCATAAGATAAACTTTGACGCAACAATATTTGTAATGTTGTGATAATGATATAAATAACTTGAGGTCTCGAGAAAACAACATTCTGTTTGCCATGATAATTAAAAACATATCACAAGATCTTGAGAAAACAAATGATTAAAATGATTGAAAATGATTGAAAAATTATTATCCATGGACCTTTAGGGCTTCCGTAAAAAGTAAGCTTTAATTGCGAAAAAAAAATTTGGATTTCATTTAACTGCCAATAGTACGTTAACAGAACAGAGATCTGTTTTATATTCTGCTACATTATTATTTGATAGTTTAATGAGTTCAGCATTTTTTACAGTGCATTGCAGCCTTCTGTGACATCAATATTGCATAGAACAGTCGCACAATAAAGATAACCAACTAGTGCAGCTCATGTTGACCTGAAGGTGTTTAATGTAAACAAAACTAGCCTTTCAATCCCACCTCCATCAGTCTCAGAGACAGAGCGATTTAGATCCAGATAGCATTCAGACAGAAGTGTGTAGTTTTATTTACATCTGAAGTTGCCTGAAGCCTTTCAAGCGACGCCGCATAATTACGTTAATCTTTGTTTACAGATCCGCCTCCAGAAGAAGGTCAAAAATGCATGCGTCTGATCAGAGTGTATTATGGGATTGGCGTGAAAGTGTCCGTAAACATCTGACTCTGTCTGCCTGAGGGTCCGCACGCTGTCGCTTCTGTGAAGCGCGTGCACTCACAAACTGTTTCCTCCGCACCGGTCACTGCTGTTGTTGTCCAACAAATAAACAGTAAATGTGTTCAGAGGAACCAAAGCGAGTCTGTTTGAATAGATTCCTCGGAAAGCACTCATCGCTGTTTGAGTGTGCATGATTGCAATCCTCTCCTGACCCCTCTGCCTGTTCCTTTCATTTAGATTTGGACCCAGACCAGGTTTTAATGAGAAGACGGCAGCCTTGGCTTTGCGATAGTTTATTACTTTTCTTTTTTTTCCTTCTTTTCTTCTTCTGCAGATGCGATATTTCACTGTACGGCGCAAACAAAGAGCCGGTAAAAGGCACTAAGTGTTTCAGATGGCACTTCAGGAGGAAGCGATGGGTGCTCTGGTCAGCGGTTTTAGAGGACTGTAATTGTTTGTGTGTGCGTGCGTTAGAAAGGAAATAGCTTCCATTTGGACACGTCTGAAGATGCGCTCCCCTTAATGAGCTCTTGCCAACCCTTTCGAAAGCTGGGCCTGGCGTAAACTCAGAGCAAAGAGAGCTTTTAAAGATCAACATATGGCAGCCTTCAGCCTCGGGAGAGCTGTTCACGAACACAGCCCCCCCCCACCCGCCGAACCTACCCCAACAACCCCATGCCTGCTCTGGAGGAGGCGGAGGAAGCAGATGTTCATGGTTTCATGCTCTACAGTGGTAATAGCTGATTATGATGATGATAGTGAGTGAGTGCATTACAGATTACAAATTAAACCACCTCACAAACAATTAAACACAAGTATACGACTTCTGGAACATGCAGTAAACATTCTGCGGTCTGGATTGGGTATGATTTGCAGTGTTGAGGATAAGTTACAGTAAGGGTATCAGTGTTGTGTGACAAATTGCACAACACTGATGCTTTTCAATTCAAAACACTTTCAAGGGGAATTCCTTCATAATTCAGTGTTTGAGATGTAAACAGAGTGAATCAGAGCAGTTTGTTGTGAGATGGTTTATTGTAGAGAGTCAGATTTCTTTACAGTGGTGGTGATAGGAACCAGGGGTCGCCATGACTACAACACAAATATAGACATTTTACTTACTATCCAAAACCACCAGAGAACCTACACGTGTCTTCTGAGTTTTATATGGAATGTTGAAAAATCTGAAATAATTACTTTCTTTGGAGACTATTTTGCCTCAGAGCGCCCGGTATATTACATATCCCTCCACCAGGGATATGTAATCGGGCAGTCGTGGGCTGGAGGTTAGGGAACCAGCCTTGTGACCGGAAGGTCGCCGGTTTGATCCCCTCAGCAGACAGTACGTGACTGAAGTGCCCTTGAGCAAGGCACCTAACCCCCAACTGCTCCCCGGGGCTGCCCACCACTCTGGGCAAGTGTGCTCACTGCCCCCTAGTGTGTGTGTGTTCACTAGTGTGTATGTGGTGTTTCACTGCACGGATGGGTTAAATGCGGAGGTCTAATTCTGATGTGTTTAGACACAGTTGGCTAAAAGGTTCATTTCATTCACCATGAATGGATGTCTCAGACATCAGGCAGTGTATTCATAACCATTGCATGCAACTTTCAGTGAGGGTGCTAGTTCTTATCACCACCACTGTGAACAATTCGTGATAAGTGTCTTTACTGGTATGGAACAAGTTGCCTCTGTATAAGTTCTAGCACTGTAAGTTTATGTTCTTTGTTGGTTCACCTTAGGTTGTGTCTTGTTTCCAGTTCATGATCTTTTGTTTTTTCCTTGATTACTCTTTTTCAGTCTTTAACAAAAAACTTTCACTTTAGTTAGTTCACGCCTTTATTACCTTGAAGCTGGATTACTGTAATGCCCTGCTGTCTGGATGTTCCAGCTAAAGCCTTATCAAGCTTCAGTTAGTCCAGAATGCTGCAGCCAGAGTCCTTACCAGAGCTAGAAAGTTTGACCATATCAGCCCAGTTTTATCAGTCCTACACTGGTTGCCAGTTAAATTCTTCATTGCATACAAAATTCTTTTACTGACATATAAAGCTCTAAATGGCCTCACCCCTCAGTACCTCTCTTACTATGAACCATCACATCTACTTTGATCACAAGGTGCTGGCTCACTATTAGTTTCTAGAGTTAATAAAGTTACATCAAGGGGTAGAGCCTATTCACCCCCCTAGCTTTGGAATAATCTTCTGGTCAGTGTTCAGGACTTAAACACAGCATCAGTCTTTATGTCTAGTCTAAAAACCTACTTGTTTAGTCAAACTTTTCTTGCAAATGCTAGCATGACTGAGCCTTAGTATCATCATGTATATAAGCAGCAGTTCATTTGATAAAGATACTTCTCTGCTGCTAAGCTGGCATTTCAGCAAAAATCCTGCATTTATACCACTTCACCCTTCTAATGTGAACACAGCCAGAAAGCCTAGCAGTATCTGCAGCACTGCTGTGTTCTCTGCAGGTTCCTCTAAGTGTGTCTGAGTGCAGTCTGATAGTCAATGTCATCTTTGGCCTCATCCATGCGTCTCGTTTAAGCCTTATTGTTGCTGTGGAAACCCGCGGAGCAGGAGTGTGGTGTCAGGAGCGGGACGAGAGCGGCGATGGCGTGTAGGAGGCCCAGCGTGAGGGGACATAAAAGACAGACTCAAATTGATCAGTAAATGACCGGGCAGGCTGGAGCGTCGGGGGAGGAGAGCCGGGTGAAATCCAGATGAAAGCAGGTTCGGGGTCGCAGCAGGCACCGAGCCCAGAGCTAATGACAGGATCTCCTGGCAGAGAGACAACTTTTCCTCTGATCCAGCGCTCATTGATTATTCATACGCAGCCCCGCAAGCCAGACCTGACTAGACGATTGCTGTTTCCGTAGCACACGCATGCCCTTGATCCTTAAATCACCATATACAGCGGAGAAAGTTCACGCATTCTGCAAATGAGAGATTCTTCTCACAGAAAGACAGCTGTCTTTTACACTCTCCTGGATCAGCGACAAGTGACAACCATCTGTGACTGGACATTTAAAACCAAGTTAAATATGAATCCGTAAAAACCCACAAGAGAGAAAACAGATGTTTATTCATTCATTCAGCCATAACCGTTAAAATACAGTGCTGTGTAAATGTCAGATTCCATCCTTCATTAAATTCATTTCATTTTTCAGCATCAGACACATTTAACATAAAAGCTCAACATCAGAATCTAATATCAGATCTCTGAGTGTTCAGTGTGTCACTCTTTACCTTTATTACAGCTTCCATGCTTTTCAGGAGACTCACTTTCAGTTGGTTGATCATTTTCTGAAGTAATCAAACACATTCAGTGATGTTGAGGTCTGGACTCTGGGGTGGTCAGTCCATTGTTCAGCTTCTTTGTTTGATGTGTTTGTCTCCTTTTCTCAGTGAGGCTTCTTGACAGCTACACATCCTTTCAGACCCACAGCGCTGAGTTGTCTTCTCACAGTGGAAGGATGGGCAGAAACACCTGTGGATGTTTTCAGATCTGAAGCAGCTTGATTTTCTCCTCTCTCTCAAAGATGAAAGCTTCAAGTGCTGCTTATCTGAGGGGCAGTTGTGCTTTGTCTCATCAAGCACACGTGATTCAACCCTATAACTGATTAACAAGCTCCTCATTCGCTGAATTAGGGGTGTAGCACAGAAAATTCAATGGTCAGATCATGGACTGAGATTGGGAACCCCCACCTTAACCAACTCTTTACAAACTGAGCATTTTTAAAGCATCAGCTGCAACACAACACAACAACAAACCATTTTACATTGTGATGCATGTAGTGGTGAAGTGATGGTGCATGCTGACATTTTCCTCTCCTTGAATTGTGTCTCTGTGAGTTAGTAGGTTCTCAATACAAGCACTACTCACTGCTGTCCTCTAAAGGTGTTATTTTCCCCTTTAGAAGTTTGAGCATTCTTTGTTTGTGTCTCTATAAATGTGTTTTCTGTTTTTTTTTCGTTATAAAGTTTACATAGTTCACATTTATGCATTTGGCAGATGGTCTTACCCAGAGCAACTTCCAGTTTATTCCTGTCACAGATGTAGGTGAATGTAGCATTAAGAGTCTCACACAAGGACTTGGATCAGTGTAGTTTGGTGTGCTTGCCCTGCTGGGGAATGAAGCCTGTTCTGCTGTATGGAGGGCCGTGGTATTTCCCACTACACTACACTAACCTTATTAAATTTAACACCAAACTAATTCTGTTTCAGCCTTGTAACAGGGAAAGGGGGAAAATTGCTCCTTTTCACTCCCTCTTCAGATTTCAGCCCTGCTTTCACATAATACCACTGAACTACCTTAATGTCTAAAGGTCATGGCCTATTGACCACCAAGTTTTCACCAAATACCTTCATTCTAATGTCACACAGTAAAGTTGTATTTTACATTGCCTTGAGAACTAGTTGTCACCAATCCTCGACCAGTAGATTAGCAAATGAGTGCAGTTAGCAAGTTAGCTAACTTGCCCACCATAAACAGTCAAAACACAAAAGTAAACATCATACCAACATTAGGTACACTTGTCACAGCATTAAGCTGCAAACTGAGTTGTAGCAAAGAAGTGTAGCTAACACGCTAAATGTGTTCACTTTATTAATGAGCTTTTGCCGACAACATTTCTTCTCTTGTGACTCGACCTTTACACAGTTGCAGATCAAAATTATCCTGTCTAAATGGGAAAGAACATTCTAGAACATTGTGAATGGAGAGAACATTCCAGAATTGTGTGAATGGGGACTTCTGAATTTGGAAGAGCATTGTAGAAAAATATTAATGGGGAGAGCATTCGAGAACAGTGTGCAAGGGAACTTTGTAGAACATTGTGAATAGGGAGACCCTGTAGAGTAGTGTGAATTCGGAGAACATTGTAGAACAGAGTTAATTTGGAAAAGGAATTTCTAGAACAGTAAGAACGGTAAGAACAATATTGGAAGGTGTGAATAGGGAGAACTTTCTAAAACACTGTGATTGAGTGAGAACATTGTTGAAGAGTGAGAATGGGGAGAACTTTGTAGAAAAGTGTGAATGGTGGAGACCTTTCAGGACAGTGTGAATGAGGGAGAACTTTGTAGAAAGTCTAAATTAGGGAGAACATTCTAGAACAATGTGAATGAGGGAGAACATCTGTGGCATGCGCCCATCCCCTGGGCCCCAATGACGGCCACGAGAGTCGGCGGGAGGGCGAGGCCTGAATCGTGAACACCTCAAATGACGCAAGTGACAACGATGATGATAGCCATTGGGATTACTGCAGGACCGGAGGCAGTGCCCAGGATCTGGGGCTTGGGATAATAATCTAGAAAAGATTGAACTTTGGGAGGAATTTGTAGAACAAAATAAATTTTGGAGAGAATTCTAGAACAGCACTACTGGGGAGAGCACTCTAGAACAGTGTTGATCAGGAGAACATTCTAAAACAGTGTAAATGGGAAGAACAGTCTAGAACAGTCTATGTGAGCAAAACGTTGTAGAACATTGTGAAATGGGGAAAATATTTTAGAACGTTGTGAATAGGGGAGAACTTCTAGAGTAGTCCTCATCAGGGCCTGGTGGACAGGACAAGAGTGTTAATGTTGGAGACCTGTCTATAACGGTGTGAATGTAGAGAACAACATATAGCTCCCCAACCCAATGCTTGAAATTGTTGGTATTTGGTGGAGAACGCTGGGTTGGTGTATTATTATTATTATTATTATTATTATTATTATTTTATTATTATTATTATTATTATTATTTCTATTGGTTCATGTGGACAGTGTTTCTTCAGAATGTCCTATATTCTGTTTGGGCCTTTAAGCTTCTTAATTCCTCTGATTGTCTCCATCATCTCATTACTGGTCATCCTCTTCCTCATTTACCTTCAGCTGTTTCGAGCAAAATCATTTTCACCCAAACTCACAAACAGTTTCGATTGGTCACTCGCGAGGTCATGTTTCAGTTGTTCTCTTAATGTAAGGACTTCCTCTCTTAAACCAAACAAGCCTCCTCCTCTTTGCCCAGGAGAGCCAACAAATTGGTCCTGCAGGCAGTAGCGGGTGAGCTGTATAATTAAGGAGAGTGAGGAGGCTGTCTCATTCAGAGCGACTGGCCGAGGCAGATTAATATTCAAGCCCGGACGCTCGCTCTGAGAAAAAAAAACGTTCTTGTTTCCATAACCTCATCCGTGTGGGTGAGGATGCAACGAGAGCTCAGACACAAACATCAATTTTCTTTAACTCTGGCAGCCTAGTTAATGTTTTATATCTGCACAAACAGAGCTGCATGTGTGTTTATATTAATACTGTGTGCGGAGAAGTTTTCATGCGTAACTGAATCGGGCGGAATTGTTTGACCACTGTAGGCCGTTTGATCCACGTCACCTAATAGCATGTAGTCGTTAATGCTTTATTGGCACAGTGCTGTATTTCTGACAGGTGCTCTGCTTCAGAGAAGCCTGAAATCCATGGTAGCCATCTGGGACCACACCTGATAAGCTTTACATACACCTCTGCAAACACTACACACACTCCGAGAGCCTAACAACCACCCGCTCAGAAGCACCCCCTCACCCTCCACTCAGTCAAAAATAAACACCCAGGGCTTTAACCCTTAGAAACCACAGTTATTTCAGCGACAATCAGTTCAGACAGCACAATCTGATTGGCTGAGAAGCATTTTATCTGTGTGGTTATTTGCTTTTTCACAATGTCAATTCTGCTCAGTGCTTATGCTAACTATTTCTAAGTTTCTACTTTAGCACATACACACACACACTTTCTAAACCGCTTATCCTTCTGGGTCGTGGGTTAGCACATACAGAAACAGAAAATGTTCACATTAGATAACTTCTGTAAAGCCGAGGTTCAACTACACGACTTTTACCCCGATTTTAGCCTTGATTCTCAGTCTGTGTTGGTCAGCTCTAGTCTGCAGATTTTTGGGTCTGTCGGAGTCAACAGCTGGAGAGAGAATCGAGTAGTGTGTGAGGGGTGCAGACTCAGACTTTTGGCCTCCTGTTCGCATTTCAGACCAGCCAGAGTTTATTAAACATGTTTGATTTTGTTCGACCCGACTCTGAGCGTAATCTAGTAGTGTAAACTGAACAGTTCTATAACTGTATGTGAATGGCGAGAACATTGTGGAACAGGGTGTAAAAACTCCCAACATACACATATAGCACCCCAACCCAATGAGAAAACAGCAGCTGCTTCATGTTTGTTTAATTGCGTTGCCTAAAGAAACAACACGCGAGTTTGTGCGAGTACGGTGAGCTCGGTTCAATTCAGCCACAACTTAAGAGTTTAGTAGTGTGTGATCCCCAATTATTCAGTTGCCCAAAAACTTGCAGTAACCAGTCGGACAGTGCAAGATACCCAGTCTGTTATAATTTGTTAAGACTTTAAAAGTCCTGTAGTGGATCCAAGGCTTAAACAACCTAGAATCAGCCAGAAACCAACAGAATACACTTCAGCAAACAAGACGGGCTGTGAAATGCTTTACAGACTAAACAAAACCATCTTCAGCTTCATCTGAAGAAACACTGAAAAGCTCAGCCTGATATTCACACAGTTTTATGGCACTGTAATACTAAAGGGTTCTTTTTGTGGTAAAAGGAATTGCTGATGCAAAATGATATTAGATACAGTGTTCAGGGCTTCTTTGCTTTTCTTTCGTCTTTATTTTGCAGAGCTCTCATAGTCTCTCTCATGTTCTACTGCTTAAACGAACTTTTCTATTTTGCTGGAACACTGGAGGAATAGTGCGGAAGGTGGTGTCCAAACTACATTTGTGTTTGTAAAGGCCTTTTGAGCAGTTTATTTGTATGTTGGTCTGTAATTCAAACATAACTGATATCTTGCACATTATTTTACTCTGCCTTTGATTTTTGCAAACTTTTGCAGGTGACATGAACTCACTCCTCCAATCTCAGTTTTCTCTTACAGATGTAACTCTTCCCAGCAGCTACAACCCTTAGGCAAAAGTTAAGCTGATTAAGAGCAGCTGGTGTGTGTAGTTTTAATGTGAAAATATTAAATGTCCAAGTATTTCACAATTGTGGCATTTGTTCATGTTGCATTTGGCGTGTAAGAGCTTTAAGTAGAAGGGGAAATATTTTATTATGATTTTAATTTGATGGAAAAGTTATTGTGTGTACAGTTTTGTTTCGCAATATTTTTTACATTTTGCTGTTTGTCTCTTTTTGACTATTGAAGCAAACAGTAAAATCAGAAGTGCAGAATTGAATATAAATATAGTCATTGAGTATCTAACTGTAGTACAGCAAAATGATCATAAAACCTCAAGAATGTTGAATTCCATCAATGATTGAATGCCTACCTTGGTGTATGAGTTCAGTATAAGGGTGAGCAGTACAACAATGTTTATCATTGTTGGGATAAACCCCTCTTTTCTGAGCATATCATTGTTAAGGTCAGTACTAAAAGAGCACTGAGTAACTGCATGTTTCATAACAAAGAGAACATAATAGGTCCTTATTAAATGGATTTAGTGCATGTCTTTAAGTGGATTGCTGCAGTAATCTGATTATTCAAATGGTCATGTAAACAGCACACTCTGATTTCTTAGATCAGAGTAAGGCCTGGAAATCTGATTAAGAAATCCGATACAGAGAGCTGGATTTAAGCTCAGTAATCAGATTTCTTAGTGCACGTAAACTCTTGCTCTGATTTCTTTCAGATTTCTCAGTCTGCGCATGTGCGAAAAAAAAAAAAAAACGCAGTGCCAGAAATAAGCAAGCAACAGTGCTGCAAGGTGCAGCAAAACACTTTTGGAGCAACGCTGAAACCAAATACATGCTTGACGAAATTAAGAATTTAAATTCTTCATCTTTTAGATGATGTATATTTAGAGTTTTTACGTTACTTTTACGTCACATCTTCTTCTGTGAGTTTACTGGCCGGTTGCAAAGCAGAAATCCGATAACTGTCTGATTCTTGTAGACCTGGAGTTTCCCATTATCTGATTACTCAAGTGCATGTAAATACTTCGATCAGATTACTGACAAAACCTGATTTTCTGCAGTGATCAGATTATTAAGTGCATGTCAACACACACTGTGTTAGCGTCAGCTCTGCTCAGACTACACCACTACCTGCTTTATCTGTCTGTTCATGACATAAAGTCATGGATGGGTGTGAACGTTTTAAAACATCTTTAACCACTTAATCCAGATAGGGTCGCAGTAGCAGCTGGTAGAGCAGAGAATCCCAGACGACCCTGTCCCCTGCAACTTTCTCCAGCTCATTCTGGGGGACCCCGAGCCGCTCCCAGGCCAACTTAGAGATATAATCCCTCGTCCTAGGAAGACCCGGTGTCTCGTCCCAGTAGGCCGGGAGGCGTTCAGGGGCATCTTGATCAGATCTCCGGACCACCTCAACTGGTTCTTCCCAATGCAGAGGAGTAGCGGCTCTACTCTGAGCTCTGCCTTATGGCTCAGCTCCTTCTTCACCACTACAGTCCAGTACAGTGACCGCATTACTGCTGCTGCCTGTCCCAACCTGCAGCTGATCTCTCATCACTTCTCATCACTTGTGAACAAGACCCCGAAATACTTAAACTCCTCCACCTGGGGCAGGTCTTTTACCCGTACCTGGAGTGGGCATGCCATCCATGAACCATGGACTCTATGTTCATGTTCTTTGATGGTTAAGAGTCCTTGAGCATTGAAAAGGTGCTATGTGAATAAAAGTGATGATGATGATGATGATGGTACATTGTGTGATATACTGAATAAAATCATTGTATTTATATATTTATAGTTTTTATCTCTTTTAACTTATCAAATATCAGAAAATCTAAATATCATGTGTATAGTGCATTTAAGGAAATTTCCTTTGCTATATATATCACAGTTTGCGCTCAGTATTTTGTTGTGGTTTTCTGTGGAAATGTGAAAAATCTTTCAGTCTTTGGAGGTTATCGTACATCTGAGCCGTCCGCACTAACAATAGAGCGTTTATTCATTTCATAACATGCTCGCTCGCCTGCCGTCAGCACACACTCTTCTCCTTCCTCGCGTTCAGGGTCAGAGCGTTAGCGCTGCCAGAGCGCGGAGCTAAATAAACACAGCGCACCCCGGGGCACTTCCACTTGTCCAGCCTTTTATATCATGTCAAGGCAGTAACAATCTCGTCATGCATCTTCAGTCCAGTTTTATTGATTTGTGATGAGTGGGTGCAGAACGGTTCCAGGGTTTAGACGGCGTGTTGGTTCTGGGCGGCTGAGTGGGCGATGCTGATTATTTCTCTGCTGGAAGATGGGGAATAAACAGATAAAAAGCCATCGCATAGAAGACAACTGTGCTTTTTTTTTTTCCCTTAGCAACTCTCCAGGTCTTCTATTAAATGGTCACCATGCTACAAGACAACATGTTTAGTACAGTGTCCAGTGCAGAGGTCATCCACTTCCATTGTCATCCTCTTTTTCAGTCACACTTAATCAGCTTATGGTACCTGAGAAGCTTTGATCCTGATTTTAAAACTCTTTAAAACATTGTTAAAATGAGAAATGATCAAAACCAGAACAGAACTGGACAACATTTACACTTCCGTTCAACAGTTTGGAATCACTTGTATTTATTTTAATAACATATGTTAGTTTACATGCAACAACTTATACAGATGTAGATCTTATTGGCTAGTCACCAAAATATATTTTAGATGTTTAATTCAATATCAATTATTTTAAATTACTCTATACTGTAAAATGTATACTGTAATTATATTTAACATTCTGAATGTTATATTTTTTAGAAATTCATTATGAACAGAGGTGGCTAGAGTAGCCTAAATCAATACTCAAGTAAATGTATTCACACTTTGGTAACATAATGACACAAGTTAAAGTAAAAACACTTGCAAATAAAACAACTTAAGTAAAAGTACAAAGAACTACTTAAGTACTGAGTAATGTATAGTACTGCCATGAAACAGGTTAGAACCGAAATTTGTACAGCTCTATTTTTATCTTTTTTGGATTTTTTTTTGGTCTAAAATAAAATGCTTGACCAATCTAAAATGAAATGGTCTAAAATAAAATGCGTGACCAATCACAAAGCAGTACGGATGTTGCCAACAACAAAACAGAATGAAATTAAACACAAATTAGTAACTAAATATGAAAGGCTAAAATGTAACTGAGTGAAAAAAGTAGATTTATTTACTCCCTACTATGGGTAGAAGTTAAAATATTAGAACTTAAAAACACTCAGCAGACAACAGATCCATCAGTATTTTACTAAAGCTCATGTATTTGAGCAAATACAACGAGTAACAACCCACTTCTGATTGACAGGAAACCAAACCACAGGCACTGTAATGTACTGTTATATTTTTCTATCAGAACAGATGAATATACTCACTTAAAAATGTACAAGCAGGTTCAAAAATTTCCACTGAATGTAAAATTTTGACACAAGAAAGAAAAATCCATTCATGGACCATTTTAAATGAGCTTTGGCCCAGAGAAGACGGCGGTGTTTCTGGATTGTGTTGACATATGGTTTCTTCTTGGCATGATACAGCTTTAACTTGTGGCCCAAAGAAAGTCCAAGAAAACTGAAAGTGTGCAAAAATAAGGTGAAATTTGGGAAATAAATAAATTGGGACACTATTTGTTAACCCTAAAATGTACGACAGTCAGTAAACAACGATGTTGGAGTCCTGATCTTTGCTATGCTGTCCAACAACAAAATTATATTTCAAACACTGGAATCGCTAATAAAATTCTAATGATTTCTCAGTCATTTACCGAGCAGATCCAGTTTATATCAGACTAACACAAAACTTTGCACTTCAAAATCTGGCTACTTAAAATAACAAGCAATTAAAAGAGCGATAGAATAGGATGCAATAGAATAGTTGTCAAAAACGCTTTGCTAACTGTCATGCGCATCATGAGGTGATGTTCTGGCTTTTGTTGTCTCGGAGGAAGGCGTGATGGAGCAGATAAGTTAATTTTCAGAGGAAGAGCAACAAGCAGAAGTCTGAACACTGATGGAGGAAGGCTTGACAGCAGAAGAATGATTAATGTGTGTTTTCTGAAAACTCCATCTCAGAGCTGACAGATGCGGCATGACGCTGTGGTCTGAAGTGCTGCAGACTTATAATAGTTTTAAAGTTTTAAAGTGTTATCACTCTAAACTACTTAACTGCTCATGTCTGAATGATGTGGACGGGCAGACTGTAGAAGGACGTCAATGTTTTGAGGGACTCAAGAAGAACTTTTTAGTGAATTTTAACCATAAAGATATACACTCAATACCCAGTTTTCCTATTCCACCTGAAATTTTGTAGCAGTTACATTCTGGCACCTCAATTTAAAATATCAAACAAGAAGCTGACAAATAAGAAGCCGACTTCAGCTTCATAGAAAACAGCGCCTCCCTTTATTTTCTTTTTAGTGGCCTGAAGACAAGGCTTCACAACAGCTAAAATGGAACACCTTTGGTGATGGCCAACTCAAAAGCACCTCTTGCAATGCAGTGTGTTCTTTAGCTGTATGTTGTTATTGTTCTGCAAGTATGGAGCTTTTCGCATAATGTTGGCACAAACATCTGCGTGATGATGTTTAGATCTGGGCTATTTGAAGTAATTTGGGGAAACTACAGGGATCCTTTATCCCGTATAAATCGGCCAGTCAAATCACACACAGATTACATTACCAGACCTCCTCTGATAAAACTAGTCCAGCTCCAACAGGGCTTTATTAATTCAACCTAATGAGAAACTGTAGAACATTATGATTTTGTTTAACTGTTAGGGTAGATCAGGAGACGTGTCTTCACTTTATATAGGTTCTATGCAGTCCATCAATTTTTCTTTGGGATCTAAGGATCTCTATCTTTCTCCATCTGTCCTGTTTCTAATTATTATTATTGTATCTGGAGGTTATATACTGTCTATCTCTCTCTGCTTGTGCTGTAATGTGCGTAAATGTGTCGGTATGATGGGGAAACTGTGAGGATAAATATGTTACAGTAACTTCAGCCATGTTACAGGAGCTAGCGATGTAGGCTATGATGCTAACTTAGCTAGCTAGCCATGCTAAGAGAGCTGAAACTGGAGAACTTTCTGCTTAGTCTGTCAAACAGATGTTTGTGCCTAAAAACCTTAACTACACAACAAAACAGTCCACCTTACTCCACAACGGTAGCTAAAAATACCACATTTGCGGGTGGAGCAAGAATAGATCATTTATACATCATGTCATATTTGTTTCTGCACTATAAAAACTGATTAACTGATTTAATTATGTGTGATCTAATTATGTTACATGCAACATACATCATTATCGCTTTACTATTTAAGGTCCACTGAACTAAAAATTGCAAGACTTTTATAAATGATTGTTTGTTACAGTACATACACCATTTATCAGTGCCCTCTCCCTTCATTAATGGTCAGGACCCCCACAGGACAACCCTGTTTAAATATTATTTGGGTGGCGGTCCACTCTCAGCACTGTAGTGGCACTGGCATGGGGGTGTTATGAGTGTATTATGGAGCCCTGCTCTGAAATATTTAGTGCTGCTTCATTCTTTCTCAAGAAAATGAAGGTTCCACCTCCTCTTTACCCAGAATGCCTCTCCACAGGCATGTGGGAGGGGTCTGCCAGAGGGACTTTGGAAGCATTAACATGCAAAAAGCTTTTAAAGTCATTTTGCTTCTGACAGCTCACTGCGTATGAGATTAGACGTTTTTAGACAGCGATCAAGTTTTTTTCCTTTTTTTCTTTTCCATTTTTCTTTTTAAGACGGAGAGAGTGGCAGCTGTGATCCAAAGAGCCTCAGAGAAATCAGAAGCTTCGGCATGTGGTCAGTTCATCAAACAGCTATATCTGCACAGAGATATATTTTATTAATGGGATTTTAATGAGAGCATTGAGAAGAACAGTTCTTATAAAAAAGTAAAACCCCCTCAACCGTGGCCACATTTTTAATGTCAAAACTTTCAGCGTTAAACCCACAAATTCTAAACAAAACCACATGGCTCAGAGTCACTAATGCAAAATTTCAAACCAAAGGATGATGATTTGATTACATCTAATACCCCAACTATAATGAAATCAAGAAGATTAGAAGATTATTTTGTTCTTATCCTCTTTTAAAAGCCCACCATGACTTGTAATTAAGCAAGATACAAATGTGGTGGAGTAGTTCATGTTAGGCTAAGACTTTCAGCTGCACATCACTTTGTGCACTGCCTGATCAGTGTATTATTTTTTAAAAATATGCTCCTATACACTAGAATATGAAATATTAATCCACAAATGATCCCAAAAAATGCTTTGGTACACTAGAAGAGAAGATTTCAGTCCATAAACAACCTCAATAAATGCTCCTAAACACTAGATTAGAGGATATTAGTCCATAAATGACCTCAATAAATGCTCCTATGCACTAGATTAGGAGATATTAGTCCATGAACAACCTCAATAAATGCTTCTATATGCTAAAATAGTAGATATTAGTCCATAAACAACCTCAATAAATGCTCCAATACACTAGAATATGAGATATTAGTCCATAAACAACCTCAACAGATGCTTAAATATGCTAAATTAGGAGATATCAGCCCATAAATTACCTCAGTAAATGATTCTATATGCTAAAAAGGCAATATTAGTCCATAATTGGCATCAATACATGCTTCTTCATGAAGCATGACATATTAGTCTACAAACAACATCCATAAATGCATCTATATGCTAAAATAGGAGATATTAGTCTGCAAGCAAACTCTATAAATGCTCTTATATGCTAGTATAGGAGATATCCATCCATAAATGACTTCAAAACTCTCCTATACGCTAGAAGAGGAGATATTAGTCCATAAATGATCTCAATAAATGCTCCAATCAAATCAATTCAAGAACAAGAGATATCAGCCCATAACTGCCTAGAGCAAATGCTCTTATATGCCAAAATAGGACATATCAGTCCATAAACGAGTAATAAAAAAGTATCTGTATGCTACACTATGAGATATTAAAGACAAATGGTTGTTTGATAAAGGAAATTATTCATATTGCAAAACTGCAGCTCACTAGTTAGTTTAATGTCTGTATTTTCACAGAATAACACCTGCATCTCTTACTCAGAGAATGTAAAAGCAGTGAAGCTCTAAAGGGAAGGTGGAAGTTCAGCCGGTCTGCTTAATCCCAATAATGGACACAGCCGTTATGGTCAGTGTCCGGTGAATCCGTTCCATAAAAGCATCAGCCTATTACTAAAACTATTTCCAATTAAAAATATAATTACTTGCTCTTCTGCACACACACTCCATATAACTCTATACAACTGCTTTTCCTTTTGGAACATCACAAACTGTAAAGAAACAAAGAAGTGGCAGTAAAAACGGGAAAGAATGATGAAGTGCTGGACAGTACTGACCATCAGCATTAAATTTAGTGTTTAGTTTGTGTGGTGTTGAGGAGCTGAGGCTGTACAGGGTGTCGAAAACATTGATTTATGTTCATAATAATGACGTTGTTTTTTTTTACAATCACTCAATCTCAGGGCTTTAAATGATGAATTGATTCTTAATGTGATGCAATTAAATTGTTGTAGTCCAGTTTAGGATATTTATGTATTTGGAGGTGTTATTAAGTCTTCTAGTTGATCTTTATGGCTCTGTTGATGCTGTTTTTGATCTCATGGCTTTATACACTTATTTAATAGGTATTGTACTTGTATTTTATATAAAATTCTGTCCTTGCTCTGGTAATAGCATAAAACATCACTCAGCGTGATGCTCTCTCCCTCTATCACTCATTGAGATGCTCTCTCCTTTCCTCTTTAGTTCAGTGTGATGCTCTCTCTCCCTCTATAGTTCAGTGCGATGCTTTCTCTCCCTCCATAGTTCAGTGTGATGCTCTCTCTCCCTCTATAGTTCAGTGCGATGCTTTCTCTCCCTCCATAGTTCAGTGTGATGCTGTCTCTCCTTCCAAGTTCAATGTGATGTTCTTTCTCCCTCTTTTTGTTCCATTGATTTACAATAAAAGTAAAGTAGATTTTTTCCTTGCCCTATATATATATATATATATATAGTTTTGTGTTATACTCTCAGTGTTCCTACTTTCTCTGTAATTTAGTGTGTCTGTTAATCGGGCAGATATGTGGTTATGTGGTTGCTGGCTTTATGTGTCTCTGAGGAAGCACAGAACTCTCACCCTCCTCAGTTTGTGCCACTGTATGATTGCAATCCTTAAAAATCAACTAAATCACTTGTAAATATAAAGCAGAAATTGGCTGTCAGTTGTCCTTGTACATAAAAACACGCTGAGATATAAACAGCTGTCCTTATCCTCTCTCTCTCTCTCTCTCTCTCTCTCTCTCTCTCTCTCTCTCTCTCTCTCTCTCTCTCTCTCTCTCTCTCTCTCTCTCTCTCTCTCTCTCTGGAACTCCTTTTCCAGTAAAGCATAAATGGCTAGTTTTCTCTGCTTTTGTTTTTGATGCTCTACACTGTCCATGTTATGAAATCTCTGTTGCCACAGCAACATGTGTGCATGTGTAACCATCTCTGTTCTCCTTGTCCTTAATTCCCGATCTGTCATTTGCATAGAAATAACATTCATGAGTGAGAGAATCTCTCTTTCTCTCTCTCTCTCTCTCTCTCTCTCTCTCTCTCTCTCTCTCTCTCCCTCTCACCCCTTCATGTACTGACAACTCCAAACACTCTCGAGACAGAAGCACTCACAGCGTTTCTTTTAAGTCAGGTTTAAGTGTGTGTGTGTGTGTGCACGTGTGTGTGTGTCCCTGTGGGATTGGTTTCAGTAAAGCCTCTGGACACGTCTCATATTACATTCATATTTCATCAAACAATCTCATCAACACGTCAGTAATAACATAATTAACCTACTCACAGAACGTCCGTCCTGCGCTGTAACCTGTTCCTCATTAACACGTATGTGTGTGTTTGTGTGTTTGAAGGTTGACTGTGTTGGAGTAAATGATTAATCAGTCTTTTAGTGGCATGTTTGTTGGCTGCTGCTTTAGAACCTGCAAGAGAGATTCATTAAAACACAGAGTATAAAACAATGCAGAAACCTCTGAGGAGTCGCTCTGTACATGACCGCCACATTTTTCATAACTCATCCCATGAACTGCAACAATTCAGAATAATCTCTCTCTCTCTCTTTCTCTCTCTGTGTAATTGTTTATGTATCACTGAAATGTTATGGTTATCTGTGAAATATTTCTGCATTAACAGCAACAGGTTTTATATTTTATGGGCTCTTTCAGACATGCGTGGACTGTGGAAACATGGACTACTTATGGAATAAAACAAAATTAAGGCATGAAATAAAATGTGGAATACGTATGGAATAAAACATGGAACAGGAGTAGAACTTTGAGAATGAGCTTGTAATACAATGTTCTCATTGCCTGTGAAACTACACACCCACTTTAAATGATACAGAGATGTAACTACCAATAGCTGTGTAGACGAGCACTCCCTGTGATTCTCCTTCAACAAAATAGACGGTTCCCTTCAAGTCCGTCTGGTTCTTTCTTCTAAATAGAGTTTCCTGCACAGCCGTTCCAGCCGTTTCTCATACTAATAACAATGTTGTGATGATATGCCAGGAGAGACAGGGAGGCTGATTATTTCTTTATGGGTGAAACTGATATGAACATATAACACGTCCTCAACGTCCCTCATTTTAACACGTGAAGGTTGCTACCTTCCTTTTGCAAACCCTTTGTCCACAATACAGTAACTTTTCCTGGTATTAATGTCACTTTAGTATTGTAATTTTACAACTTTTTTCTCAAAATATTAGAATATATAGACTTTATTCTCTAAGTATTATGACTTTATTCTCAAAATGTCATACAGTATGACTTTTTATCTCAAAATATTATGACTTTATTCTCGAAGTCTACTATTTTTATTTATATATTTTCTTCTTAACAGTGGTCCTAAGACCCCATCTTAAAGAGGTAACAAGTGAAAGCAAATACAATTCCGGTGACTGAGATCTGGTGACTGGTGGCTGACTGGCTGGCTGGGTCGTGTGACTGACTAGTGCATCTTGGGAGTTGGAGTCAGTAAAAGAATCAGAGTTTGTCTAAGAGCTGGGAAGTGTGACAGGATTAAGCGTGGAGTAAATGTTGAATATGCAGGGAATGAAGTGATGTTATTACAGTGCCTTCTCTAATATCCACAGATCAAACGATAGATTTTCAGGCAGCACTTTTTTCAGGTATAGCGTTAAATATGCTGTGATACTTCTAAGAGACCAGGTTCTGCTCCACTGTAGGTGAATGGATCAGTGTGACATCAATATTTACAAAACATGACTTTCTTTTAAGATCAGCTGGGACAGATTCCAATGTTTCAATCCAAACGGCAGCACCATGAACTCAAACAGCAAAACAGTATTTCCCAATAATTGGGTGCACCAGATTAAAATTAAAACTAGCTCAGCACTAAAACTAGATCAGCCAACTAAGAACAACTGCTGGGTTAAATTGAATTTAGACGTCAACAAAAACCAAAACGACCGAGCTGAACAAAAACCAAAATGACGTCATGGTGAATGTTAGGCTTGATTTATCTGCAGAAGCTGTTAAAATTTGTCGAACAGAGAAAACTGTGTTTCTTTTGTTTTACTACCATGGTAAGTTCACCAGATGAGTTTTACCAGTAAGGCTGGAAATTAAGCGCTGAGCAAGGGTTTATTAATAATGTTGATGCTTCGTTTGTTTCCAGCTTATGGAGGCGAATCTGAGCTCTAATGCTTCTCTTGTCTTCTGAAATAAAATAAACAGAGCATAATCCCAGTAACAGACATTTGACAATGTTGCTGTTTATACGGCAAGAAAACAAATTCATTCACATTAAAAACAGCCGACTGTGTAAAGTGACATCTGCAGTCAGAGTCTCTCCATGGTTCCTCCACTTTGGATCTCGAGTCTTTTCAAGTTATGATGTGAAAGTCCAAGTCAGAGTTCAAGTCACTGTTGTTAAAGTTGAGTCCCAAGGCTTACTCGATTTTCTCGAGTCGAGTCTAAAGTCATCAAGTTCGTGACTTAAGTCCGACTCAAGTAGAAAGTCATATGACAAGAGTCCACATCTCTGGTTTTTAATGTTTTTAAGGTGCACTAATTGAGTTAAAGTGGGCAAATTCTTAGAATGGATAACCAGTGAGACGCTCGGTTCCATTCACTTATATTATTCCAGTAGCCATTTAAAAAATTTCCTGTAAGCTGTGGTGGAAGGAATTTTAGAAGTGTTTTAAAAACAGCAGCTTTCCTGCTTAATTAAAGCACTGCTCCACCCTGTTCTTACAGCACTTCCGAAATTCCTTCCACCACAGCCTTGTTTTTGCACAGGAACTTTTCAAAACAGTGGTTGGCATGATAAACGCGCATAGGGTTTATAAGAGTAATGTTGAAATCTTATCTACAACACACAAACACACATACACACACACATCTGAACCGTTATTAGAAGTGTGTGTGCTGCAAATACACTTACGCTGTGTATCTCAGTGTGTTGTGTGTTGGGGTGTTGTGTAATGTGCGTGCGTGTGTGTGTGTCCGGCACTGAGGTAGAGCAGCATGTTTCGCACAGTAGATTAACACTGAAACTATTTGGACATTCAGTGCATTTCCTTCAGTTTGGTGATCATGTGCGATCATACATGGCTGAACTAGGAGGAGGAAGGAGTCCACTGGTGTAATAAATAAATAGCCCACCTATTTATAACTGATTAAAAGCACATTCCTGCTATAATTTCATTTCAAAGATTTTCATTTAATATTCTATTAAATATTCTATTAAGATCCTTCATGAAACAAATTAAGTTGCACATTAACTCGACTAAAATGACTGTCATTTTCCTCACTACTGTGGTAGAGCCATAAAGAGCATTGTTCATTTTTCTTTTATATTTAATAATATTATAGGGGGCATTGAGATTCCAAAGGGACTTTAACACCATTTCATGCCCCAAAATTACCAGCTAGCAGTGACAAACACTTTTTTTCAAAGGTGGCATTTCTAGCAGAAGGTTGCAGTTTTATTTTCAGGTTGTCAAACAGCTTGAAGAAGTGTTGCATTTTATTTCAATGGCTGTTAAGTTTTGAAAGTAAAGGTAAAATGATTAAGATTTCAATTCTAGTGTCTGGGTATTCTGGGTGTGTAACATAGACTACACAACAGGAGCAGAGTGAAGCATTAGCATCAGCAATAAGCTTCGGCTTGTATAAAGAACATTTACCTTCCGCACAAACACCTCTTCCAGTGTGACAAAGAAAGAGCAGATTTGTTTTGTTTCCTTCTCCTTTTCTGCTTGTTCAGAAATACAAAGTCTGATGAATTTAAGAATGATGTAAGTATTATTACACACTTCTGTATTAAAGTCATTGTAGCTACTGAATAATAAACTTTTCCATGTAATAAGCCTGGATTGTTACATGTTTAACCCTTTAAGGCCAGCACAAAATGTGGCTATTTCTTTTTCTGAAATTTTGCACATTTTTATTCAGTTGGTTCAACTTCAATATACATGAATAGCAATATAAGCCACACATCAGCTGTGCTGTACCGTTATGATGAACTGGATTAGTGCATTTGTTCATTCGCAGACAATAAAGGAAGTTTGTGCACCTTTTATGCAGTGATAGGAAACACTGCACACTGTAAGTTCTGGTTCTGCATGCAGATATGATTCACTGAGGTCAACATGAATATGCATGCACCATAACTCCTCCAGCATCAGGATTAAATGAGTTAAAGTGGCCATATTCTTAGAACTGATAATCAGTGAGATGCTCAGTTCCATTCACTTATATCATGTCAGTCGCCTATTTGAAAATGTACTGCATAAAAAATCAGTCTCTGATGGGAGGAATTTTGGAAGTGCTACAAAAACAGCAGTTTTCCTGCTTCATTTCCCAACATTCCTCCCACCACAGCCTTGATTTTGCACAGGAAATGTTCAAAATGGTGACAGGCGTGATAAAAGCGCGTAGGGTTTATGTTTGTGAGTGTTTATCTGGAGCGATGTTGAAATGTGGTGTGGTTTAGAGTGAGATTCATTTGTTCCATTGTTCTGGTTTATAGTGATATGATTGTGTTTTGTAGTTACAACTCTTATCTACAACACACACACACACACACACACACAGACACATAAGCTGTTATTAGAAATGTGTGTGCTGCTTATACACACACTTATGCTGTGTATCTCAGTGTGTTGTGTGTTGGGGTGTTGTGTAGCTATTATACACACCTTAATATGTGTGTGTGTGTGTGTGTGTGTGTGTACGCGTGTGTGTGTGTGTGTAAGAGAGAGAGAGTGACGGTGCACAATAGCAGTGATTAAGCAGTAGCTGATTATGCGCTGGCTGTGTAATCTGACTGAAAGGCTGAAGGTGAAATCAGTTGCTTTACAGTAGTGAAGTGATTTCTGCCACAATGAGCTCCGAGCGCTAATCAGCTTTCAGCCACAGAAAGGTCCTGCAGCTCTGAGCTCAGCATAATGGTTGATAGGTGAAGATTTGCACTTAAAGTGCTCTATTTCCCTTTCACTCTCTCTCTCTCTCTCTCTCTCTCTCTCTCTCTCTCTCTCTCTCTCTCTCTCTCTCTCTCTTTCTTTCTTTCTCTCCCTTCCTCTCACTCTCTCTCCTCAGAGGAGTGAAGTGAGCATGAAAATATGAATAACCCTAAACATCCTAACATAAACTACATGAAAGTATTTATAGAGGTGTGTTATAAGAATCTTTTAAATGACTCACTCAAATGCACAGTGTGGTCTCAACAGTATATATTTTAAAGTGCAATGTGATTTGTTTCAACACTATAAAACACATTTTGTTACATATCAAGTGTTTATGTTATGATGCTGCTACTACACAGCTTTATGCACCTAAACACAGTATTTAAAATCATTTATCTAGGCAATTATGCCTGTAAAAACACATTATATATTTAGAATAGATGAAAATAAACAAATACAGTCAAAACTAACACACATTTTGCATCTTCACAAAAAAGTAGTTGATATCATGTGAGCTCATTTGGAGAACAAATTTCCAGATTCCAGGCTTCTCTTGGATGCATCCAGCCATCATATGAATTCGTTAAATTCTGTCAGCAGCTCCTGGTTTAATTTGGTATGGTAAAGATAGATTAGAAAAGCAAGAATTGGATAAAACTACAAATTAATACTGGACTTGCTCAATGGAAAGGTCAGGAAATGGCTAAAGAAACATTAAAATACTGAAAAGTCACGGCTTATTATATTAATGATATTCCTACTTTTGGGATTTTAATGATTTTCTGAACAAATAAACACATGCTGACCAGATAAATAGATTTTTTCTAATATATAGGCCACTCACTGTCCATTTTATCAGCTCCACTTACCATATAGGAGCGCTTTGTAGTTCTATAGTTACAGACTGTAGTCCATCTGTTTCTCTGCATACTTTGTTAGCCTCCTTTCACCCTGTTCTTCAATGGTCATGGCCCCCACAGGACCACGACAGAGCAGGTATTATTATGGTGGTAGGTCATTCTCAGCACTGCTGTGACACTGACGTGGTGGTGGTGTGTTAGTGTGTGTTGCGCTGGTGCAGGTGGATCAGACACAGCAGTGCTGCTGAAGCTTTTAAACAGTGTCTCCACTCACTGTCCACTCCTACTTTGTTGGTCCACCTTGTAGATGTAAAGTCAGAGACGATAGCTTATCTGTTGCTGCACAGTTTGTGTTGGTCATCCTCTAGTCCTTCATCAGTGGTCACAGGACGCTGCCCACAGGGATGCTGTTGGTTGGATATTTTTGGTTCTCAGTCCAGCAGTGACACTGAGGTGTTTAAAACTGTCTGATCCACTCAGACCAGCGCAACTCACACTAACACACCACCACCATGTCAGAGTCAGTGCAGTGGTGAGAATGATCCACCACCCAAATAATACCTGCTCTGTGGTGGTCCTGTGGGGGTCCTGTCCATTGACAAACAGGGTAAAAGGGGGCTAACAAAGTATGCAGAGAAACAGATGGACTACAGGCTGTAATTGTAGAACTACAAAGTGCTCCTATATAGTAAGTGGAGCTGATAAAATGGACAATGAGTGTAGAAACAGTATAAGTGGACATAATAAAGTGGACAGTGAGTGTATCCAAAGCCTCATGTTGTGCATTCAGCTTCTCCTGCTGTTGATTGTCCCACTCTGAGGCTGGGTGTAAATGGCAGTAAATGGAAGTGAGAGAGCTGTAATTAATGGCTGCACTCATTTCCCTCCGGTCCACTCTCAGGCTATTTGTGCTTTTATCATTTTCACTGAATTATTCTGATAATGAGAAAGTGTAGAAAAGCTGAAACTTTCATTCATATTTCAGTTGGATTCTATGGGAGTCCTTGAAAATGCTAAGAGCACAAACTCAGCAAACTGAACAAAATCTGAGATCTTTTCTAAAAGACTGACTCAGTCTTGCGAAGTTTGTTTTGCAAACTTCGGTTCCGGGCTGCGCGAGGTGAACGTCTGACAGGAGCCCTGGGGCTTGTGGGTAATGAAGGCCTCTGTGGACCGCTGGGTAATTGGGCAGCTGGAACACAGGTGATTTCTGTCAAATGGTTCTGGTTGACCAATCAAATGGCTCGTCTGCCTGGCAGGAAGTAAACGAACCCTTGGGACTGTCCAAGGGAGAAAAGACGGAGAAAACGGACGGACGCTGCAAGAAAGTCGAACAGGCCTTCTGCAGCGGACACACAAACACTACTTACAGATTTATTCGCAATTTAAACATAATACAAAATTGTGTGTTTTCTTTTTGGTATCAATCATTTTTTCATTTTGTCACATTAGCAAAACAAGAACAAAACATATGAATGGGGTGGCAGCAGATAAACAAGAAAAATAAGGAGGAACAATTACAAAGAGTAATGATAGTCGCAAGTACATTTATCACTTCAGATGATAAGATTATTTATATTTCTGCTCTTTTGCTGCATAAAGTCCAGAAAATGTAATGCAAAAAATTGCCAGGCTTCATCAGTTGTAGGTCAGACTGTTGTACATTTAAAGTTCACAATTTTAGGTAAGTGTGATATCCAAACAATCCAGTTCTGTAGTGAAGTGAAGCCAGAAAATAACTTTTTACTTTGTATTAACTTTAAGAGACGTAAATTAACTTTCTTGAGACATAAACATGGATTAGGTTTGTAGTTAATTTTGATTAAACCAGATAAAACAACTATAATTATGTATGTTTTCTGTTGCCTTGTTCTTAACACAATAGCAGTAATAAAGGTACTGATGCATATTGGCCTTCAAAATACTTTAAAAATATAATTCTTAGAAAATTTCACTAGTGCTAAAGACTCAGATGTGCTTCAAAATTAAATGCTGTAATTACGTATGTTGTAGTATGTAATTACATTTTGTTAGTAAGAATCGATAGAGGTGCCAATGATCATGACAATGCTTTTTTTTTGAGAATTTCTTAGCACCTTGCAATTAGCGCCTTGCTAATTGTTGGAGCATAAGCTTCCATTACTTGTTAGCTACATTAGCCTCATAGCTCCAGTGCAAAAAATAAAGAAGCAAACTTCAGGCACTATACAGGTTTCAGCCTATTCACTATATTTTGGGACAAATGAGGGAATATGATTTTTTTTGTCCTGTGCCTGTGGAAGAGATGGGTAATACACACGAATCTGGATAATCAGGATATTTAGGTTTTCTGTTTCCAGTGCTTCACATACTGCAAACCACTACATCCAATTAAACAGCTGTACAGCAGTTTAATCAGGCTCAGTCAGGCTCTCCAGAACACCCATACTGTCAGGAATCAAACCTCCATCTCCTGTTATAAGAGTGTAAACTTTCACTGCTACACTGCCCAGGAGCCTCTAAATATCCTTTTAACCAAACACACCAGTATTTAAATTGTATCATAATCGTTATGACATCATACAATTTACTGTATCCTAATTGCATGCATAGTAATATCACACTGTATTGTAATTATCCTCTATTTGTAATGACATCATATCATTGTGTCATATTGTACTGTAATAGCATCAATTCATGAGATCACATTGTATTTATTATGATAATGGTATGTTGTATTGTTATTGTATTCATTATGATATCCTTTGTATCACAACTGCAATATATTTAGCATGACATCATATGGTTCTTATCATAATAATGTGTTCATAATGAAGTCATATCATATTTCTTGTGAAAACAGTATCATGTTGTGTCCTTACTGTATTATTTTAACAATGACAGAATATCATATTTATCATGCCTGTTTCTAGTGTTTGGTGTTTGTGTATGAAGGATTTACAGCACAGTTCCTGTTACACCCAGCTGTGTGTGTGTGTTTGTGTGTGTGGACATCCATCACAGCGGACACGCCTCATTGGCTCTCACCTCATGCAGGACACACTGCGGGACAGAGCAGGCCGAGTAAAAATTAGCCGAGTTCAGAGGTGCGGCAGTCACCTGCGGCGGCCAAGCGGGATAACTAACGACGGCCCGACTCGGGATCACTTTGTTTTGCCTTTGAACAGCTCAGCTTTCTCAGGACAGATCGAGGGGGAGGGGGACGACCGCCACATTTAGAACAAATTATCACAGTCATTTTAGGACAGAGAGCTGCACACAACCGCAGACACAACAGTGCATCATTATGGCCAGAGCAGATATTCATATCGTAGTGCCAAAAGTTTGAGGACACCTAACTAATCAAATATTTTACAAATTATCATGATTCTTTGTCAATTTGCAATGAATGGCCTTTTTAAATAAATAAAAAAACCCTGCAAAACTGAAGGAACGACTGGAAAAGAGTCCTACCTTGGAAATCCCAAAGCCCTTTTAGGTATTTATAGAACCTTTGGGCCAAAAGAGTTTCTTGAGCTTTTAACATGAGCTTTTAACAATACTTTGGAAAAGAAAACTGTCAAATCTTCATACTGTGGAGGACATCTTGGCTACATTAATACCTATTGCTCAATTCAGATTTTTTACTCTTTCTGCCTTGATGGTTCACATTTGTGTGTTTAAGTTATCCACATTTGTCTTTAGAGTAAATAAGCCTGCATCCTAATCAATAACATCAACTAAATGATCCACGTGTGTCATCAACATCAACTAATGCATAATAAGTCTTCATCACAGAGATGATTATCTCAGCTGTTCATGACTGGAATGTGATCAAAGCTGCTTTAATGCAGGGGTGCAGACAAACTTTTTGTCTCGGGGTGGAGAGAAAGAAAATGATATGCAAATAAAGCAGCCAAGGTAGTTTTCAAATGTAAATGTTTCATTTTTTAAATGTTACATTATATTCAAGCTCTCTTGAAAATGACCAACCACCTGCAATACCACAGAAACAGCCGAGCAACTCATTAGCAACTATCTGGAATACCACAGGAACAGCCTACAACACCTTAGCAACCATCTGGAATGCAAGAGGAACAGTCGACAGCACCTTAGCAACCATCTGGAATACAATAGGAACAGCCTCCAACACCTTAGCAGCCATCTGGAATGCCACAGCAACAGCCTAGCAACACCTTAGCAACCATCTGGAATACCACAGCCATGGCTTATCAACACCTTAGCAACCACCTTAAATACCAAAGCAACAACATATCAACACATTAGCAACCATCTGGAATACCACAGCAACAGCCTACAACACCTTAGCAACTGCCTGTGATACAACAGCAACAACCTAGCAACACCTTAGCAACAACCTAGGATACTTTAGCAACAACCACCAAGTGATGTCCTAACAACAAGCTGGAAAATCGCAAAAGCAATAGAACGAGAGGGAGTGTGTTATCGCGAAATAACATCACGGCTGTGATTTGGTCGCCATAGATCATCACAGTCGTGATGTTATACACAATAACACACAACCTCGAGTCTTCTATTGCTTTTATACAATAGTTAAATAAATAAAGCAAAAAATAAATAAACTGAGCCGTGAATGTGGCGTTTAATATGTTTTAATGTCAGCAGTTCCTTCCCCCAAATTATAGTTCCTTAACAAGCAGCTCGTTGCTACGTCAGAGTAACGAGCTCTGCTCACTCGCTGCACAGCCGGCAGTTCATTCTCCAGCTTCTTACACTAAATTCCGAAACTGTCATTACCACTGAGTGAGCTTTTTTGTTTTTTATTGCGGCAGTTTTATGGCTCAGTCCGATTTGGTCAGACACTGAAGATCAGACTACACGTTTGGCGAATGGTATTCGGTTCATTTCTGGCTAATTCCAGGTTGTTTAGGTTTTCTTCGGCCACAGCTGCCGACTGAAAAGCTGCTCAGTGGTGATGACAGTTTGGGAATTTAGTGTAGTCTCATCTTCAGAGTCTGACCAAATCAGCTGTCGGTCAAATGTGATCTTAAAAGTACCCATTTTCTGTTTGCGCGCAAAGTAAGAAGTAAAGACGTTCAAATGGCTTGAGCGTGTCCTGCAGCTGTCAAACTCGTTGCTTAGCAATGGCGTCTTAGCAGAGTGATACAGTGTTTGTGAAAAGTGTTGAAGATGAATATATAGAAGGCATTGGCACAAAACTGATTCATGATAAAGTCTTTACAGCGTCATTACAAAGTAAAAGAAGGGCTCCCAAGTGGTGCAACACTCTAAGCGTTGGCCATATCATCAGGAGATTGTGACTTCGATCTCTGGTAATGCTACAGCCACCCGCAGCTGGCCTCTTTCTCCCTGGTTGGGTGGAATGGCCCTCCCCCTATCGCTCAGCTTCAACAAGAAAACCAGCAATAGTGCTTCACATGACTCATGAAGCTTATATTTGCCCTCCCCCTTCTATTACTGGTGGTATTGTGTGATTGAGGGAGTCCTAACTAGTGGGTGGAATTGGATACAATTCATTTAGGAGAAAATTAAGCAACAAAATATCAATTACAGATGAAGGCAAGGTTTCTCCAAACTTTGGATGTCCAGCAAATATGTAAACTTTGTACACATGAAAACCTAGTAAACTGGGATTAATTGAGTTTATTAATATGATCTGAGTAAACACAATGTATGAACTCATCTAAGGTTTGTGATCCTGTGTTTTGTTGTGCTGGGCTCTCCTAGCTCCTGTGCTGCTGTGGGCTTACAGAGTGGAGAACAATGCCGAGCATCTCTCAGCTCGTTCAGTTTGCATGAGCACAGAATAAATATTTATTGCACTTAACAGAGCAATTTTCTCATCATAAATGATTGAACTTCTTTAAAAATATGCGCACATACACCACAGTGAGGGAACAGATTACCACATCCTTTCTTTAGTGCGATGAATAAAAATTACACGCCACATTGTGGACGGTGCAGAGCCGCTGTTTATAAAGAGGAAGGTTATTACTGCAATTGTAGATTTCATATTTGTACACAGTGTGACTGTGAAGTCTAAATATTGCATGTTTGTTCCGTACGGGGCGGAAACAGGCAGTGAATAATCGTTAGATCCAAACAAACGCTCCCATTATTCTTTTCATTCTGTGGCCCTTAATTATTGTGTTTGTTTGATAATTGCGTCCATCTGCTCATATCTGAAGATGGACATCCACTGTATGAACCGATCTTCTCCAGACACGTGATGAAGTCATCAGTTAATAGGATGGCATTGTCTTTGTGTTTTTCTGGCACTGCCCAAATGTCACAAGCCCTGAAGGAGATAGATGAGCAATTTATTCACTGGCAGAATGCCGTCTCTCGTCTCTTCTGTCTAAGTGCAGCCGCGGAGTTAAAATGCAGCACGAACAGCAGTAATGCACGGCTCCGCATTGTGATGCTAAAGAAAACACGCTGATTTTCAGACGGCAGGCTGGTGACCTTGGCGCTCGCTGCGATTCATGACTGAAAGAAGGGATCCAAACTGCCGTTTGTTTCCAGAGAACATTCTAGATTTGGGAGCCGACAGACTGAAACTTTCTCAGATCTCTGCTCTCCAAACAGAAACAACAATCATGAATTTTTATGGCCGACTCCAATTCCGATTACTTTACCACTAAATTGGACTTTTTTTTAATAATGCGTTTTAAACCCAAAGGTCACACTGTGTGGGATAAATGAACTCATGAAGCAGACTCGACCACTGCTGCCGAAATTTGGTCCATGAAGGCCTTTAATTTGGCCCACCAGAAACCCCACCAACTCACCCAATGAGAGAACAACCATTTATGTACTAGAACTCTAAAAATAAAGTTGAGTTCTTTTTCACATTTGGTTCCCTAAAGCACCTTTCAATGGAAAAGGAAGAACCTTTAAATTTGTAAAGGTTCCTTAAATGTTTAAAAGGTTATTCACGTTCTTCTTTTTCAAACATTGAAAGTGGTTTCTTTATGGCATCTCTCAAAGAACCTTTGTGAACCTTTTTTAGGAGTTTGTGTATTTAACTTAGTAAAATCTTTTTTTTTTTATTTTAATGTTGTACCTTTAAAGTTTTTAGTAATAAAAACACACAAAGATTTCAAAAATCTTTTTTTTTTATTTTAATGTTGTACTTTTTATTGTAGTTTTTAGTAATACAAACTCACATATACATTTTCTAAACTGCTTATCCCCTCTGGTTGTGGAGGTTGCTGAAGCCTATCCCAGTGCTCACTGGACGGAAGGCAGGAAACAGATGGACAGGTGGCCAGTCCATCACAAGAAACAAATATATAGTAATGTTATAAAATATATTTTTGGAAACTATATTTTTTGGTGATTTAAAACTTTTCTACTTTTAAATTTGTATATTGTTGTGTATTTTTGGCCAAGAAACCATGCTTGAGAAATAGTTTATGGGTGTAATGATGATGATGAACCTTTTCAAATTTTTAAAGAACCTTCTCATAATGTAAAAGTTCTTTACCAATGTAACAATTCTCCCTAGACCTTCACATTATGTGGAAGTTCTTTAAACTTTGAAAAAGTTTTCGGTAGCACTTTATGTGGATGGTCCACTGTAGATGCTCTGTAGATGCTCAGTCTATTTTTAACTAACCTTCAACTAAATATCTATTAAATGAAACTGAACTTGAAGTTGCGTGAAAGATTCGCCCCTTAAAATCCCAGACTTCAAAATGATACTGCTTATCATTCAGTAATTACAGGTACTTCAAAGCAAACTGTCTGAGCTATTCTTAGGTCATAGAGGTGTATAATGAATCTTTGGCCTGTCAGCAGGCCCTGGCCATTTAAGAGGTTAAATATGTCCCTAACCCAAACCCTTACCTTAAGGCAAAACCTACACCCACTCCTAAACCTAATCTTGGCATTAATATTGTTGTTAATCAACTGAGTATCACAGAAACAAACAGAAAGTTTGTTAATAATATATTTGTACCTCATCCAAATAAAGTGTGACCAAATTTTCCACATTCACACATCTCAACTCATTACCTGATCCACAGCTCCTACCAACAGCCAAGTTAGGTGAGTAGAGTAGAAAAAACTCATGCACAGATGACCAGAACTGAGATTGAGAGCTCTTAATTTAGGGTTTCAAAACCTCCTCCTCCTGAAGATTCCTTTTACTGCAGAGTTTAACTCTAGGTGCATCTAACATGACCCCCCCCCCTTTTAATCTAACATTAATGCATCTGATACAGCCAATCAGGGGCATGTGCAGAAGTTAATCATCTGGGGCAGGTGTGGCAGATTGTGACTAGAACCGGACTCTGCAGAAGGGTAGATCTCCAGGACCAACCATAGTAGCATGAGTTCCTCGTTTGAGTGTTCGTTCCTCTCAAGGTTTCTTTGGTGAAGTTTTACTTGACAGCCCTCATTTGGGGCTCAGACCCAGGTTTCTGCCATGTTACACACTTGGTGGTTCTTCAAGGGTTTTAATAAAGGCATGGTTCTACTTAGAACCATGAGCTCTACATAGAACGATTTCATGCTTAATTAGTTCTTTGCATGGTGAAATTGTTCTTCAGATTGACGGAGAATACGTTGCAAATTGTTCTATATAGCCAAAAAGGGTTTTGCTATTGTTGCAATGTCAAGCTTATAACAATACCAGAACCATTTTTGGTGCTATATAGAGCCATTTTTAAAAAAAAAGATTTTATATAGAACCATATGCAACACATTCTCCATCAATCTGAAGAACCATTTCACCATGCAAAGAACCATTTAAACCTAAAATGATTTAATGGTTCTATATAGAACCCAGAATAAGTGTGTACTTTGTGACAACATTACATAAGTGTGTACTTTGTGACAACATAAATTTTAGCCTAAATGAATTTAAGTCAATGGCATCTCGCAAAGAACTTATTTTGGCACCTTTATTTTTGACATTAAGATAATTCAGAGTGGGAAACTTGTTTTATCAGGTATTGATCAATAAAAACTTCATAAATAAATGTTCTCATCATGAAGCTGTCTGAGTCTGTGAGAGATCTGCTCACACTTTATTTTGAGAATCGCCTATAGATCATCTACAGATGTTTTCTGGTGAAACTCAGTTGATTACCAACAGTGTTGAGGTTAGGAATAGGTTTAAACTCAGTAACCTTATTATTAATCAACTTAATAATAAAGTCTATTGCATTGAACTTTAGTTGCATTTAATAGATATTTGGTCGATAAGTGAGCATCTCCAGTGGACTCTCACACTAAAGTGTTCTGTGCTGAGGTTCTGATCTGCTGTTGTCTCCTTTATTATTAATATGTTTCACTAAAGCTTTATAGTATTCATAACAATTCATTATTCAAAGATTTTTTAAATCTTTGCAGCAGTAATGCAGACTGTTAGTTGGACTTACTGCTTACATGAAAACACCAGAATTGTGCATGCAACCTCCCCCTTCACCCTCCCTCCCACCAACACCCCCCCTTCCCCAACTCAACATGCAGCACTGGTTTCATGTTTGTATATGGAACAGTCGGTAGTTGGTAGCATGAGACAAATGATAAAAAACATCTTGTTATGGTCCTGTGCAGCCCTACAGCACTGAAGTGATCTCACATGCTGCTAAAAAAATAATCGTTATACAAAATTCATAAGTTACTCAAAGGGCTTCATGTGGTTCTTACAGTTTTACCATAAGAATCTTATGATCTTATACAGAAGCCACGCTGTCTGTTTTATTGTGTATCTAATGTGTGTTCTTTAATTTTAAAAGCTGGTCCTTCAGTCTGTGTTCTTTACTGAATTGAAAGGTATTTGTTTATGCATTTTTTTTTAATTTAACTGCTTCTGAATTCTCTATTTTTAATGAGTAGGATTAGATCTAAACATTGAACCTGGCTCTATCAGTCTATCCAGTGGTCTGAATGGGTTTTTGCGAGTTTGGACCACACCCTGAATTGAGGAAAGGAGAGGAGAGGGGGTCGCCACCAGGTGGGAGGGAGGGGTTGGGTGTAGGGAGGGGTTTTATATGCCCCAGTTTTGGAAGCAGACTTTATGTGTGTTGGTTATATTACTGGGGCAGGCCTGGCACCTCAACAAAAGCATGAGTGGGGCATCTGAAAACCACAGAGTGAGGGTTTTCAGTGTATCCATGTGCAAAGAAAAAAAATTGTAAATGTACAGTAGGTCTTGTGCCACATATTCCAGAAAGAATCAACAGAAAAGTCACATTTACAGCAAATCACTGAAGATCTACAAGTTTAGCAAATCTGCTAAAATATGTTCCACAACATACAGCAAAATAATTCACAGATGTTTTAGCAGTGATTTTTATGCTGGACTGACAGGCTACGTTGGGAATGCTGGTAAAAGGGGCCCAAATCTTACTTGGTTGTTTGGTGCTTTATTTTATCTTTTTAAGGTGGTATCTATCTGACATTGGTCTGAACAGATCATGCTCCTGAACTGACCTGCATGCGTAAAAGTACACTGATCCACCCATCAGACTCATCCAAACACAGCTGAACTCTACATGTCCTTAAGAAAATAGACTCCTTTTACACAAAGTCAAAATGAACTGTGTGAAATGATACTGTAAACTTGGTAGACAAACAGTGGACACCAAAATGACCAAGCTCAGTTTCTTTAGTTTATAAGAACACTAGCAAAGGGCACAAACTCAATTCCAAAATGCCAATAATACTATTACTGGATAAAGAGACTAAAGATGTATTGCACCATATACATATATATATATATATATATATATATATATATATATATATATATATATATATATATATATATATATATATATATATATGGTGCAATACATCTTTAGACATATATATATATATATATATATATATATATATATATATATATATATATATATATATACTTACACTGGAGATTTTTTTTTGTGTTTATTGAAAAGCAAAGACTCAAAACTCGAGACAGATACCGAGGTTACTGGCCGAGTCAGAGCAACGTGCATGTATCAGCACGAACTCAAGACTGAGCACCGAGCTGCATGTGAGCACCCTTTAAGTAGGATGCCCACAGCTGCTACCACTCAGCCTTAGCAGGTTGCCTGGACGTTACAAAAGACACTTGATCTGTGTCAAACTCCTTTGCTACTTTTTAAATGTCCTAGAGCTAAATGCACAAGTCCACATAAAGTATGTATCAGATTTCAGTACCACATATGAAAGTGGCACAAATCTGAATTGAAACTGTCTCACAAACAAAAAATCCATGCCACCTTTGAAGAAATGAATTACCTCCATTGTGAATGTGGTCTAGGATGTGTTTTCTATGAGAAGGCAAGAATGCAGGAGGCTGAACTGAGGAACCATTCATTTCTGAACACTGTGAGTGTGAATCTGGTGGGTTTGGCTCTTTTGATTGGTCAGGTAGTTTGGCTGAATCTCTGTTCTGAATTTTCCTGGCTCATTCTCCTACTTTGTGTGCAGTGGCCAAGCTGGCAGCTTTCCGGTGGATTCCGTGGATTTTCCTTCAGCGCAGCAAGCAGGCTGGATAACAAAGCAGCTAAAAGCCCTAAACGAGCTTTTGTTATAAACATCACTAACAATCAGCTACACGGTCAGATCATAGCCTGCGTTCAGTGAGAGTGATATGATCAGGTGAGTCAGTGACAGACGTGCGTCTGTCTGTGTGTTTAGATTGTTCTCCTGCGTGTTGGAGGAGGGTGGGAGTTGTGTATGTGCGTTTGTGAGTCTCTAAAGGAATGCAGTAATAGGTCCATCATTTAGAAGTCTTCCCCTCTGTCAGTTATCTGTCAGATTATGAAAGCCTGCTCTGCCGTTTTAATCTGACCAATCGCCATTCAGCAATTTCCCTGCACACAACAAGGGGAAGATAAATTAATCAAACAGATAGAAAATCAATTTGGCTCCCCAGCTGTCATTTCACATTACATCACAATGCTATTTTCCTTCCTACACACACACACACACACACACACACACACACACACACACACACACACACACACAGCAGGAGAGCGGTAACAAGAACGTAAAACTAAAGAACGCAAGTCTGCAGGAAATTTGACTCGTTAGATTATTCTTTTGCATGTTTTAGAGGAGTTGGAGTTACATTACACCTATTTCCATGGTAACACTACACCCATTCCCATGATAACACTACACCCATTTCCATAGTAACACTTCACCCTTTTCCATGGCAATTCTACACCCATTTCTATGGAAACAAGACACCCATTTCCATAGCAATGTTGCACTCATTTCCATGGTAACGCTACACCCATTTCCATGGTAACACTACACCAATTTCCATGGCAACCCTACAACCATTTCCATGGTAACACTACACCCTTTTTCATGGTTGCATTCAAGGTGTGACCCCCAGGACCCCCTAATTGACCTCTTGGACACCCTGAATGTCTCAATCAAAATTCAGGGGGGGGTCCATGAAAATAAATTTAGCTGCTTCTCTTTCCTTGTTTAGCTGCTTCTTCTGAACTAATTAGAGCTGCAGCACCGCTCTGCCTCAGGGTGGCGCTGTAGCAACTGGTTCACCAGTTAGCAGCCCGGCAACGCTGGAGAAGTCAGCCAATGTGAGACACAAATACCAGGGAGTATTTCGCATACAAGTTTCACTACACCCATTAGTGACATTTTACTACATTAAATTGTAGTACTTAAGAGAGTAATAAGCATGACTAAATCCTTAAGTAATGTCTAATCATAAAATAATGGTAGTAATGATAACAAGCATTTTGTTTTAGATTTCTTCAAGAAGTTTATTAATGTGTAAATAACATAAATCAACATTTGGGACAATAAGAACTAAGCACTTATGAGCAATTTATTGAGGTTTAGGATAAAGTTAATTGAAGTCTTACAACTCTGCCTTATAATCATTTTATAAATGTATAAGAGCAGAGAGTAAGCATTAGGTTATAACCCCAGGCCTCAGAATTAGTCGGTAGGCCACCTTTAGCACGTTTACCTCTCAGTTGATTAATGTGCTTTAGTTGATATAAAACTGATTAGATGAACTCTGCATTTAGACCTCAGCTTCTGGAGCTTCATCTGAGTTCAGCTCTCAGCATGGAGCTGTAGCTTTACAGTTTGAGGCTCTGAAGGACCTGCAGCTCCACACACACACAAACACACACATGCGCACACACACACACGCACACACACAAACACACACACTGGAGATGGACCTCAGGCACACACTCTTACACTCCGCTCAGAGCATGAGACTTCAACTCTGAGAGCAACACACACACAGAGATGAAGCCAGAGCCTGTCAAAGATGAGCACAAATCACAAAATCACACAGACACATATAGCTTACAGGCTTGAAGAGCCTAACACATCAGCACACAGTCCTAAAATAACCTAAACTGACCCTAAACTAACATAATTTAGCCCTAAAACAACCTAAACTACCCTGAATCATCTAAAATAACCTAAACTGACCCTACACTAAAATCATTCCACCCTTAAATAACTTAAACAGACCCTTAACATAATTCAATCCTAAAACAACCTAAACCCCAAATAATCTAAAATAACCCACATTGACCGTAAACTACCATAAGCCAATTCTAAAACATCCTATAATAACCCAATTTGACCCTGAACTAACATAATTTAGCCCTAAAAAACCTAAAATAACCCAAACTGACCCTAAACTAATGTAATTCAACCCTAAAACAACTTAAAATAACCTAACCTAACTGTGAACTAGCATAAATTAACCCTGAAATAACCCAAACAATCAAATGAAACAATCTAAATTGACCGAACTAGCCTAAAATAACCCAAATTAGCTAAAATAACCTAATACAAACCTGAATTAACCCAAATATATCTAAAATAACCAAATCTAACCTTGAAATAACATAATCTAAGCTCATAATAACCTAAAATAACCCCACTGACGGCACTTCTTTCGTGCACCGCCAGGATCAACAGCCCCAAACACCCTGAAACACAAACAAAAATAAGTTTGACATTTAGAGCCGTGCGCTTCAAAAACTTCCCAGATTTTCTCCCTGACAGCGTGCGCTGGAGCTGATGTGGAATGAGGGATAATTACCTGATCCAGTGCGGAGGTAAAATGCCACTGTTTATCTTCCCTCCACAACAAACAGCTCGGGGGTCGCGCGGGGAAATCAATCTGATTGATCAGATGCTGCTTTAGGCCATTTAGCCGCACAGCTCAGCGCTGCTGACATTTATTCTGATCATTATCTGCACAGGTTAAGTATTATTCATGTTCAATAACACGGCCTTCAGGATGGAGCTGAGAACAATGCTGCCGTCTCAGCGCTCTCAGAGACAGAGAGAGGGAGAGAGAGAGAGAGTGGCTAACAGAGTTTCTAAGTGATAGCACAGCAGAAGAATAACTGGTGAGGAAGAGTCCATCAAAACACCGCAAGTTATAACTTCAGAACTTCAGGGCAGTCAGACCTCTACAATATAATAATGTTATTTGTAAAATATTTATACATCAGTTTATATTGAAAAAACATGGACACTTTGTAGACACTTTGCATGAGTTAGGTCTTTGAAAGTCTGGACAGCATTAGTTCAACATTCTGTGGAAGCTAAACAGTCCATTTCTGTGCATTTCAAGTTTCAATTAACCCCTTCAATGGCCACAGCCAACTGGCCCAAAATTTTATTACACACTTCTATAACCTAAGACAGGGGTTGGCAACATGCGGCTCCGGAGCCACATGCAGCTCCTTTGCTGAACTGTTGTGGCTCCACAGCAGAATTAGATTTGTAGATAAACATAAAATAATCGTCCCTTGCAGTAAAATAAAGCTCTGCTGATCGTTCAACACAGTTTTAACAACAAACTGTCTTAAACACTGGAGTTAATGTATAACTGCTAATTCACCCTTTAACCCTTAAGGATCGGCACACAGACTGCTGGTCACCATAGCAACACAAATCTCGCCTAGCTAATAGCTAACGACAAGGAAAAGAGAAAAATGTAAGACCAACATTAATAATTTGGAGATGAATTGACTTATTTGTATTTATAATCACTCCAGCTGGTTTCCTGATATGTTTAATCTGCAGTGAGAAACTGTCAAACACTAAAAAGTCACGAAACTATACCCAATTTCTTGTTTGCCAGCTTCTTGTTTGAATTTTCCCTTTCCACCTTGAATGGTGCAGCAGTTACCTTCTGGGGCCTCAGGCACCATTTAAGGTGGAACAGGACACTTCAAACAAGAAGCTGGCAAATAAGAAGGGACTTCAGCCTTGTAAAAATCGAACGTTGAGTTACCTTTTAGAAGGAACTGTTCAATTTTTGTGAAAAAGTTACTGCTGGAGGTGTGAGAAAAGCAGCTATAGCTGAGCTAAAGCTTAAAGCAAAGCAAGTCTGTGTTTTCATTTAAATTATTTTTTTAGCCTGTACTAGCACATTAGCATATACTGATATATATATATATATATATATATATATATATATATATATATATATAATACCATATAATGAGCCTGGGATTGTAAAGGGTTAAAAGGCAACAGGCACATTCACCTTTTCTATTTCAGAGCAATGCAGAGACACTTGATGCATTTGTTGCAGCAGAGTTGATCACTGTAATGATCTTCTTACTGGACAAAACAATCCATCCTCTACAACTCGTACAGAAAGTAGCAGCAGATCAGTTTCTATGCATTGTTTTTTCAAAGACGCCCAGATCGTACCCTGTCAAAATACCTAAGGGCTGAAAAATTATTCACAGATGATTCAAATTATTACATTTTCAATATATCAGGGCATAGAATCAGAGCTTTCTGTGTGTGACTGAGTTTCCTATCAGAGTATAAAAGATGCACAAGGCTTCTTTTATTGTTGGATTGCTCAGAGCAGTTTGGATCAGTAAATGCTTCTAACAAATAATTTAATTTTAAGAATAACAATAAAACATGTCTAATGTATGAAATACATTTCTATTCAAGTGTTTACATATTCTAAAATATAAATATAAACAAAATTAAAAAAAAAAAAAGTTAAAAAAAAGGGTGTTGATGTTGTAAGATATTGTTCTTTACATACCAAATAAATGCAGCAACAGCCTTCAGAAATCACTTTATTAAATGAGATGATAAAACATAAAGCATAAATATCCATTTGTGTTCAGCCTTAAAGAGTTAATATTTACTGAACTGCTGTATTTGCTTTGATAAGAAGTTGATGCTGTGAGACTCGGGTAGCTGCAGTAGCTTCAGTTTAATTTAGGATATTTATTGAAACTTCCATGCTTTATTTAATGTTTGTTGATATTGAATTCATTACAGTCTTTTGAAATATGAGGCTCACACTCTATCATGTCACCCCCATTTACACACTGCTCTGACTGCCTGGATCTTTTAGGAGAGATTTTTAAAGTTCTGCTGATGGTTTTTAAAGCTCTGAATGACCTTAAAGCTCCTGAATGTCTGTCTGTTTATGATCTTAGACCTGCAGATACTGACCTTCTGCAAACACCTTCAGTAAAATACAGAAAAACGTGGAGAGACTCTTTCTGTTATTCTGCTTCTAAACTGTGGAGCTCAGTTCAACTTTTATTAGACAGTCAAGCTCAGAGCTCACTTTTAATGAACATCTGAAAACATATATTTTTTTAACTTAGCATTTAATTAAAATTCTGTGTCTCTTTGGTATTTAGCTTTTTTAATTTCATCATTGTCATATATGATTTTCAATGAATATTCAGTTTCTGTTACTATTTAGCTTTATCACCTGCCTATAAAGCACTCTGACACCAGTATGAAAAGTGCTCTATAAATAAGCGTATTATTATTATTATTATTATTATTATTATTATTATTATTACATCCCAGGGATGACTAAACAAGTTGACAGTTATTTCCTTATAAGGATATAAGGAGTGCTTGTGGCTGGACAGGGACTAAATATTTGTGACCAAAAAGAAAAAAAAAATTGAAGAAACTTTTAAAAGGAGGAAACTTGTCGTCAAACTCTTGACTGGAGCAGGCACTGTTAGAACCCAGGAGTCTTCCCCACAGGCCACATAAGCGATCTCCTGGTTGGTATGTGTAATAATTGTGTTTATATAGACACTCTTTAAGATCAGTGTCAGTGAAGCTCAGCTCAGCCTCATCCCAGGAATAGAGTTTGTGGGTCAAACTGGGTTCCAGTAGCTTCATCGTTCTTTGGCGTCCCCTCTGGTGCAGTTCTGACCCAGTATGGAGATTTCACGTTTATAATCCATTTACAAAAGTTTCACATTGCACAATATGGTCATTTTGCACAATAACTAAACATAATATTGGCATGCTCTGAGGATTTAAGCTCTTCAGATGGAGTTTGAACAGATGTAGAGTGACTAGCTAGCATAGTGGTTAACATGCAGGTTTTGTATGCTGGAGATGAGGGCTCAAATACCTGCTTAAACAGTGACTCTATTGTGTTTAATACACTATGTTTAGATGTCAAAATACCCAAGGGCTGGAATATTATTCACAGATGATTCAAATTATTATGTTTTCAATATATCAGTGCATAGAATCAGAGCTTTTTGTGTGCGACTGTGTTTCCTATCACTGTATAAAAGATGCATGAGTCATCTTTTATTAATGGATCTCTCAGAGCAGTTTGGATCAGAAAGTGCTTACTACAAATAATTATATTGTTTAAGAGTAACAATAAAACATGTCTTATGTATTAAATACAGTAGACATGTCTTATTGTTACTCTTAAACTAAATATTTGTGACCAAAAATGATCCCTTTTTGATTGTGTGATGCTCTCTCTCCCTTTATGATTCAGTGTGATGCTCTCTCTTCCCCCCTATAATTCAGAGTGATGCTCTCTCTCTCCCTTTATAATTCAGTGTGATGCTCTCTCTCCCTTTATAATTCAGTGTGATGCTCTCTTGACCTTTATCATTCAGATTAATGCTCTCTCTCTCCCTTTATCATTCAGTGTGATGCTGTCTCTCCCTTCATAGTTCAGTATGATTATCTCTCTCTCTTCCTTTATCATCTAGTGTGATGCTCTCTCTTGCCCTCTATCATTCAGTGTGATGCTCTCTCTTGCCCTCTATCATTCAGTGGGCTTCTATCTCACCCTCTATCATTCAGTGTGGTGCTGTCTCCTATCATTCAGTGTGATGCTCTCTCTTTGTCTTTCTATCAATCAGTGTGATGCTCTCTGAATTATTTTGGAGAAAAAAAAATGTGTATTTCATTAAATAAACATTATAAAATCTATTACATGCTCCTTTTTCTGATTCTAATTCATTTTGGTTCCTCTTACTTTTTTAGAAAAAGTTGTAGTTTTTATTTGATTTCTGTACAGAACAGACAGATACTTTTAGATGTTTTGCACTCTGTGTCCACACATTTTTGATGTTACTGAAGAGCTGACCTGGAGGAGGACCACAGGGTGCCAGTTTGGGTACGCCCTATTAAACTCCACTCTGATCTCTCAGACTAGCCTTGAGTGGACCTGAGCTAACCGGACACAACACCATATGTTTCTGAAAGTAAATAAATGAATCGATTCACTTCCCACCAGATATTTTCTGATGATTAACGGTATAAAGTCTTTGATCATTTAAATATCAAAGAGACAAACTCACACATATAATCAGACTTTTCACAGATCATTCTTTCCTTGCTTTGAGCTTCTTCAGTTACTTTTATCACTGTTGTTTTTTTTTTGTTAATCACCTTTACAGCACCAGAAATCAATAATACAGTTGTGTTATATTTATTTTTGCTATATTGTAAGAGAAGCATTTAATATTTTACCCAAAAGGTTTCTGGCTGATATTAAATGGGTGAGATTAGTGATGTTAGCATTTTGTTAATCCTCTGCGGTGTTATAGATTATGGTGTGTGTTTTGATGTGTTATGCTGGAAATGCATAAGTAAACAATGCAGCTTTAAACACACAGACATTACAGGCTTTAGGCAGTAATGAATTCCTCAATGCAGTTTAGGCTCCAGCAGTGCATGTGGTGAATAGCGGATTAAAAATGAGAGAGGAAAGCATTCCAAGCTCCGGAAAACTCTGCTGGATTCCGGTTTGGAGTTTTACAGTTTGGAGTTTAGCTGATAAATTTAATCCTTTAGTAATTAAATCATTACTGCAGGTCAACAGTGCGGGTAGAGCTCTGAAGCAGATGTGGCTATGGTCTTTGTTAGGGGTGTGACTGTGGTCTCTGTTGGGGGTGTGGCTGTGGTCTCTGTTGGGGGTGTGGCTGTGGTCTCTGTTGTTTGTGGGTGCACATTTGTTCCTTTTTAAGTGGTGCTGTGTTTCTGTGGGAGTGTGTCCTTAATAAAGGCGTGGCTGTAAGGAGTGTTTCTGCTGGAGGTGTGGCTATTATGGGGGAGTGGTAATGGATATGGTGCTGCGTCTGCCTATGGTGTGGCTATGTTAAGGGCTTGGTCAATGGAGCTGTGGTTGTTTTGTTGGGTGCAGCTGTTTCTGCCTTGGGTGTGGCGTTTTGGTTGGGTGTGTGGCTATTTCTGTTCGGGGTATGGCTGTTTCTGTTAGGGGTGTGGCTGTTTTGGTTGGGTGCAACTATTTCTGTTGGGGGTGTGGCTGTCTGTGTTGGGGGTGTGGCTGTTTTTGTTGGGTGTGTGGCTATTTCTGTTGAAGTGTGGCTGTTTCTGTTGGGTGTGGTTGTTTCTGTTGGGGGTGTGGTTGTTTCTGTTGGGTGTGTGGCTATTTCCGTTGTGGGTGTGGCTATTTCTGTTGAGGTGTAGCTGTTTCTGTTAGCGGTGTGGCTGTTTCAGCCAGATATATGGCTATTTCTGTTGAGGTGTGGCTGTTTTTGTTAGGGGTGTGGTGGTTTAAACTGGTTATGTGGCTTTTTCTGTTGGGGTGTGGCTGTTTCTGTTGGGGCTGTGGTTATTTCTATTGGGGGTGTGGTTGTTTCTGTTGGGGATGTGGTTGTTTCTGTTGGGGGTGTGGCTGTTTCTGTTGGGGATGTGGTTGTTTCTGTTGGGGGTGTGGCTGTTTCTGTTGGGGGTGTGGCTGTTTCTGTTGGGAGTGTGGCTGTTTCTGTTGGGGGTGTGGCTGTTTCTGTTGGGGTTGTGGTTGTTTCTGTTGGGGGTGTGGCTGTTTCTGTTGGGGGTGTGGCTGTTTCTGTTGGGAGTGTGGCTGTTTCTGTTGGGGGTGTGGTTGTTTCTGTTGGCATGCTGTTATTTCTGTTGGGGGTGTGGCTGTGGTGGGAGTGTGGCTGTTTTGGTGCTCAGTCATGTTGGATTTTATGTCTATTTCTGTGCTGCTGTGTTGGGGCCCTCATTGTTTGGTGTGATGCTCTTTCTCTCTTTCTGTCTTGTTCAGTGTGATGCTCTCTTTCTCCCCTATTATTCAATATAAAGCTCTCTCTTTTCAATATAAAGCTCTCTCTCTCATTTAGTGTGATACTCTCTCTCCCCTTCTCATTCAGTGCGATGCTCACTTTTCCCTTTACCATCTAGTCTTATGCTCTCTGTCATCTAATGAGATGCTCTCTCTCTCTGTCATTCAGTGTGATGCTCTCTCCCTCTGTGGTTTGAAATGATGCTGTCTTTCTATCATTCAATGAGTTGCTCTCTCTCTTCCTGTTGTTCAATGTGATGCTTTCTCTCTCCTTCTATCATTCTGTTTGATGCTCTCTCTATCATTCAGCATAGTGCTCTCACTTCCTCTATTATTCAGTGTGATGCTCTCTCTGTCATTCAAAAAGATGCTCTCTCTCTCTATCATTCAGTGGGATACTTTGTCTCTGTCTGTCATTGAATGTAGTGTTCTTTCTCTTTTGTCTGTCATTCAATGTGATGCTCTTTTTCCCTCTGTCATTCAGTGTGATGCTCTCTGCACACCCATTGAGAGATAGAGGACAAAAAAGAAAGATAGGAAAGGATAGAGCACTGAGCTGATTTTGTAGCAATCAGTGCATCCATCTAAAATGTGCTGATTGTATTACTGCTATAGGTGAACTACTGGGTTATGAGCTCACTGATCTTGTCTGATGGCAAGACTTTATGTAATAAATCCTATTACAACATAAGGCTTTTAACAGAGTCATGTAATCAATACTGAGTTTAGATGGGAACTAAAGCAGTATTGTGTTTGATAGTCATGTCACAACATAAAATAATAAGCGTTCCATTTTGGACTTAATGTTTTAAAATTCCCTGTACACAGGTACAGTAAAGGGATTTATTAATCTTGTCTGAGTAGGATATTGTTTTGTACTTTAATTAGTACACTACACTGCTTAAAAGTTCATCGCAGTATCTGCATTAATTATTATTAATTGTTTTCTCTGAAGATGTCTAATCATTGAAAATTAAATAAAATAGTTAATGCAAATACTTAATTGGAATATCTGTTTTAATTAGTATTAGTTGTATTCTTTCAAAGTGTTTAATAGTTTGACTGATCTTTTTTTCATAGACCAGTAAACCTCATCCATATAACATCCATATATCATACACACACATTTTTTCTGTGAAGTGCTATGCTGACTCTCTGTTTTGACTTCATTATTGAAATATGAGCTCATCTTTTTTTCTGTTTTGCCTCTCCAACCTTTTCTATATTACAGCAGGATCTCAGATAGTTGCTTAATTTTCCTTTCACATCCACCGCTGACTCTCGCCATGGAGATGCCATCGGAGATGGCGATGTAACACTGAGAGCGGGAGCGGAACGCTCTCCATCAGAAACACACTGCCCCCCCGGGGTCCTCCACAGCCAGCAGAGGGAAATGGATGTGGACCTTTCGGAATGGAATAGAGATGGCCTCTTCTCTTCTGGAGGTTATTATTCAGCTCTAATCTGCCATCAGCTCTGCCTGTGGGAAGGGAACAAATGGAGAGACTATGGAGATGTCAGTGCTATTACAGAAGGTAATTTAGGAAGCAGCTTTAGCGCTGTACGGCTAACCGCGAGCCGCTGTATGTTTGTCTCTTCAATTCTGCTCCACCGTGGCCCCAAGCTGAGCCGCTTTCACTTGCTTAAAAGAACCTAAAGAACCTGTTTATACAGCACACAGAAGCTTCTCTGCCTTTCCTTTGAATAAATCACCTGAACGAAGCTGAATAAACTTCTCTCCTTCAGCCAGTGATTAATTGGCTTCTATATTGATATAGAACTGAAAAATATGACTGTATAAATCACACAGGGCAGATGCTGATTGTTTTTGAGGTGAAATATTACGTCTCTAAAAAAAAATTAGCTTTGCTTTTTGCAACTCAACTACTTAATTGAATACAGTTAAACTGCTTTAGACCACATCATCATCAAGTATTTCTTATTTACACTGAATAGGCAAGTAATTTTTTACAATGTAAAATTTATATTCCTGTTATCTCCAAATTGTAAGTCTATAGAAGAAGCACAAAAATTCTTAACAGGCAGGTTGTTATGAGAATATTTTATTCCTTGTCTTTAAGGAGTATTTTGGAGCATTTTACTGCTCCATTCATTATGAAATGTTCACACAATAAAAAAGTGCAGTATAAATTATTTTCAAATTCACAAATGTAGTTACAGGGCAGTGTTACATTTCATTATGAAGGAGTGCTAGATGTGGCTTTGGAGGACCTTTAGATTTGGTTTTGGAGGAGTGTTAGATTTGGTTTTCGAGGACCTTTAGATTTGGTTTTGGGGGAGAGTCAGATTTGGTTTTAGAGGAGTGTTAGATTTGGTTTTGGAAGAGCATTATATTTGGTTTTGGAGGAGTGTTAGATTTGGTTTTGGAGCAGTGTTAGATTTGGTTTTGGAGAAGTGTTAGATTTAGTTTTGGAGCAGTGTTAGATTTGGTTTTGGAGGAGTGTTAGATTTGGTTTTGGAGGAGTGTTAGATTTGGTTTTGGAGCAGTGTTAGATTTGGTTTTGGAGGAGTGTTGGATTTGGTTTGGGAGGAGTATTGGATTTGGTTTTGGAGGAGTGTTAGATTTGGATTTGGAGGAGTGTTAGATTTTCTTTGGAGCAGTGTTAGATTTGGTTTTGGAGGAGTGTTGGATTTGGTTTGGGAGGAGTGTTAGATTTGGTTTTGGAGGAGCGTTAGATTTGGTTTTGGAGGAGTGTTAGATTTGCTTTTGGAGGAGTGTTAGATTTGCTTTTGGAGGAGTGTTAGATTTGGTTTTGGAGGAGAGTTAGATTTGCTTTTGGAGCAGTGTTAGATTTGGTTTTAGAGGAGTGTTAGATTTGGTTTTGGAGGAGTGTTAGATTTGGTTTTGGAGGAGTGTTAGATTTGGTTTTGGAGGAGTGTTAGATTTGCTTTTGGAGGAGTATTAGATTTGGATTTGGAGGAGTGTTAGATTTGATTTTGGAGGAGTGTTAAATTTGGTTTTGGAGGAGTGTTAGATTTGGTTTTGGAGCAGTGTTGGATTTGATTTTGGAGCAGTATTAGATTTGGTTTTGGAGCAGTGTTAGATTTGGTTTTGGAAGAGTGTTAGATTTGGTTTTAGAGGAGTGTTAGATTTGGTTTTGGAGGAGTAGTGGATTTGATTTTGGAGCAGTGTTAGATTTGGTTGTGGAAGAGAGTTAGATTTGCTTTTGGAGCAGTGTTAGATTTGGTTTTCAAGGAGAGTTAGATTTGATTTTGGAGCAGTATTAGATTTGGTTTTGGAGCAGTGTTGGATTTGGTTTTGGAGGAGTGTTTGATTTGCTTTTGGAGGAGTATTAGATTTGGTTTTGGAGGAGTATTAGATTTGGTTTTGGAGGAGTATTGGATTTGATTTTGGAGGAGTGTTAAATTTGGTTTTGGAGGAGTGTTAGATTTGGTTTTGGAGCAGTGTTAGATTTGGTTGTGGAATAGAGTTAGATTTGCTTTTGGAGCAGTGTTAGATTTGGTTTTCAAGGAGAGTTAGATTTGATTTTGGAGCAGTATTAGATTTGGTTTTGGAGCAGTGTTGGATTTGGTTTTGGAGGAGTGTTAGATTTGGTTTTCGAGGAGAGTTAGATTTGATTTTGGAGCAGTATTAGATTTGGTTTTGGAGCAGTGCTGGATTTGGTTTTGGAGGAGTGTTAGATTTGGTTTTGGAGGAGTATTAGATTTGGTTTTGGAGGAGTATTGGATTTGGTTTTGGAGGAGTATTGGATTTGATTTTGGAGGAGTGTTAAATTTGGTTTTGGAGGAGTGTTAGATTTGGTTTTGGAGGAGTGTTAGATTTGGTTTTGGAGCAGTATTAGATTTGGTTTTGGAGCAGTGTTAGATTTGCGTTTGGAGGAGTGTTAGATTTTCTTTGGAGAAGTGTTAGATTTTGGTTTTAGAGGAGTGTTAGATTTGGTTTTGGAGGAGCGTTAGATTTGGTTTTAGAGCAGTGTTAGATTTGATTTTGGGGGAGCGTTAGATTTGGATTTGGAGGAGTGTTAGATTTTCTTTGGAGAAGTGTTAGATTTGGTTTTAGAGGAGTGTTAGATTTGGTTTTGGGGGAGCGTTAGATTTGGTTTTAGAGGAGTGTTAGATTTGATTTTGGACCAGTGTTAGATTTGCTTTTGGAGCAATATTAGATTTGGTTTTGGAGAAGTGTTAAATTTGGTTTTGGAGCAGTGTTAGATTTGCTTTTGGAGGAGTGTTAGATTTTCTTTGGAGAAGTGTTAGATTTTGGTGTTATAGGATTGTTAGATTTGGTTTTGGAGCAGTGTTAGATTTGGTTTTGGGGGAGTGTTAGATTTGGTTTTAGAGGAGTATTAGATTTGGATTTGGAGGACTGTTAGATTTGGTTTTGGAGGAGTATTGGATTTGATTGTGGAGGAGTGTTAAATTTGGTTTTGTAGGAGTGTTAGATTTGGTTTTGGAGCAGTATTAGATTTGGTTTCGGAGGAGCGTTAGATTTGGTTTTGGAGGAGAGTTAGATTTGCTTTTGGAGGAGTGTTAAATTTTCTTTGGAGAAGTGTTAGATTTTGGTTTTGGAGGAGTGTTAGATTTGGTTTTGGAGGAGTGTTAGATTTGGTTTTGGAGGAGTGTTAGATTTTCTTTGGAGAAGTGTTAATTTTGGTTTTGGAGGAGTGTTAGATTTGGTTTTAGAGGAGTGTTAGATTTGGTTTTGGAGGAGTGTTAGATTTGGTTTTGGAGAAGTGTTAGATTTTGGTTTTGGAGGAGTGTTAGATTTGGTTTTGGAGGAGTGTTAGATTTTCTTTGGAGAAGTGTTAGATTTTGGTTTTAGAGGAGTGTTAGATTTGCTTTTGGAGGAGTGTTAGATTTGGTTTTAGAGGAGTGTTAGATTTGGTTTTGGAGCAGTTTTAGATTTGGTTTTGGAGGAGTGTTGGATTTCATTTTGGAGCAGTATTAGATTTGGTTTTGGAGCAGTGTTGGATTTGATTTTGGAGCAGTGTTAGATTTGGTTTTGGAGCAGTGTTAGATTTGGTTTTGGAGGAGTGTTAGATTTGGTTTTCAAGGAGTGTTAAATTTGGTTTTGGAGCAGTGTTGGATTTGATTTCGGAGCAGTATTAGATTTGGTTTTGGAGCAGTGTTAGATTTAGTTTTGGAAGAGTGTTAGATTTCGTTTTGGAGAAGTGTTAGATTTGGTTTTAGAGGAGTGTTAGATTTGGTTTTGGAGGAGTATTGGATTTGATTTTGGAGGAGTGTTAAATTTGGTTTTGGACGAGTGTTAGATTTGGTTTTGGAGCAGTGTTGGATTTGATTTTGGAGGAGTGTTAGATTTGGTTTTTGAGGAGTGTTAGATTTTCTTTGGAGAAGGGTTAGATTTGGTTTTGGAGGAGTGTTAGATTTGCTTTTGGAGGAGTGTTAGATTTTCTTTGGAGAAGTGTTAGATTTTGGTTTTGGAGGAGTGTTAGATTTGGTTTTGGAGGAGTGTTAGATTTGATTTTGGAGCAGTATTAGATTTGGTTTTGGAGCAATGTTGGATTTGGTTTTGGAGGAGTGTTAGATTTGGTTTTGGAGGAGTATTAGATTTGGTTTTGGAGGAGTATTGGATTTGGTTTTGGAGGAGTATTGGATTTGATTTTGGAGGAGTGTTAAATTTGGTTTTGGAGGAGTGTTAGATTTGGTTTTGGAGGAGTGTTAGATTTGGTTTTGGAGCAGTGTTAGATTTGCTTTTGGAGGAGTGTTAGATTTTCTTTGGAGAAGTGTTAGATTTTGGTTTTAGAGGAGTGTTAGATTTGGTTTTGGAGGAGCGTTAGATTTGGTTTTAGAGGAGTGTTAGATTTGATTTTGGGGGAGCGTTAGATTGGGATTTGGAGGAGTGTTAGATTTTCTTTGGAGAAGTGTTAGATTTGGTTTTAGAGGAGTGTTAGATTTGGTTTTGGGGGAGCGTTAGATTTGGTTTTAGAGGAGTGTTAGATTTGATTTTGGACCAGTGTTAGATTTGGTTTTGGAGCAATATTAGATTTGGTTTTGGAGAAGTGTTAAATTTGGTTTTGGAGGAGTGTTAGATTTGCTTTTGGAGGAGTGTTAGATTTTCTTTGGAGAAGTGTTAGATTTTGGTGTTAGAGGATTGTTAGATTTGGTTTTGGAGCAGTGTTAGATTTGGTTTTGGGGGAGTGTTAGATTTGGTTTTGGAGGAGTATTAGATTTGGATTTGGAGGACTGCTAGATTTGGTTTTGGAGGAGTATTGGATTTGATTGTGGAGGAGTGTTAAATTTGGTTTTGTAGGACTGTTAGATTTGGTTTTGGAGCAGTATTAGATTTGCTTTCGGAGGAGCGTTAGATTTGGTTTTGGAGGAGAGTTAGATTTGCTTTTGGAGGAGTGTTAGATTTTCTTTGGAGAAGTGTTAGATTTTGGTTTTGGAGGAGTGTTAGATTTGCTTTTGGAGGAGTGTTAGATTTTCTTTGGAGAAGTGTTATATTTTGGTTTTGGAGGAGTGTTAGATTTGGTTTTGGAGGAGTGTTAGATTTGGTTTTGGATCAGTGTTAGATTTTGGTTTTGGAGGAGTGTTAGATTTGGTTTTGGAGGAGTGTTAGATTTTCTTTGGAGAAGTGTTAGATTTGGTTTTGGAGGAGTGTTAGATTTGGTTTTGGAGGAGTGTTAGATTTTGGTTTTGGAGGAGTGTTAAATTTGGTTTTAGAGGAGTGTTAGATTTGCTTTTGGAGGAGTGTTAGATTTGGTTTTAGAGGAGTGTTAGATTTGGTTTTGGAGCAGTGTTAGATTTGGTTTTGGAGGAGTGTTGGATTTCATTTTGGAGCAGTATTAGATTTGGTTTTGGAGCAGTGTTGGATTTGATTTTGGAGCAGTGTTAGATTTGGTTTTGGAAGAGTGTTAGATCTGGTTTTGGAGGAGCGTTAGATTTGATTTTGGAGGAGTGTTAGATTTGGTTTTAGAGGAGTGTTAGATTTGGTTTTGGAGGAGTGTTGGATTTGATTTTGGAGCAGTATTAGATTTGATTTTGGAGCAGTGTTAGATTTGGTTTTGGAAGAGTGTTAGATTTGGTTTTAGAGGAGTGTTAGATTTGGTTTTGGAGGAGTAGTGGATTTGATTTTGGAGCAGTGTTAGATTTGGTTGTGGAAGAGAGTTAGATTTGCTTTTGGAGCAGTGTTAGATTTGGTTTTCAAGGAGAGTTAGATTTGATTTTGGAGCAGTATTAGATTTGGTTTTGGAGCAGTGTTGGATTTGGTTTTGGAGGAGTGTTAGATTTGCTTTTGGAGGAGTATTAGATTTGGTTTTGGAGGAGTATTAGATTTGGTTTTGGAGGAGTATTGGATTTGATTTTGGAGGAGTGTTAAATTTGGTTTTGGAGGAGTGTTAGATTTGGTTTTGGAGCAGTGTTGGATTTGATTTTGGAGGAGTGTTAGATTTGGTTTTGGAGCAGTGTTAGATTTGGTTGTGGAAGAGAGTTAGATTTGCTTTTGGAGCAGTGTTAGATTTGGTTTTCAAGGAGAGTTAGATTTGATTTTGGAGCAGTATTAGATTTGGTTTTGGAGCAGTGTTGGATTTGGTTTTGGAGGAGTGTTAGATTTGGTTTTCGAGGAGAGTTAGATTTGATTTTGGAGCAGTATTAGATTTGGTTTTGGAGCAGTGCTGGATTTGGTTTTGGAGGAGTGTTAGATTTGGTTTTGGAGGAGTATTAGATTTGGTTTTGGAGGAGTATTGGATTTGGTTTTGGAGGAGTATTGGATTTGATTTTGGAGGAGTGTTAAATTTGGTTTTGGAGGAGTGTTAGATTTGGTTTTGGAGCAGTGTTAGATTTGGTTTTGGAGCAGTGTTAGATTTGCTTTTGGAGGAGTGTTGGATTTTCTTTGGAGAAGTGTTAGATTTTGGTTTTAGAGGAGTGTTAGATTTGGTTTTGGAGGAGCGTTAGATTTGGTTTTAGAGCAGTGTTAGATTTGATTTTGGGGGAGCGTTAGATTTGGTTTTGGAGGAGAGTTAGATTTGCTTTTGGAGGAGTGTTAGATTTTCTTTGGAGAAGTGTTAGATTTTGGTTTTGGAGGAGTGTTAGATTTGGTTTTGGAGGAGTGTTAGATTTTCTTTGGAGAAGTGTTAATTTTGGTTTTGGAGGAGTGTTAGATTTGGTTTTGGAGGAGTGTTAGATTTGGTTTTGGAGGAGTGTTAGATTTTCTTTGGAGAAGTGTTAGATTTTGGTTTTGGAGGAGTGTTAGATTTGGTTTTGGAGGAGTGTTAGATTTTCTTTGGAGAAGTGTTAGATTTTGGTTTTAGAGGAGTGTTAGATTTGCTTTTGGAGGAGTGTTAGATTTGGTTTTAGAGGAGTGTTAGATTTGGTTTTGGAGCAGTGTTAGATTTGGTTTTGGAGGAGTGTTGGATTTCATTTTGGAGCAGTATTAGATTTGGTTTTGGAGCAGTGTTGGATTTGATTTTGGAGCAGTGTTAGATTTGGTTTTGGAAGAGTGTTAGATTTGGTTTTGGAGGAGTGTTAGATTTGGTTTTAGAGGAGTGTTAGATTTGGTTTTGGAGCAGTGTTAGATTTGCTTTTGGAGGAGTGTTAGATTTTCTTTGGAGAAGTGTTAGATTTTGGTTTTAGAGGAGTGTTAGATTTGGTTTTGGAGGAGCGTTAGATTTGGTTTTAGAGCAGTGTTAGATTTGATTTTGGGGGAGCGTTAGATTTGGATTTGGAGGAGTGTTAGATTTTCTTTGGAGAAGTGTTAGATTTGGTTTTGGAGGAGTGTTAGATTTGGTTTTGGGGGAGCGTTAGATTTGGTTTTAGAGGAGTGTTAGATTTGATTTTGGACCAGTGTTAGATTTGCTTTTGGAGCAATATTAGATTTGGTTTTGGAGGAGTGTTAGATTTGGTTTTGGAGCAGTGTTAGATTTGCTTTTGGAGGAGTGTTAGATTTTCTTTGGAGAAGTGTTAGATTTTGGTGTTATAGGATTGTTAGATTTGGTTTTGGAGCAGTGTTAGATTTGGTTTTGGGGGAGTGTTAGATTTGGTTTTGGAGGAGTATTAGATTTGGATTTGGAGGACTGTTAGATTTGGTTTTGGAGGAGTATTGGATTTGATTGTGGAGGAGTGTTAAATTTGGTTTTGTAGGACTGTTAGATTTGGTTTTGGAGCAGTATTAGATTTGGTTTCGGAGGAGCGTTAGATTTGGTTTTGGAGGAGAGTTAGATTTGGTTTTGGAGGAGTGTTAGATTTTCTTTGGAGAAGTGTTAGATTTTGGTTTTGGAGGAGTGTTAGATTTGGTTTTGGAGGAGTGTTAGATTTTCTTTGGAGAAGTGTTAATTTTGGTTTTGGAGGAGTGTTAGATTTGGTTTTGGAGGAGTATTGGATTTGGTTTTGGAGGAGTATTGGATTTGATTTTGGAGGAGTGTTAAATTTGGTTTTGGAGGAGTGTTAGATTTGGTTTTGGAGGAGTGTTAGATTTGGTTTTGGAGCAGTGTTAGATTTGCTTTTGGAGGAGTGTTAGATTTTCTTTGGAGAAGTGTTAGATTTTGGTTTTAGAGGAGTGTTAGATTTGGTTTTGGAGGAGCGTTAGATTTGGTTTTAGAGGAGTGTTAGATTTGATTTTGGGGGAGCGTTAGATTGGGATTTGGAGGAGTGTTAGATTTTCTTTGGAGAAGTGTTAGATTTGGTTTTAGAGGAGTGTTAGATTTGGTTTTGGGGGAGCGTTAGATTTGGTTTTAGAGGAGTGTTAGATTTGATTTTGGACCAGTGTTAGATTTGGTTTTGGAGCAATATTAGATTTGGTTTTGGAGAAGTGTTAAATTTGGTTTTGGAGGAGTGTTAGATTTGCTTTTGGAGGAGTGTTAGATTTTCTTTGGAGAAGTGTTAGATTTTGGTGTTAGAGGATTGTTAGATTTGGTTTTGGAGCAGTGTTAGATTTGGTTTTGGGGGAGTGTTAGATTTGGTTTTGGAGGAGTGTTAGATTTGCTTTTGGAGGAGTGTTAGATTTTCTTTGGAGAAGTGTTAGATTTTGGTGTTAGAGGATTGTTCGATTTGGTTTTGGAGCAGTGTTAGATTTAGTTTTGGAGCAGTGTTAGATTTGGTTTTGGAGGAGTGTTAGATTTTCTTTGGAGAAGTGTTAGATTTTGGTGTTAGAGGATTGTTAGATTTGGTTTTGGAGCAGTGTTAGATTTGGTTTTGGGGGAGTGTTAGATTTGGTTTTGGAGGAGTATTAGATTTGGATTTGGAGGACTGCTAGATTTGGTTTTGGAGGAGTATTGGATTTGATTGTGGAGGAGTGTTAAATTTGGTTTTGTAGGACTGTTAGATTTGGTTTTGGAGCAGTATTAGATTTGCTTTCGGAGGAGCGTTAGATTTGGTTTTGGAGGAGAGTTAGATTTGCTTTTGGAGGAGTGTTAGATTTTCTTTGGAGAAGTGTTAGATTTTGGTTTTGGAGGAGTGTTAGATTTGCTTTTGGAGGAGTGTTAGATTTTCTTTGGAGAAGTGTTATATTTTGGTTTTGGAGGAGTGTTAGATTTGGTTTTGGAGGAGTGTTAGATTTGGTTTTGGATCAGTGTTAGATTTTGGTTTTGGAGGAGTGTTAGATTTGGTTTTGGAGGAGTGTTAGATTTTCTTTGGAGAAGTGTTAGATTTGGTTTTGGAGGAGTGTTAGATTTGGTTTTGGAGGAGTGTTAGATTTTCTTTGGAGAAGTGTTAGATTTTGGTTTTGGAGGAGTGTTAAATTTGGTTTTAGAGGAGTGTTAGATTTGCTTTTGGAGGAGTGTTAGATTTGGTTTTAGAGGAGTGTTAGATTTGGTTTTGGAGCAGTGTTAGATTTGGTTTTGGAGGAGTGTTGGATTTCATTTTGGAGCAGTATTAGATTTGGTTTTGGAGCAGTGTTGGATTTGATTTTGGAGCAGTGTTAGATTTGGTTTTGGAAGAGTGTTAGATCTGGTTTTGGAGGAGCGTTAGATTTGATTTTGGAGGAGTGTTAGATTTGGTTTTAGAGGAGTGTTAGATTTGGTTTTGGAGGAGTGTTGGATTTGATTTTGGAGGAGTATTAGATTTGATTTTGGAGCAGTGTTAGATTTGGTTTTGGAAGAGTGTTAGATTTGGTTTTAGAGGAGTGTTAGATTTGGTTTTGGAGGAGTAGTGGATTTGATTTTGGAGCAGTGTTAGATTTGGTTGTGGAAGAGAGTTAGATTTGCTTTTGGAGCAGTGTTAGATTTGGTTTTCAAGGAGAGTTAGATTTGATTTTGGAGCAGTATTAGATTTGGTTTTGGAGCAGTGTTGGATTTGGTTTTGGAGGAGTGTTAGATTTGCTTTTGGAGGAGTATTAGATTTGGTTTTGGAGGAGTATTAGATTTGGTTTTGGAGGAGTATTGGATTTGATTTTGGAGGAGTGTTAAATTTGGTTTTGGAGGAGTGTTAGATTTGGTTTTGGAGCAGTGTTGGATTTGATTTTGGAGGAGTGTTAGATTTGGTTTTGGAGCAGTGTTAGATTTGGTTTTGGAAGAGAGTTAGATTTGCTTTTGGAGCAGTGTTAGATTTGGTTTTCAAGGAGAGTTAGATTTGATTTTGGAGCAGTATTAGATTTGGTTTTGGAGCAGTGTTGGATTTGGTTTTGGAGGAGTGTTAGATTTGGTTTTCGAGGAGAGTTAGATTTGATTTTGGAGCAGTATTAGATTTGGTTTTGGAGCAGTGCTGGATTTGGTTTTGGAGGAGTGTTAGATTTGGTTTTGGAGGAGTATTAGATTTGGTTTTGGAGGAGTATTGGATTTGGTTTTGGAGGAGTATTGGATTTGATTTTGGAGGAGTGTTAAATTTGGTTTTGGAGGAGTGTTAGATTTGGTTTTGGAGCAGTGTTAGATTTGGTTTTGGAGCAGTGTTAGATTTGCTTTTGGAGGAGTGTTAGATTTTCTTTGGAGAAGTGTTAGATTTTGGTTTTAGAGGAGTGTTAGATTTGGTTTTGGAGGAGCGTTAGATTTGGTTTTAGAGCAGTGTTAGATTTGATTTTGGGGGAGCGTTAGATTTGGTTTTGGAGGAGAGTTAGATTTGCTTTTGGAGGAGTGTTAGATTTTCTTTGGAGAAGTGTTAGATTTTGGTTTTGGAGGAGTGTTAGATTTGGTTTTGGAGGAGTGTTAGATTTTCTTTGGAGAAGTGTTAATTTTGGTTTTGGAGGAGTGTTAGATTTGGTTTTGGAGGAGTGTTAGATTTGGTTTTGGAGGACTGTTAGATTTTCTTTGGAGAAGTGTTAGATTTTGGTTTTGGAGGAGTGTTAGATTTGTTTTTGGAGGAGTGTTAGATTTTCTTTGGAGAAGTGTTAGATTTTGGTTTTAGAGGAGTGTTAGATTTGCTTTTGGAGGAGTGTTAGATTTGGTTTTAGAGGAGTGTTAGATTTGGTTTTGGAGCAGTGTTAGATTTGGTTTTGGAGGAGTGTTGGATTTCATTTTGGAGCAGTATTAGATTTGGTTTTGGAGCAGTGTTGGATTTGATTTTGGAGCAGTGTTAGATTTGGTTTTGGAAGAGTGTTAGATTTGGTTTTGGAGGAGTGTTAGATTTGGTTTTAGAGGAGTGTTAGATTTGGTTTTGGAGCAGTGTTAGATTTGCTTTTGGAGGAGTGTTAGATTTTCTTTGGAGAAGTGTTAGATTTTGGTTTTAGAGGAGTGTTAGATTTGGTTTTGGAGGAGCGTTAGATTTGGTTTTAGAGCAGTGTTAGATTTGATTTTGGGGGAGCGTTAGATTTGGATTTGGAGGAGTGTTAGATTTTCTTTGGAGAAGTGTTAGATTTGGTTTTGGAGGAGTGTTAGATTTGGTTTTGGGGGAGCGTTAGATTTGGTTTTAGAGGAGTGTTAGATTTGATTTTGGACCAGTGTTAGATTTGCTTTTGGAGCAATATTAGATTTGGTTTTGGAGGAGTGTTAGATTTGGTTTTGGAGCAGTGTTAGATTTGCTTTTGGAGGAGTGTTAGATTTTCTTTGGAGAAGTGTTAGATTTTGGTGTTATAGGATTGTTAGATTTGGTTTTGGAGCAGTGTTAGATTTGGTTTTGGGGGAGTGTTAGATTTGGTTTTGGAGGAGTATTAGATTTGGATTTGGAGGACTGTTAGATTTGGTTTTGGAGGAGTATTGGATTTGATTGTGGAGGAGTGTTAAATTTGGTTTTGTAGGACTGTTAGATTTGGTTTTGGAGCAGTATTAGATTTGGTTTCGGAGGAGCGTTAGATTTGGTTTTGGAGGAGAGTTAGATTTGGTTTTGGAGGAGTGTTAGATTTTCTTTGGAGAAGTGTTAGATTTTGGTTTTGGAGGAGTGTTAGATTTGGTTTTGGAGGAGTGTTAGATTTTCTTTGGAGAAGTGTTAATTTTGGTTTTGGAGGAGTGTTAGATTTGGTTTTGGAGGAGTGTTAGATTTGGTTTTGGAGGAGTGTTAGATTTTCTTTGGAGAAGTGTTAGATTTTGGTTTTGGAGGAGTGTTAGATTTGGTTTTGGAGGAGTGTTAGATTTTCTTTGGAGAAGTGTTAGATTTTGGTTTTAGAGGAGTGTTAGATTTGCTTTTGGAGGAGTGTTAGATTTGGTTTTAGAGGAGTGTTAGATTTGGTTTTGGAGCAGTGTTAGATTTGGTTTTGGAGGAGTGTTGGATTTCATTTTGGAGCAGTATTAGATTTGGTTTTGGAGCAGTGTTGGATTTGATTTTGGAGCAGTGTTAGATTTGGTTTTGGAAGAGTGTTAGATTTGGTTTTGGAGGAGTGTTAGATTTGGTTTTAGAGGAGTGTTAGATTTGGTTTTGGAGCAGTGTTGGATTTGATTTCGGAGCAGTATTAGATTTGGTTTTGGAGCAGTGTTAGATTTGATTTTGGAGCAGTGTTAGATTTGGTTTTGGAAGAGTGTTAGATTTGGTTTTGGAGGAGTGTTAAATTTGGTTTTGGACGAGTGTTAGATTTGGTTTTGGAGCAGTGTTGGGTTTGATTTTGGAGGAGTGTTAGATTTGGTTTTTGAGGAGTGTTAGATTTTCTTTGGAGAAGTGTTAGATTTGGTTTTGGAGGAGTGTTAGATTTGCTTTTGGAGGAGTGTTAGATTTTCTTTGGAGAAGTGTTAGATTTTGGTTTTGGAGAAGTGTTAGATTTGGTTTTGGAGGAGTGTTAGATTTGATTTTGGAGCAGTATTAGATTTGGTTTTGGAGCAATGTTGGATTTGGTTTTGGAGGAGTGTTAGATTTGGTTTTGGAGGAGTATTAGATTTGGTTTTGGAGGAGTATTGGATTTGGTTTTGGAGGAGTATTGGATTTGATTTTGGAGGAGTGTTAAATTTGGTTTTGGAGGAGTGTTAGATTTGGTTTTGGAGGAGTGTTAGATTTGGTTTTGGAGCAGTGTTAGATTTGCTTTTGGAGGAGTGTTGGATTTTCTTTGGAGAAGTGTTAGATTTTGGTTTTAGAGGAGTGTTAGATTTGGTTTTGGAGGAGCGTTAGATTTGGTTTTAGAGCAGTGTTAGATTTGATTTTGGGGGAGCGTTAGATTTGGATTTGGAGGAGTGTTAGATTTTCTTTGGAGAAGTGTTAGATTTGGTTTTAGAGGAGTGTTAGATTTGGTTTTGGGGGAGCGTTAGATTTGGTTTTAGAGGAGTGTTAGATTTGATTTTGGACCAGTGTTAGATTTGCTTTTGGAGCAATATTAGATTTGGTTTTGGAGAAGTGTTAAATTTGGTTTTGGAGCAGTGTTAGATTTGCTTTTGGAGGAGTGTTAGATTTTCTTTGGAGAAGTGTTAGATTTTGGTGTTAGAGGATTGTTAGATTTGGTTTTGGATCAGTGTTAGATTTGGTTTTGGGGGAGTGTTAGATTTGGTTTTGGAGGAGTATTAGATTTGGATTTGGAGGACTGTTAGATTTGGTTTTGGAGGACTGTTAGATTTGGTTTTGGAGCAGTATTAGATTTGGTTTCGGAGGAGCGTTAGATTTGGTTTTGGAGGAGAGTTAGATTTGCTTTTGGAGGAGTGTTAGATTTTCTTTGGAGAAGTGTTAGATTTTGGTTTTGGAGGAGTGTTAGATTTGCTTTTGGAGGAGTGTTAGATTTTCTTTGGAGAAGTGTTATATTTTGGTTTTGGAGGAGTGTTAGATTTGGTTTTGGAGGAGTGTTAGATTTTCTTTGGAGAAGTGTTAGATTTTGGTTTTGGAGGAGTGTTAGATTTGGTTTTGGAGGAGTGTTAGATTTTCTTTGGAGAAGTGTTAGATTTGGTTTTGGAGGAGTGTTAGATTTGGTTTTGGAGGAGTGTTAGATTTGGTTTTGGAGGAGTGTTAGATTTTCTTTGGAGAAGTGTTAGATTTTGGTTTTGGAGGAGTGTTAGATTTGGTTTTAGAGGAGTGTTAGATTTGCTTTTGGAGGAGTGTTAGATTTGGTTTTAGAGGAGTGTTAGATTTGGTTTTGGAGCAGTGTTAGATTTGCTTTTGGAGGAGTGTTGGATTTCATTTTGGAGCAGTATTAGATTTGGTTTTGGAGCAGTGTTGGATTTGATTTTGGAGCAGTGTTAGATTTGGTTTTGGAAGAGTGTTAGATTTGGTTTTGGAGGAGCGTTAGATTTGATTTTGGAGGAGTGTTAGATTTGGTTTTAGAGGAGTGTTAGATTTGGTTTTGGAGCAGTGTTGGATTTGATTTCGGAGCAGTATTAGATTTGGTTTTGGAGCAGTGTTAGATTTGATTTTGGAGCAGTGTTAGATTTGGTTTTGGAAGAGTGTTAGATTTGGTTTTGGAGGAGTGTTAAATTTGGTTTTGGACGAGTGTTAGATTTGGTTTTGGAGCAGTGTTGGGTTTGATTTTGGAGGAGTGTTAGATTTGGTTTTTGAGGAGTGTTAGATTTTCTTTGGAGAAGTGTTAGATTTGGTTTTGGAGGAGTGTTAGATTTGCTTTTGGAGGAGTGTTAGATTTTCTTTGGAGAAGTGTTAGATTTTGGTTTTGGAGGAGTGTTAGATTTGGTTTTGGAGGAGTGTTAGATTTGATTTTGGAGCAGTATTAGATTTGGTTTTGGAGCAATGTTGGATTTGGTTTTGGAGGAGTGTTAGATTTGGTTTTGGAGGAGTATTAGATTTGGTTTTGGAGGAGTATTGGATTTGGTTTTGGAGGAGTATTGGATTTGATTTTGGAGGAGTGTTAAATTTGGTTTTGGAGGAGTGTTAGATTTGGTTTTGGAGGAGTGTTAGATTTGGTTTTGGAGCAGTGTTAGATTTGCTTTTGGAGGAGTGTTGGATTTTCTTTGGAGAAGTGTTAGATTTTGGTTTTAGAGGAGTGTTAGATTTGGTTTTGGAGGAGCGTTAGATTTGGTTTTAGAGGAGTGTTAGATTTGATTTTGGGGGAGCGTTAGATTTGGATTTGGAGGAGTGTTAGATTTTCTTTGGAGAAGTGTTAGATTTGGTTTTAGAGGAGTGTTAGATTTGGTTTTGGGGGAGCGTTAGATTTGGTTTTAGAGGAGTGTTAGATTTGATTTTGGACCAGTGTTAGATTTGCTTTTGGAGGAGTGTTAGATTTTCTTTGGAGAAGTGTTAGATTTTGGTTTTGGAGGAGTGTTAGATTTGGTTTTGGAGGAGTGTTAGATTTTCTTTGGAGAAGTGTTAATTTTGGTTTTGGAGGAGTGTTAGATTTGGTTTTGGAGGAGTGTTAGATTTGGTTTTGGAGGAGTGTTAGATTTTCTTTGGAGAAGTGTTAGATTTTGGTTTTGGAGGAGTGTTAGATTTGGTTTTGGAGGAGTGTTAGATTTTCTTTGGAGAAGTGTTAGATTTTGGTTTTAGAGGAGTGTTAGATTTGCTTTTGGATCAGTGTTAGATTTGGTTTTGGGGGAGTGTTAGATTTGGTTTTGGAGGAGTATTAGATTTGGATTTGGAGGACTGTTAGATTTGGTTTTGGAGGACTGTTAGATTTGGTTTTGGAGCAGTATTAGATTTGGTTTCGGAGGAGCGTTAGATTTGGTTTTGGAGGAGAGTTAGATTTGGTTTTGGAGGAGTGTTAGATTTTCTTTGGAGAAGTGTTAGATTTTGGTTTTGGAGGAGTGTTAGATTTGCTTTTGGAGGAGTGTTAGATTTTCTTTGGAGAAGTGTTATATTTTGGTTTTGGAGGAGTGTTAGATTTGGTTTTGGAGGAGTGTTAGATTTTCTTTGGAGAAGTGTTTGAGTTTGGTTTTGGAGGAGTGTTAGATTTGGTTTTGGAGGAGTGTTAGATTTTCTTTGGAGAAGTGTTAGATTTTGGTTTTGGAGGAGTGTTAGATTTGGTTTTGGAGGAGTGTTAGATTTTCTTTGGAGAAGTGTTATATTTTGGTTTTGGAGGAGTGTTAGATTTGGTTTTGGAGGAGTGTTAGATTTTCTTTGGAGAAGTGTTAGATTTGGTTTTGGAGGAGTGTTAGATTTGGTTTTGGAGGAGTGTTAGATTTTCTTTGGAGAAGTGTTAGATTTTGGTTTTGGAGGAGTGTTAGATTTGGTTTTAGAGGAGTGTTAGATTTGCTTTTGGAGGAGTGTTAGATTTGGTTTTAGAGGAGTGTTAGATTTGGTTTTGGAGCAGTGTTAGATTTGCTTTTGGAGGAGTGTTGGATTTCATTTTGGAGCAGTATTAGATTTGGTTTTGGAGCAGTGTTGGATTTGATTTTGGAGCAGTGTTAGATTTGGTTTTGGAAGAGTGTTAAATTTGGTTTTGGAGGAGCGTTAGATTTGATTTTGGAGGAGTGTTAGATTTGGTTTTAGAGGAGTGTTAGATTTGGTTTTGGAGGAGTGTTGGATTTGATTTTGGAGCAGTATTAGATTTGGTTTTGGAGGAGTGTTAGATTTCGTTTTGGAGAAGTGTTAGATTTGGTTTTAGAGGAGTGTTAGATTTGGTTTTGGTGGAGTATTGGATTTGATTTTGGAGCAGTGTTAGATTTGGTTTTGGAGGAGAGTTAGATTTTCTTTGGAGAAGTGTTAGATTTTGGTTTTGGAGGAGTGTTAGATTTGGTTTTGGAGGAGAGTTAGATTTGATTTTGGAGCAGTATTAGATTTGGTTTTAGAGCAGTGTTAGATTTGGTTTTGGCGGAGTGTTAGATTTGGTTTTGGAGGAGTGTTAGATTTGGTTTTGGAGGAGTGTTAGATTTGGTTTTGGAGGAGTATTGGATTTGATTTTGAGGGAGTGTTAAATTTGGTTTTGGAGGACTGTTAGATTTGGTTTTGGAGGAGTGTTGGATTTGATTTTGGAGCAGTGTTAGATTTGGTTTTGGAGGAGTGTTAGATTTGCCTGAAATGACTACAACCTCAGTAATTAACTCTTTCCTTCATGCTTGGGGGCTCCAGATAGGAAGGATGAGGGGATTTTATTTTAATGATCTGATTCACTGATCCTTTAAATTTCTGCTCCTGAAGGAAGAGGAAGAGGAGCACATAGAAACCCACCTTCATCTACTGCCTTTTTTCAGTACAGAGTAATAAATGAAAGACTGACTCTGTTTACATTCTTCTATTCTATCAATTTGTTCACACGTGTCCAGTCTGGTCAGAACTCTTCTTCAAAACTTAAGCTGTGTTTTCATGTTGGAGTTCAACAGTGCTGTTCTGTGTCTCATAGCAGGATTGGCGATGATACATGACAAATCTATCTAAGATTATGTATCAAAGAAGATACACAGCCACTATTTATCCTGAATAGTGTAAACATTTTGTTGTTATTAATTTCTGATTTATGTTTAACTGCAGTGTTAACAAAAATGGTTCTTCAGGGGTACTTTAGTAAAGGGAATGGTTCTACTTAGTACCATTAGTTCTTCATAAAACGCTTTTGAAAATATTTCTGTATAGCAACGTTTTTATTGTTACAATGTCAAGCTTGTAACAATAGCAGAATGCTTTTTGGTGCTAAATAGAACCATTTACAACACATTCTCCATCAATCTGAAGAACTATTTCACCGTACAGAGAATCCTTTAAGCATGCAAATGGTTCTGTATAGAACTCATGGTACACAACAGAACTATTACCTTTACAAAAGAACCCTTTGAAGCACCATCTTTCTCAAGAGTGTGGACTGAAAAAACAGTCAGTTTAATAAAAGCAGCTTTTAAAAGTCAAATAGTGAGCACATCCGCTGGGGAAAAATACACACAACACACTGCTGCAGGTTAACAGCGCAGAGAGAGAGAGAGAGAGAGAGAGAGAGAGAGAGAGAGAGAGACAGACAGACAGAGAGAGAGAGATAGTGTGTCTGTGTGTGTGTGTCTGTGTGTGTGTCTGTGTGTGTGTGTGCGTGTGTGCGTGTGTGTGTGTGTCTGTTTTATGAAGAGTATTTATTGATTTAACCTTCAGCTTACTCAAACACGCCTGACCAACATCACTGAACCATTTACAGATACAACACCGTCTCTAAACATCTACAACACACACTGGGAGAGAGAGAGAGAAAGAGAGAGAGAGAGAGAGAGAGAGAGAGAGAGAGAGAGTACAAAGAAAGAGACAGTATAGAGAGAGACTGAGAGAGTACAGGGAAAGACAGTACACAGAGAGAGACAAAAAGTGAGAGGCAGAGACAGAGAGAGAGAGAGAGAGAGAGAGAGAGAGAGAGAGAGAGAGAGAAAAGACAGTTATTAACCCTCTAACAGCTCCTAACACACAGCAGCCTCACTCCAGCACTGTTTTACAGCCCTACCTAAACATTAATCACATCATCAAACAGTAATAATGATAATTTGGAACATTGGGAGAAACAAATTAAAACTCAGAGTAAATTAGAATGATGTCGGGCCCTAAAAACAGAGTATGAACTTGAAGAATATCTGCTGACTGTCAGAGATACAAAGCAGAGACAGATCCTGACCAAGTACAGACTCAGTGACCACAGCCTAGCTATAAAACAAGGCAGGTATAAACATTCCTGGCTGCCCAGAGAGGAGAGGCTGTGGGGTCACTGTCTGACAGGTGAGGTCGAGACAGAGGTAAACTTTCTTCTTCACCGTGAAAAATTCAAACAGATGCTGGAAATTTACACAAATTTAGAAAGCTTTAAAAACGTAAACAAATTGAAAAATTACAAATAATCCTTGGAGGGGGCAGACAGCCCCCCTCGCTGCTAAATATGTCACAACATATCACCGCCTGAGAGACAATGGGTAACACCCCCCCATACCCCACCTTACTGACCCCTACCCCACATACCCCCACCCTACTGACCTCCACCTTCTCTATATCCCCATCCCACATATCCCCACCCTTCTGACCCCTACCCCACATATCCCCACCCCACATACCCCCACCCTACTAACCTCCCCCCTCTCTATATCTGCATCCCACATACCCCCACCCTTCTGACCCCTACCTCACATACCCCCACCCTACTGACCTCCACCCTCTATATCCCCATCCCACATACCCCCACCCTTCTGACCCCCACCCCACATATCCCCACCCCACATTCCCCCACCCTTCTGACCCCATCCCACATTCCCTCACTATTCTGAAACCCACCCCACATACCCCAGCCTTTCTGACCGCCACCCCACATTCCCTTACTATTCTGACCCCCACCCTACTTTTGCACAACACTACACATTTGTATAAATATATATAAAGAAATTGTTGCCAAATTTGTATAAATAATAATCATACAATAATTTATACCACTTGTATTCTTTTAATCTAGTCAACAATTTTATTATTGTTATTATTTGATATATTATTATTATGTGTTCATGTTGTTATTGTCATAATTGTCATTGTTATAATTCGTTGACAGTACTGTACCTTACAGTCATACTGATAAAGCTACACTGAACTGACAGTACAGAAACAGAGAGATAGACAGACAGGAGAGACAGAGAAAAGAGACAGTACAGAGAGAGAGAAAGAGAAAAAGACAATACAGAGAGAGAGAGAGTACAGACACACAGACACAGAGGGGTAAATAATGAATTACACACAGAAAATAACAGGAGAGTAAAACTGATCTGTGTTCAGCTGTAAACACAGTCAGCTCTGTGTGTGATTGAACACTTTGTGTTCTGTCCCATTTCACTGTGAACCCTACAGTCAGCCTACAGGAGCTCACTGCGCAGAGGAAGCTCAGATTAAAGTTGTGCAGATGTTCACCACCGCTCACAGGTCTGCATCACTCTTTAATAAGCCAATGTGCCAGTGAGATCAGCGTGTAAAGCGACTGTGTTGAGATGCTGGAGCTCTGCAGACTCACAGACTCAAATACTGAATGAAGAACTAAGGCCAGAGTGACAAGCAGAGCTGCAGGAGACCCTTCAACCTGAAAGAAAGCAGTAGATCATCATGTTTGAATAAAATTAACACCCAGAATGCCTCATATATGAAAAATGATGATCAAATCTCAAGCAGATATCAAGAAACTATGTAAATAAATAATTAGAGTATGTCATTTATCATCTATGTGAGACAGTAGTGAATGAGATGGAGATAATAAATGATCTGTATGACCCTTCCTCTAAGTTTTATAAGGATATTAACCAAAAGGGGAGAATTTAGAGGGAAATAGTCTGTTATCTGCTGTGCAATTGTAAAATATAGAGTTAAAAATAGACTAAATTAAATATAGTTTGATTTATTTTGATGATAATGCAGCTGTGATGTTCTATAGTTTTACAGTTAATTTTTGAATCATTAGCTGATAAGTCTATAGTTTATTTTTTTTTTAAATATGTTAAAAAAGACAAGCATAGAAATTGTTATAACAAATAAATTAAACAAAAAAAACTACTTTTAGAAAACATAAAGAGCCAGTACAAACTAAACTGCATAAAAAGCCTGTTTTGAATGTATTTAAATATATATATAGTTTAGCTCTGCCCATTAATCCTGAAGTTCTAAGGAGTGTTTAAGCCCAGAGTGCTTTTTGAACGAGGCACAACACAGGACAGTCAGTCAAGACAGAGCTCTTTACACACACCAGTCTTAATGCAGTACTAAGTAGGATTTTGGGAATTGGAGACCTCTCTGGTGGAAATGTGTAATTGCACACAAAGTGCAGAAGAACTTTGCCGGTTGTGCTTCCACAAGTGGATAAATCTGACTTGTGCGAATGCATGAATGAATGAAGAGAATCGGTTAAAACTTGGTGAAGGACGCGTCTTCTGAGGATGTGAGTAAATTATCTATTATTGTACATATCTTTATCAGTATAATAATGATTTTGAGATTTTGATGCTTTTTGTTCACCATACTCAGCAATGCTACTTCTTTCAGTTTTAACAAAAAATATTACATAGTGCTGCTTTAAAGGCACAGTTTAAGTCTAAGGGATAAAGAGAGTCTGAAAAAATGATCATATAAAATATGAAGAATTTAATTTCCAAAATGCTGTGTATACATTTGAATATTTTTTGACAAGAAAGAACAAGAAAAAACAAGAAGCTGTGTAATGAAAAACATTATTATTTCTCTAATAAAGATTACATTAATCGTAATACAGTGTTGATATTTCTTGCATGCGGAAAGCTCACTCACCGATGATGTATATCATTAAAAAAAATCTCAAAGGTGTGTTTATAATGTATTTTGGAACTATTGACATTAATTTTGATGGTTTTTGGTAAACAGAAGAAAATAGATGTCTTCACTGAACCTCAGGAAACGATAATATTGAACAAAAATGAGAAATATGGGCCTTTAAATAAAGCATTGATTAACAGAAGCCAAACACAAGATTAGCTAACTGAGGCCTAAAGAAAAACATGGAGTGATTTACTGTACCTCAGCTTTCATCCTCCTCTCAGTAACAGAGTCTGAACTCAGCTTTTCAGCTCCACACATTTCTCCACTCTCCTAAACACTGACCCATGAGAGATGCAGCAACAGATTAAACAGTGTTGGGTCCAGAATTCTGAAATTATTTGGTTATTTTGTTGATGTTATCTGCAGAGGATTAACGCTCAAATCAGGCGAAGCTGCAGAAAAACAGCAAGTGCTCAACCAGACAATATTTGATAACAGATACGATCTTGTTTTATTGATCCGTGCTAAAGAAAAACAGATGCGTTTGTCTGGGATGCATCAAAATGTACGATATCCAGCGTTCAAACAGGATTATATCACAGTTTTATCTGTAATTCTCAGCGATATGTGGACATTTCCGCACTGACCGCCGCAGCTCTTCTGATTTAAAATCAATAACGCTAATCTTCTGACAGAGCTGCTTTGTTTTTGTGCTAGCAGGGCTGATGATGAGCGAGTGGCCGATGGTTTGGTGGAGGGTGGGGGATGAAGTGGGAAGGGGGTTAAGATAACGCTCCCACAGTACGTAGCCTAATTCCAGCTTCTCACTGTAATAACACCATTATAACTCTGACAGTTTACCAAACTTTCCTGATTAAGGAGCTGATGAGTGGAAGTGGGTTAGGTGTCTTGAGCTTTGTGTTTTGTTCTGACGGACAAGTGTGACACTTCTTTAATTGCATGTTCCTCCTCGGGTCAGGGGGTAATCTACTACCCCCTTCATAACCGTCCCACAGATGAGAGAGCAAAAATTAAAGCAGCAGAGACGGAGTAGCATCAGGCTCAATGAGTCTTCCTGAAATAAACCAGCCAACATACACTCATTACTGTAACTCTCTCTGTTGCTCTCTCTATCTCTCTCTCTCTCTCTCTAGGTCAGACTTTCCTCTGGTAGACTTTACTTGAACTGTGACAGAAACTGAATTTTCCTCACTTTCCTGAAACAAGAGAGCTGCAGTAGGTAAAAACATTGTTCGCTCCCCAGTACAAACTAAACTGCATAAACAGCCTGTTTTTAAATCATTTAAATATATCCAGTTTAGCTCCGCCCATTAATACTGAAGTTCTAAGGAGTGTTTAAACCCAGAGTGCTTTCTAAATGAGGCACAACACAGGACAGCCAATCAGAACAGAGCTCATTTACATGCACCAGTCTTAATGCAGCACTATGTAGGATTTGGGGATTTGGAGACCTCTCTGGTGGAAATGTGTAATTGCACACAAAGGATGAATCTGACTTTTGCTGAGAACTGAAAACTTGGTGAAGGTTCTCTTCTGAGGATGTGAATGAATTATCTACTATTGTCATTGTATCTATCAGTTTAATGTTAATTTTGAGATCATTTGAGATCTAAACATTGAGCCAGACCTTCTTTTTGAGCCTGCATGTGTGACGATAATATGTAAAGATGCACAACGTGGTGTGAAAAACTCCCGACCCGACACCTCTGACTTTAAAATGATCATTTCAGGCTTTACAGGGTGACTCACAGCACTCAACATATTTTAGTGTGTGCTCTCTCTCTCAGTCTGACATTTTTCTGGGAGACCTTTACTTGAACTGTGACATAAGCAGAGGTGGGTACAGTAGCCTAATCAATACTCAAGTAAAAGTACTGATACTTGAGTATTTTGAGAATATATTGGGAAATTATTAATAATTAAATTATTCATTTTAATAAAATAATAATTAAAGTAATAACTGAATAAATGAGTAGATTTCCTTTACTACTAATATATGAGTAGAAGTAACAGTATAACAATTCAAAAACCCTCAGCAGAGTAAAAATCCATCACTATTTAACGAAAGTATATGTACTTGAGTAAACATAACTAATTACTGGACATGAGTTATAATATCTGAACATAAGAATCAAACATTATAGCACCTATAATTAAACTAACCATTTGTAAGTACACAGCTATATTACTAGACAAAACAACTCACGACAGCATCTCATGTCTGTGGTGACATGTTTATATCATGATATTGTCAATGTTATGTAGCAGCATTCAAGTAACATGGTCATCTTTTGCTTTAGGTCCATTTTGACAAGTGTGCTCCACCTGTATTCAAGTGTGAACACTCCACCTGAACTCAGGTGTGAATAATCCACTTGTATTCAGGTGTTATCACTCCACCTGAGCTCAGGTGTGAATAATCCACTTGTATTCAGGTGTTATCACTCCACCTGTACTCAAGTGCACACCAGTGACCAACTGAACTGTGATTCTATAGAAATCACACCTCTCGGTTTCTAAATGACCCTGAATTTCAATTCACTGCTGCTCTCCAGTTGTGTGTATGAGTGTGTATGTGTGTGTGTAAGTGTGATTGAGTGTGTGTGTATGTGTGTGCTTGGTTAATCTTTAAAACACAAATTAATTGTCAGATCCATCAGCCTGCGAGCAGTGCCTGAAAGACTGAAGGATGATTTAAATATTCTGGTGGATCTGCTCTGCGCGAAGATGTCACGTTTGATTTGACGGCGGTTAATGGCTGGAGACGGCAGCGGCTCTCGGGACGCTCGAATTAAAGTTAAAATGGAAATCCTCCCTGATGGATTCCTCAGAGAGGAGAAGCAGGATGATCTGGATTTAGGCTTTAAAACTGCTTTTAAAATGATTTATGCAGCTAAAGTGGCTTTTACACAAGTGTTCCAGAATAATGTTTATTTAAAACTTCACAGAATGCTGGAAATTAATATTACACAGACGTTAACAAGTCACACTTAATAACAGCCTCAATATTTAAACTGAGCCGAGACAGAAACTCACCGAATCTTATTTATTAATCATTTAATATCCCTCCAAATGTTTTTAATGTGTAACCAAGAATATTTACATAAAAAAAACACATTACTGTCTCTGATTATACTTATATATAGAGAGAGAGTAAGGAGAGAGAAAGAAATATAGGGAGAAGGAGAAGAAAAAGAAATAAGGACAGAGAGAGAGAGAGAGAAGGAGAGAAAGAAAGAAAAGGAAAGAGAGGGACAAACAGAGGAAAGAAAGAAAGAAAAGGAAAGAGAGGGACAAACAGAGGAAGGAAAGAAGAAAGAAGATGAGATAGAGAAAAGGACAAATGAAAGAGAGACAGATAGAACACAGAAAAGAAAAGAGAGAACAGAGAAAAAATAAAGAGAGAGGGAGAGAGAAGAGAGAAAAATGAGAGATCAAGGAAGAGAAAAAACACAAAGAGAGACAGTGAACAGAAAAGGAGAGAGAGGAAAAGAGAAAGATAGAAAGAGAGAGAGAGAGATGGAGTAGTATAAAAGGGTGTAAGTGGGTGAAAGTGCCCTAGTCATTCAACATCAGAACCTGACATCAATAATGCTCCTGTGTCTGAATGCAATCAAATCCTTACAGCCATGTTCCAATATCTAGTGTAAAGCCTCCCCAGAAAAGTAGAGAGGACTGTGGAGAAGATTAAAGGGGGACAAAGTCCATATTAATGACCACAGATCTGGAATAAGTCATTATGAACATGATGTTCAAAGCTGAATGGGCGGGCTAAACTGCTGTAGACTGAATGGATGGAGCTACACTGATGTAGGCTGAGTAGGTGGGGCTAAACTGCTGCAGACTGAGTGGGTGGGGCTAAACTGCTGTATACTGAGTCGGTGGTGCTAAACTGCTGTAGACTGAGTGGGTGGGGCTAAACTGATGTAGGCTAAATGGGCGGGGCTAAAGTGCTGTAGGCTGAATGGGTGGGGCTAAACTGCTGTTGGCTAAGTGGATGCATATGCTGTATATGCACATGTACTGGTTTTCATCACATAAAAACTATGAATTCTAAAGAGGTTATTAGTGCAGGTTAGATTATATATAGACCATATGCACTGCAGTGAAAAGTTAACAGTACTTTTAGAAACTTTGTTAATTTTTATTTTTGATAAAAAATAATTTTCCATGATAAGAGCCCTTTAAATAAGTGTGTTTAATCATGCAGTTTGTGATGCTGATGCTGACTGGTCTAAACCCTGCTCCCCACCCCCTCCCCCCACCCTCTCCATATATATGCCCTCATATATCCCGCTGCTCTGGTTCTGCTGCCCTGGCACTTGTGTTTATGTTGTGCTGTGATTGGTGATTTATATTTTGACAGAAGGCGTCTGTTCGTTCTGCTGATGTGCACTTCTTCTGTGTGTGTGTGTTAAAAACTCTGGTCTCTCAGCATATTTACAACCAGAACACTCCACTCACCCTCCTGTGTTTTACCCATCAGCCCCTGCTCTTATTAACCCTTTACAAGAAGCATAACAAAATCACACTATAATCTGACGTTAATTATTTCTGACTCATAGTAACTCATTCTTAATGCAATTATTTATGCATTGTGTTTGAATAGTTTTGCAAAACAACAGTAGTAATGACTTTTATGTATTAAAATGCACAAAAAAAGAATGAATTATGGGTTATTTGGGTTATCAGTGTTAAATATCAGTTATTGATATCAACTTAAAATCCATATCGGTGCATCCTTTTACATGTTTGCTGTATGTTTGTTATGTTTATGAACCTGAAACAAACAGAAAATATCAGGAGTGCACACTCAAATCTGTAAATATGGTCTCATTTTGTAACTGTAGAATTAATTATGTAATACTTTATTTAAACTACAGTAATAATTGAATTCTACAGGAGCAGATGCCAAAAAAAATGTTTTAGTATCAACTACAACAAGACATTAACTTGAACTCAATTGGAACCTGTACATACTGACTCCAAATATAATTCATTATAATAACTGTGTAATTAATAATGTAATATAGTAATTATGTTAGAATAGTAAAGCTGAGAGGCAGTATTTCAGTATCTGCTGCAGATTACAGTGTACAAACAAGATAATTAGATTCAGTGTTTTACTGTGTGTGTGTGTGTGTATGTGTGTGTGTGTGTGTGTGTGCGTGTATGTGTGTGTTCATCATTCAGTCCCAAAACACACAGACACACACGCACACACACATACTGACCCTCAGCAGATGGACAGTTTAATCCACAGCATCACATTTATTAAGACAAATGGACATGAACGCTAACGACAGACGGCAGCACAAACAAAACAATACATCAAACACTCATTCGCTGAGAACCTTCCACACCTGCACACCACACCACCAACTCACAAACGTTCTGCAGGTACAGCAGAGGAATCAGAGGAGCACAAGGACAGACAAAGACAGTGAAGCTTTAAATTTTCAAAAACATACAGGACAAAAGTGTAGAAACAACCTTCTATTTTATCTTTTGAATATGTTCCTTACTGGATCTGAATCAACTCTTTTAATAAAACTGGTTTTCTAACTCTTCCCATTGACAAATGTAATTGCTTCCACTTACATACTACAACTCTCTTGTCACTGGCATCAGCTCTTCCTTGCAAGCTCCAGATTGTCCAGAACTCTGCTGCCCATCTCTCACTCATACCTGGTCACCTCATAATGTTATGCCTGTTCTCCTAAAATCTCCACTGGCTTCCCATAATGTAACGCATACATTTCAAAATCTTGCTCTTCAGCTTTTAAGAGCCTAATGCCTTCTTATCTGTCTGATCTTCTTCTTCCCTACAAACCCATTTGCACTGTCAGGTCCTCTTCAGCTGAGCTACTCACTGTTCCTCCATCAAATCTCCACAGATTCGGTGATCAAGTATCCTCAAGATTTGCTCTTCATCTCTGAAACTCTCCACCTACAACCTTCCTCTAACCCAAATCTACTCTTCTGTTCAGGCTTTACTTCTGCTATATATCTGTATAACTGTGTTTTATTGTTTGCTTTTAATTTTTCATTTTTTATGTTGTGTGTCCTGATGTAATCGTAAGTCTTTGGGTTCTTGAAAAGCACTTTATAAGTATCAAGTATGTATTAAAATCACTTTCCCTAAATTGAATACACAGTAATATAATCCTAAAATAAACATTTTGGTAGGTCTAAAGTGAGTAGGCCAACTTGATGGATACAATTTCAAAACGCACTAACGTCCCTCAGTGTCATTACATCAGGCTACAGCCTATTACTGACAACAGAGCAGTCATTACATCAGTGCTCATCAGCCCTGGTCCTGGAGATCTACCTTCCTGCAGAGTCTAGTTCCAACCACCATTTTTCACACTTGCTCCAAATAATTAATTTCTTCAGAAGTCATTGATTGACTGGATCAGATGCATTAGTGTTAGGTAATGAGGAGGCAACATGTTAAATGCAAGTTGGAACTCTGCAGGACCGTAGATCGCCAGAAGGAGGGTGGATGACCACTGCTCTATAATATCCAAATTTGCAATCCCCCTATGGTCACACACAACAGCAGAAAAACTGTACACATGTACAAGAACATAGGCTTCACATAAACACACAACACTTTCACTATAAAGCATGCACCACTCACTAGCTTCTGCACAATGAAGACAACATAACCGAGTTAAAATCTACACAGCAAGCTTAAAAGCCAAACTCTGCCAAGACATAAAAACTATTAATAGACAATTTATGTCTTATGTTTGATTTGACGTTTTGACACAGCACACTTCAGTTTTGGTGGTAATTCTAAGTACCAAATTCTCACAAAACTAATAATGATGTTTACAAAATGCGGCACTGTTATTGGATGCCACCTTTGCCACAAGTCAGTTTGTAAGATCTGCTCCACCCAAATGTAAGTTTTATTATTGTGAAATAAGAGCAAAAACAAGAACTGAGCTTCTGGTGCTTCATGAAATGGGTTTTCATGGCTGAGCAGCTGCACACAAGCCTAAGATCACTATGTGCAATGCCAAGCATTGGCTTGAGTGGTGTAAAGCACGCCGCCACTGGACTCTGGAGCAGTGGAAACGTGTTCTCTGGAGTGATGAATAACGTTTCACTATCTGGCAGTGATGGATGAATCTGGGTTAGGCCGATGCCAGGAGAACGTTACCTACCAGAATACATAGTGCCAAAAGTTTGGTGGAGGAGAGATAATGGGCTGGGGCTGTTTTTCAGGGTTTGAATTAACCATCTTTTAAGTAATTACAGAATACATTTTGGAGCCGCTTACTGATTCACAAATAGTAAATGTCACAATTACAACTCTAATAGCTTTCCAGAAGTACTAATTTACTATATTAGACCTGCATACAGCCTTTGAAAAGGATCAGGGACATTGTGTTGGTGTGAGAACATAATTAAAGCAACATTAAAACACTGGTTCTGCTCAGAGTGGACTGATTTGTGTTTTATTCTGTATTCTGGCAGCAGTAAGTGACTGTTAATGAGTTTATATCCTGCTGATTCTCCTGCAGAGTTTTATTGCAGCTCTAATCACATCCACCTGATTCCTCCATCCAGAAGCTCCTGAAGGTTCATCAACTGAGTCAGGTGTGTTCCATTAGGAGTGTGGAGATACATTCAGATTGGCTAAGTATTGCGATATGGCACTGTTTGCTATCTGGTGTTTGTTTGCTATCCAATGTCGACCAGAGGAGGATGAGTTCCCCTTTTGAGTCTTGATTTCTCTCAAAGTTTCTTTCTCCTGCATTTAGGGAGTTTTTCCTTGCCACTCCATTGGCGACACTCATGAGGGGCTCGGACCCAGATTTTTCTGTAAAGCTGCTTTGTGACAACACCTGTTGTAAAAAGCATTATATGAATAAAGTTTGACTTGACTTGATTTCCATGTCTTTAGCAGAATGAGCACTAGGGGGCACTGCAGAAAGACGTTAATAATGTGGTTTGAGTTACGAATGATGGAGCATTAAAAACTGAAGTTTAAACATCTTCAGTGGTGAGGCTGGCTTTAAAAAATGCTGTAAGAGTCCAGCTCGTGTAACCATTTTCATAATGTTCTGTTGAGTTGTTTAAACTAACAGTGTGAAAAATTTCTGTAAAAATGTTTAATGCTTTAAAATGTTTGGTGATGTATCACATTCAGACAACAATAGCTGTGTTTACATGCAAAGATTTTTGTCAATCAAATTGAATACAATCTTATTATAGATTAACATTGAGGTGTTTATATGCTTACTCTACTCAACAATCTGATGGAAAGTAATCCTATCGAAATTTAAGCATGTGTAGAAAACCATTTAGCATAGACACTACCATGACAACATGCATCACATGAGTCCCTTCAGAGTGACATGAGCAGCAGTGTGTTTTCAGCTGATGCACTTGTGTTTTTAATTACTTTAAAATGATGTCAGACTCAGGAAAACGTACTTCACATGTACTTATTAAAGAAGGCCGAGAGGGAGACGTCGTGTTCTGAGACCCATAAGCTGGACGCCCGTCCCACCAGCATCTTTTAAAGCTCAAAGCATAAACTTCGTCTCCTCTGCAGACCAGTTTCTGCTCCTGCCATGTTGAACATTATAAACTTTCGCTATGACACGAACGTACATGTGAAGAACGTACTTAAACTTTCCGATTGGGAATGTAATCAGATACAGGTGTTTACATGGTTATTATTCTTTTATTTAACTGATTATTTACAGGATTACCCACCTCATTGATAGAAATTGTACTCGACTGGCCTCAATCACTACTCTGATTGAGGTGTATACATGGTACACGTATTCTATTCCGATTGAGCTATTAGTTGGATTATTAATGGATTATCAGGCTGCATGTAAACATGGCTAATGTTAAGTGTGATTTTACAGCTGATACTTTGAATGTGGCCAAAAAGCTAATGGAAACATGTTTATTACTTAAAGCATACATAAAGTATTTTTGTAGCTATGTACGTTTTGATGCATTTTCGTTGTACTCTTCCAGAACGTCAGCGTAGTGTGTGATTTTATAGATGAGTGCAGTTACGTCACTGTGCTGTGAAAAACCATGTTCTCGTTAACGAGCGAAAGCGTAACACAATAAATAAAAGTCTCCTGTTTCTGTCACTTCCTGTCTGCTCCTGTAAAAGTCCATCTGCTGCTGGTGTTATTAGAGAGTCACGGAAAACATCATCAGAGCAGAAGCAGTGAAATACAGTAATTGGATTGTGAGGCCTGGAGCTGAAAGCAGCATCCATTTCAGCAGGAAGCATTAACGCCAAATCAGATTACACCTCACCGAACACTGACCACACGCCTTTATTACTATTACTGAGGCTGTTTTTGTTTTGTTGTATTTTTATGTAAAACAACTCGGACTGTCTTTTCACCTGTTTGCTCTTTTTCTCCACATTCACCACATCACACTGACAGAGAGGAGAGAGAGAGAGTGTGTGTGTGTGTGTGTGTGTGTGTGTGTGTGTTGAGGTGGATGATGAAACTGAATGCTAACGAGAGACGACAGAAAACATGCTCCCTCTTTCTCACACACACACACACACACACACACACACACACACCCTGCAGATCCAGCTGGCCAGAACACACAGGTGTGTGTGTGTATGTGTGTGTGTGAGAGAGTGTGTGTGTGTGTGTGTGTGTGGAGGGAGTGGTGAGTCTGTGAGCAGCTTTCATAAAAAAATAATACAAAAAGACACAAACAGAGAGAAGAAAGTGGCAAAAACCCTGAGAGAACAGTGAATATCTGCACAGGCCTCTGTAGTAATGTCTGCATAAGGAGCACAGAGTTTAAACTTGTTTATGTCAATAAGAGAAATGCTGCTGTCGTGTCCTGCTGTAAACAAAAACAGCTCCAAGATACATTTTGTCCTGTGTACATCTTCCTCCCAGTATCACCGAAACCTCTGAATTATGGGGTCATTACATACACTCAAATTAAATTTTTTGGTATGAACTCAATTCATGTATGCTGCACATTTCCATTCAGTCTAATAGAAACATGCCAGTGCAGTTTATTTGGGTTTCACTGCAATCAAACTCTCTTTGGAATAAAAGTTTTCATTCACTGGAATGTACTTTCATTATTTGCTATCTGTTTTAATTAAGGCAGTTAGTTTACGACAACACGATTCCTTCATTTAATGTTGACTTATTTTTAGCTTTTAAGTCAAGCAGCCCTGTTGGTTCATTTGTAGTTGTGACACACATGCTGCAAACAAGCTGACACGCCTGCACAATGAAATTATGTAAATGCCCACACTGTTATATTCCAACATCAGCTCCTCAAACTGCAGCCTGAAACTGCCAAATGCCTCTAAGGCTACGTTTACACAGCAGGTAAAAGTGGCTAAAATCTGATTTTCTCACCAAATCCGATTTTTTTTGTTTGGCTGTTCACATTATCTTTTAAATGTGACCTATATGCGACATTAGTGATGACGCTCCTAAACCGACCCGCATGCGCAAAAGAACAGTGCTTCACATGGTGTGCTCATCCAGAGGTAAACAATCATGATGGCCAGTCGCTCCAGGAGCTTTCAGGTTCATCTTCGCCAGCATCACAGGAGCAATCATGAAGTTCCAATGGTTGACAGCTGGACTCATCACCCACAGTGTGTTCGAGTTCGGTGTAAAAAGGGCACGTTATTCGGCCACGGCCACTTCTTTGGTTCATGTCCTCGGATTCTTTAAACTTTTTTTTGACGCTGCAGCCTCGGTCTCCTCTGGCCACATTCGGCCGCATTGTTCGAAATCTCTTTGAACATGGAGCGGTTATGATAAGTCTAATTTTTTGGTACAGAAACATCAGCCTAAATGTTTATGAGTCTCAGCAGTGCAAAATTATGACGAACGTTGAGTTAGACTGACGTAAAAGTAGCATGAATTCCGATCTGGCTCTTCAGACTGAGTCACATTGCCGCAGATCGGATACGTATCAGATTTCAGTACCACATATGAAAACATCTCAAAGCATTTTTTGCTGTTCACACTGACACACAGATGACACATCTGTGTCACATTTGGAGAAAAAGATCAGATTTGGGTCACTTTTACCTGCTGTGTGAACAAAGCCTATATGACCACACTGGACAAAGCAAGCCAGTCACAAAAATGTTTTATGGTGGTTACAGGAGGAACGTGTCACAACCCAGAGTACATCACACTATGCTATGTATGGAGATGGATGGAGACTGACCGGTCTGTGTAGCTGCAGACCAGTCAGTGAGCCCGTGCAGACCCCAAGCTTCTTCAATGAGCACACAATCGTCAGAACTGGATCTTGAAGTGATGGAAGAAGGTTGTCTGGTCTGATGAGTCCCATTTTCTTTGACATCACATGAACAGCCAAGTGTATGGACGACCGTGTGCATGGACGATGTTTACCTGGGGTACCAGGTGTGGTGCCTGCATGCACTGCAGGATGAAGACAAGCTGATAGAGGGAGTGTGAAGCTCTGGGTAATGTTCTGCAGGGGAACCCTGGGTCGGCATCAATTTGGCACATGCCACCTACCTAAACCTCGTTGTGGATCAGGTACACACCGTCATGCTGATGGTGTTCCCTGATGGCAGTGGCCTCTTTCAACAGGGAAATGACCTGCCCCACTGCACACGTTGTTCAGGAACAGTTTGAGGAGCATGAACAAGAGTTCAAGGTGTTGCTCTGGCCTCCAAATTCTCCAGATGTCAATTCGATGGAGCATCTGTGGAATGTGCTGGAACAACTGATCTATGGTGGCTCCACCTCTCAAACCCACAGGACTTAAAGGATCTGCTACTCACATCTTGGTGCCAGATATCACAGAGCACCTTCAGAGGTCTTGGAAAGTCCAGGCCTTGGTGGCACATGTAGGACTGACAGCATAATGGCATGTGGTCATAATATTTTGGCTCATCAGTGTTTATATATGATACTTCACCTTCATTTTCAGATGCTGCTGCATATACGTTTTGTTGTACCCTGTATTTCACACCATCCTGGTTACATTCACTGCTGTTCTAGATGGTTGGCTTAATAACATCTAAATAACCATGTAGCTAACCATCTGAAACTTGAAAAAAGGTTCCACAAAGCATTCTTTGAGAAGTGCTTTTGGAGTATGTTTGAAATAGATTTATGAGTGTAGAACTTTCACATAATGTAGAAAGTCTATACCAATTTAAAGGTTCTACCTAGAGCATTTACAGGTACCTGCAACTTTAAAAAGGGTTCTTCACACACAAATCTCATTTACAAAAATGTTTCCGCAAAGAACCACTCATTAAAAGGTTCTTTATTGAACCAAGGTGGAAAAGAATCCTCTGCTTTATCTGTTTCTGCTGCTGCTTTATTTAGCATTTACTGCAGAGCCATATGTGATTTACATGTTCTGCTCATTAGAGTGATTAAATATAGCACGTCTTTGATGTGTGTATTTTAAATAATCAGAAATATACCACTTATGTTTTCATTAACACATTTACAAGCTAACTCACACCAGTCTGCATTAGCGAATTTACACAATTATTATTGTTATTAGGTACAAATTGCTTTGTTTACTCGACTGCAAATGCATCACTTAATGCAGGTTGTAAACAGCAGTTAAGTTGAGAATTATGTTTAATTTCTCTGTTTCTCTTTTTAGGAATCCAGACAGCAAACAGGTCTGTTTAGTGCAACAGCCTGTGAAGCTGCAAGAAATCAAAGGTGGCCAATTTGAGAGTCGGATGTTTTTGGGTTTGCATCCACATTAAAGCAAGTGGTTTGTGCCTCTCGCTGCTGTTGGTTCGGTGGGCTTCGCTAACCCAATTTCTATTCTAATTCAGAGTGCCTTAATTTATTCATCTGCTGAAGGGAAATAGAGGAGGATGAGAAAGACAGGGACGTGGGGAAAAAGAAAAAAACAGAAAATGAGCCACTGCCAATTACAATCTGTGTATGATTGGTGCGGGCAGCTGGCACGCTCCTCAGGATAAATTACAATACAGACGTGGGCTTAGCACAGGCTAAGATAAGATGGCATTTGTTTTGTTGCCCTGTCTGCATTATTAAAGCTGAATGTCACAGTGTGCGTGATGTATATCCAGCTCCTGCGCTCCGGGTGGCACTACGTCGACTCCCGCTGGCCGGCCGGTTGGGGATCTGTCAGCGTCGGCTGGGCTGGAAGGCCAGATGTGTCGACTGCTGCCCGGAGATGTCAGCGTTTGAGGAAATGGCCTGGAGAGTGTTAATAATGCACTCGCTGCACACCCGGATGCAGATTCGCTGTTTGTGGAAGATGGTGGAAGGCTTTAATGCTATCAGTGTGTAGCTTTCTGCAGTTATTGTGTTTACATCTGCAGAACATGTAATGCCCCAAATGAACCCTCTGGGATCCATGAACTCACCTGCACGTCAAATTCTGTTTCTATGTATGTTTCTTTGTCTTGGTGATAATACAGAGCAGGAATACAGAGCATAAGAGCCTTTTCCATTCCATCATATCTTGTGATCATGAATGACTCACATCCAGAGTTATGAGGCTATGAAGAGGGCCTGGGATACACGTCATCTACCTCTCATCATGTGTAATTCTTGGATTCGTGTGTCCGTCTACATTGTGTGTGAAACTGACCAACAGACAATCAGGAAATCATTAAGAACTGACCCATCACACCGGAAACCCTTCATTCTTCATTCAGTCCACATCAGAGACACATGTAAAATGGTGTGTAGATATTTTGCAGCTGCTGAAGTTCCTGTAGTGGTTTAGAAAAGTAGTGATGAAGATAACAGAGCAGTTTGATATGAAACATATGAGTAACATGTTATATGAAGAGCCTTTAAAGGAGAATTTAAGAAGATATGCATAAATCAACAAAATGTCCTCAGACCTCAGAGGGTTAAAACTCATTTCAGCTCAATTTTCACTCTAACCTGTAAATAACTGCAGTTCAAGCTGCTGTTAATAAGAATGTCTTTATATGTTCTTCTAACTTCAGAAGCTTAGATGTTATTTACTTCAAAACTGTGACATGAGAAACAAATGAAAAAATATATATAACTGATAACGTTTTTCTTATAGCTAGGATAATAATGCTATTTTCAGCTAGCATCCTTATGTAATTTCCAGTTATATGATTCTGGTTGTTCTAGATTAAACACAGACATTCGAAGCCTGTAACACACATTAACATATATTTGAGCTTATGTGTATCAGTTTTACAATGACTCTATCAGTAAAGAACCCTGACATAGAACTCTTAACTCTTGTCAAACCTTAACATAAGAGTGTCACACCATAACTTGCTAAGATAAAATACAACAAACATCATGATTCTTTTAAATAAAAATGAGCTAAAAACGAATTACTGATGTAATTGTAGGTTCACAGAAATCATCAGGCCTTCTCAGAAGTTCTGGACGGTCCTGAAGGTTCCCCACGAAAGTTAATCTTACATTTCAAGTGGTTCCTCAAGGATTCTTTAGTAAGGAGTAAAGGCAATGGCTACGTAGAGCATTATGAAAACTCAAAAAACTATTTAAATATATAAATGGCTACTTGCTTTGCTTAATATTTCTTTACCATGACTGAGTACTTGTTGTATATGGTTCTTTAAAGAACATTTTAAAAAATGTTGATGCTAGCATGAAAGAGTTCCACTTTTCTTGCGTCACTGTATAGAATCAATTTGCTAAGAGTATAAAGTCCAAGTATGAGTGTATGTATACTGTTGTATACACAAGTAAAAGTCCCTCAGTGGTTCCTGTCCTTGGTATAGGGTTCTAGGTAAAAGAACAGAAACACTTTAATCAGTACAGAACCTTTACTCCATGTGAAAGATCTTTCAACATTAAAAAAGGTCCTTCATACTTACGTGTCTCCTTTACAAAAGTTGTTCTGTAAAGAACCTTCTATTCAGTGGCTCCTTAGTAAACCTAAAGTGGTACTTTCTGGCACAGGTGTCAAACTGGGTTCTTTCAAGGCCATAGCTCTGAGGAGTTTAGTGTTCATCTTACCAGATTGTTAGCGAGAGCTTCATCGGTTAAACTCGAAGTGTTAGAAGAAGCGTCACTCTCTGCAGAACTGTGGCCTGGAGGGAACTGAGTTTGACACTCTTGTATAAAATCAATCAAAAGAACCTCTTTTGGCTCCTTTTGGCACCTTTATTTTTGAAAGTGCACAATAATAACATAATAGTTGTGTTTGTTTTGAACACTGACATCAGCCTTGAGTGAAAAATACACATAAATGCAGCTGCTTCTGAATAGAACCACAAGAGTTTGGACCTCATGTGCATTTTAAGATTTATGTGTTTGGCAGATAGTGCTCCAGATTAGTAAGTGATGTTGGAGAAAAACCTTCTGTCCAGTTTTGGAGGGGGTACTGCTTGGGGGATTTTTCTCACTTAAAATATAACACTTTCTCATATTTTCATCTATCCTGGAGATGTCCAACACAATCAATAGTCTACTGAATCTGACAGTTTGCTTTTAACCCTCAACAAAGTTCTCCCAGATCTTTCCTTTGTCTGATCAAAGAACCTGTGTTTAATCTTCTTTATGAATCATTCTATTTGTATCCTAACTACAGTATGCAGTGCAACCCAGAGGGGGATGAGTTCTTCTTATGAGTCTTCCCAGCTAGCAGGGAACGTTCCCTTAACTTTAGCTGATGTTACCTACAAGTTCTAATAATGCTTAAAGAAACATGTTTATCTAATGTTCAAAGAATGTTTCAGGGATGTTTATCATTTCAAATGATGTTCCTGCACAGTTACATATTAAATAAGACATAACGGTTTATGCTTAGATTATGCTACATGGTGATGTTTTTAGAGAACATTCCCAGAAGAACATTCTGGGAACAAGACTTCCCACTGAAAACATCAATAGAACATGTATATAAAATTCTCAGAATGTTTTTTAGAACAAAAAAAAAACAAAAAAAAAACAAAAAATAGCTGGGTTGGTTCCTCTCAGTAGTTCTTTCTCATTCTCTGAAGGAGTTTCTCCTTTGGAGTCTTGGTTCTTCCTAGTGGTTCCTCCTCATTCTCTAGGGGTGTTTCTTCTTTTTTTTAGTCTTGGTTCCTTTCAGAGCTTTTGCTCATTCTCTGAGGGAATTTCTCCTTTTTAGTCTTGGCTCCTCTCAGAGGTTTTTCCTCATTCTCTGGGGGAGTTTCTCCATTTGAGTCTTGGTTCTACTCAGAGGTTCTTCCTCATTCTCTGATGGAGTTTCTCTGTTTAAGTATTGGCTTCTCTCAAAGGTTCCTCCTCATCCTCTGGGAGAGTTTCTCCTTTTAAGTATTGGTTCTTCTCAGTGGTTCCTCCTCATTGTCTAAGGGACTTTCTCATTTTGAGTCCTGGTTCTTCTCAGTGGTTCCTCCTCATCCTCAGAGGGAGTTTCTCCTTTTTGAGTCTTGGCTCCTCTCAGAGGTTTTTCCTCATTCTCTGGGGGAGTTTCTCCATTTGAGTCTTGGTTCTTCTCAGAGGTTTTTTATCATTCTTTGAGGGAGTTTCTCTTTTGAGTCTTGGCTCCTTTCAGCGGCTCTTCCTCATTCTGTAAGGGAGTTTCTCCTTTTTAGTCTCAGTTCCTCTTCTTTGAAACACTGTTGTAGAAAATGCTCTACAAACAAACCTGAACTGAACAGAAAATGAACTCTGTGCTTTTAGAAGCAGCTGTGGGATGTTCTGCCCGTCCAGGCTGAATAAGGTCGTGACCTCAGTCTCTCTTTAGTAAATCTGTGCTGTAGAATGTGTTTGAGTTGTGATGGGCGTCCAGCGTCCTGCTCCGCTGAGACAGAACCACAGCTCGTTTTCTGTGGAGATATTTAGCGAGGAAGCTGTGATGTAGTTATTTTCCACTTGCTGCTTCTGGCTCGGTGATCCATCAGAGAGACCAGATTTCATCCGCACTGAAGAAAAAAAAAATATGAGTTCCAGTGGCTGAGAGTCGAACGATTTCAAATGATTTAAAACTCCACTCCCAACGAGAAATTACTCCAAATGAAAAATGAGCATGCATTTCAGCAATAAATAAAATTTTCATTTTCTTTTAATTAAGTGAGGAGATTTATGAAATAAAACCATTTCAGTGTATTCAGTAGATGGTGGATTTGACCAAACCATCCATTCAGTTTTCATCATGTTTTACCAAACCCACCGTTTCTGATAGGAATGTTCATATAATTCATAAAAAAATAGATTTTCTTATAAGATATAATGTATTTTTAAAAATCTTTATATCTTATATTTCACATTATGCTTTTGCTTTCTGTTTAGTATTAGAGTAACACTAGTTATTGTCCATTTTTATGAGAAAAAAAAACAGAAACAGAAAACCTTATCTAAAATTGCACCATTTCTTAGTTTATCAATGCAAATTTATAATGCACATTTCCAGAACAGTTTTCCATAAGAAATCCCGCTCTGTATTGACCTCTCTTCTGGTTTCTGATTGGTTAATATATCTATATCATATCTGCTGTGTAAGAAAGAATCTCTGTGATTGATTCAGCAAGCCTCCCATCTATTTATATTATTATTAATAATCATTCAGCTTGCTATAGGATATACAGTATGAATGTGTGGAATAATATACAGCACACATGAATATGAGTGAATCTATAACTGCCTGTTTGGTTCATAGACATATATACATAGATGCTCCACTGGCCACTTCAGCTCGTTGCTGTGATATGTCAACATCGCCATAGTGGTCCAGGCAAGACAGGCTTGTAAACAAATAGAAGTAAACAGGGATCTCCAGTTTTTCTGGATAAAAACACTATAACATCTATATTCATCAGCCAATTTCAGTGAGCCTTTTTTATATTTAAGGGTTTTTGATTTTCGTGGAGTATAAAAAGTTTTTGTCTGCAGTTACGTTCAATAGTTCTAATCACTCTTAGATGCTGAAGAGAGGAGTGTGTATTAGCGTTAGACTCACAAGAACTGAATTACTAACGTGGTGGAAAATAATTCACTGTTATAAGGAGCTGTAAAAACTCATGTTTGTCAAGCATGGATTATTTTCCTTGGTTAATACTTGTGGAATGAGGCTGATGTTGGCTTCTTATGCAACTTTTCCGTTCCACCTTAAATGCTGCCGGAATGTAACTGCAGTGCCATTTAACCCTTATGTTGGGGTCTGTGGGACCCATTTTCAATGTTTACCAAAAGAAAACATGAAGCGATTTATGATAATTGAAACCTCAGATTCCTTGGCCTTTGCTCATTTTCTGTGAAGAACATATAAAATAACGCATTTTCAGTGACTTCACTCTGTTCACCCCCTACACATTTATACTATACATGTGGTGTTGGGGTGAACCCATGGGGAAGAAAAGTGTGGAGGTGCTGTGTCCCTTCACTCTGTTCTCCTCCTACATAGCCTGCTGTTAGTGTGTGTGTGTCTGTGTGTATGTGTTTGTCTATGTGTGTGTGTGTGTGAGGGTGGACAACATGGACAGGCTGCTGATTGGCTACAACTGCTAAAGGAGAACTTGTGATATTTTAAACATCTGGTATTTTCTTACATGAATTGTTATGGCTATATTGATATAAAAAAAAGCAATAATGCAGTGGGTCCACTGAGTAACAAACACATCAACACCACACAAGGGTTAAGGTGGAATGAAAAAATTGAATAAGAAGCTGGCGAATTCAAATCCAACTTTAGCTTCATTTTTCTGTCAACATCCCTTTTCTTGTGCTCCTGGTCTGAATGCAGCTTATTCCATTATGAAATACTGAAAAAAGTGCATTTTAAATACTTATAATTGACTCACTGACAGGAAAGACCTCTCCTCTCTTTCTCTTTGGGAAACCTTGAAAGTGTGAGCTTCAAACTGTTGCTCAGCCGACATGAGCAGCTTGTCATAAAAATCAGGGTGACATTTTATTTTGAGTGGTGATGAAACAACCACTCAACAGACTCTTAGTAACATGTCAAAAACATATGAGGGTTAGAATTAGGTTTTGGCTTGAGGTTAAGGTTAGCGTTAGGATTAGGGCCAGGGTTAGGTTTAGTTTTTGCATAATGGAAGTAACACATTAACAATACATCTACTTAATGTAAGTAATATATCAACAGTGCATCTTCAAGATATTTACTTCAGTGTATTCAGATGCTTCACTACTGCTACTTCACTGATATGTTGTTGATGTGTTACTAATAATCTGTTATGAGTTTATTAATCATCTACAAAGGACCACATAAAGTGTTACCATCATCAGTTTGGAGAAAAATGTGAATATAGATGAAAATTGATTGTGGGCAATTTAGTTTATATGATTTCTTATAAAGTCTCAGCTTTCATAGCCAGCAAGCGTCCTTCGCTAATGTTAGCTATTAATAGCCTGTCTCTGGTGGCCAACTAGTCATCCATCCATCCATCCATCATCTAAACCACTTATCCTTCTGGGTCGCGGTGGGGTGCTGGAGCCTATCCCAGCTGTCACTGGGCGGAAGGCAGGGTACACCCTGGACAGGTCGCCAGTCCATCGCAGGGCAGACAGACAGACATACACAATCACACACACACTCACACCTAGGGGCAATTTTAGCACATCCAATTGGCCTGACTGCATGTCTTTGGACTGTGGGAGGAAACCGGAGTACCCGGAGGAAACCCACGCAGACACGGGGAGAACAGGCAAACTCCACACAGAAATGACCCCGGTCGCCCGGCCGGGAATCGAACCCAGGCCATTCTTGCTGTGAGGCGACAGCGCTACCCACTGCGCCACCGTGCCGCCCTGCCAACTAGTCAGCTTTCTGCAAAATGTTGTAACAGCCAAATACAACTAAATATAGCTGTTCAGCCATACCTGTGAAAGGTAATTCCCTGAAATCTGGTTTGGGTTCTGTGACGGTTTGTACAGCCCTGAGCTGCACACGACTCAGACATCTTTTCTGTTCAGTCTTCTAAGAGTTATGCCAAGTTGCCTGGACCAATATGGCAGCATAAATGACGTACAATCCAGCAGCCCATGTGGCATCTACGTGTATATGTCTTTGTGTTCGGCTCTAAATATGATCCAGTTACGGCTGCAGGAAATCAAAGCTCAATGATCTATTTTATCTGTAATTTCTCCAGTACAGTAGATGATGTTATTCAGGGCTGTGGAGAACATCTCAAACACTGTTACCGTAAATAAACTGCCAGTGCAGCAGCCAGTTAATAAAATGAATTTACACTCAATTATCAGCAGTTCAGTGCTGAATTGTATGAAGTATATGGTCGAGATGCTCACTAACTAACATTTAATTTTCACGCAGCACAAGGTATCCATTATACTCGCTTCAATTATCTCTCTGCGCCGCGCAGCTCGCTGCTGGGAGTTTCCATTTGCATTGGATATTCAGTGACATCCTCAAAATGGAGTATTAGGGGGTGAAATTCATCTCTGCCTGACGAGACAACAATTTCAGGCGATGCATTGTGAGAGTGGAGGGGCTGTGAAGGGGAGCATTTGCATGTAAATGCAGACGGAGATGATTTCTCTCCAATAACTCCGAGTGGCATGCTTCTTCACACACACACACACACACACACACGCACATACACACACTCTCTCTCACACACACACACACTTCTGTATGCAGTGACACTCCCCACAACAACCAGTGCTAAACCAATCCACGTTAACAGTTTGTATTGTCAGATATAAGTCTGTACATTACTGTTACACTCAACGTAGTGAATGTCCTTTCAGTCAACAGGTAATAAATCTGGATATTTATTAATTATTTATTACTATATATGTATCTACTGTTACTTAATAACCTACTGTTATTTATTGCAGTTAACTACTGTTAAAAATAATCTACTGTTACTTAACAATCAGTTGTTACTGAATGATCTGGTGTTTTCACATACCGTAAATGAACGTTCTACTGTTACTGAATGATCTACTCTTAATAATTGATATACTGTTGTTGAATATTTTACTGTTACTGAATGATTTGCTGTTACTGAATGATCTACTGTTAATGAATGCTCTGCTGTTAATGAATGACCTGCTGTTACTGAATGATATACTGTTACTGGATTATCTAATCTTACTAAATGATGCTGTAATTAAGTGTTTAACTGTTGCTGAATGATCTATGCTTATAATTGATATACTGCTATTGAATATTCTACTGTTACTGAATTGTCTGCTGTTACTGAATGACATGCTGTTACTGAATGATCTGCTGTTACTGAATGATCTGCTTTTACTGAATGATCTACTATTACTGAATGATCTGCTGTTACTGAATGATCTGCTATTGTTAAATGATCTGCTGTTACTGAATTATCTACTGTTACTGAATGATCTGCTGTTACTGAATGATCTGCTGTTGCTGAATGATTTGCTGTTACTGAATGATCTACTGTTATTGGATGATCTACTGTAACTGAACAACCAGTTGTTACTGAATGATCTATTGTTAATGAATGGCACACTGTAACTGAATGTTCTACTGTTGTATTATTGAATGTTCTACTGTTGTATTATCTAATGTTACTGAATGATGCTGCAATTGAGCATTCTACTGTTACTGATTGAGCTGCTGTTAATGAAAAGTCTACTGTTACTAAATTATCTGCTGTTACTTAATGACCTGCTGTTACTGAATTGACTAATGTTACTAAATAACTCTTAATAATTGATATCCTGTTAAATATTTTACTGCTACCGAATGGCATACTGACCTATATTGGCATTTGCATGGTTTTTTGCTTAGAAAATGGTTTGTCAAAACGTTTCGAAACTGCAGGCCACACAAAGATTTTGAATAAGGGTTGAAATAAATGTGGAGGAAAAACACAATAACTGTTCAATCATATCTTCATCTCCCACATGATGCTGTTCTGCGTTCTGCAGAGTGGCCTGCCATGGGGAACGCTTATGCTGAGTGACCTTCACCATGAAAGAAAAAAGCTTTATGGCCATATGGAGATCTTATGTAAGCTTTTTCTCTCAGTGTTATTCACATCAGACCTCGTTTAGGAAACATGAGCAGAACGAACACTTGTGTAACTCTTTTGTATGAGCATTTTTAGATATTAATCCATTAAACTCTGCATGAGGGTCCAAATTTCAACTCCTCACAATCTAAATTATGGAACGTATACATTAGTTTAACAGCAGATACTGAATAACACAGCAATTTGAGATTCATCGTTTTATAATAAAGCTGCAGATTAAGGGATTATTATTAATTTGTGTCTAAAATTACATTTAAAAAAAGCTCATGACTGTTTATTTTTTTGCAATATATTTATTGATTAGAAACACTTCTAAGTAAGGAAGTGTAACAGAAATGACTGAGATTAGAGGAACCAAGTCAGAGGAACCCCTACTAAAGATAACGCTGTGCTATTCAGCATCCAGTAAAAATAATGAGCTTTGCTTTTTCTGACCCAGGACGGTCCAGTAGTGTCCATTTGTCCTTCATGAGCTGAATCAGATTAATGAGTAAAACCACGGGCGGCGTTTCCACTGGGAAATGGGGGTCTTATCCCCAACCCCACTTCAAAGCTAGAGCCAGGTTGAGATCTAGTGCAGTGCAAGAAACAGTGCAGGTCTACTCTCACTCTAAAAAGATGGTACTACAAGGGTTCTTATGTAAAGACACTGGTATATAGAACCTTAAACATTCTAAAACATTTGCATGCTTAATTGTTTTTTTGCATAGTAAAATGATTTGTTGTACCTGGTTCAATATAGCACCAAAAAGTGTTCTGCTATTGCTACAATGTCAAGCTTATAAACAAGAGAAGAACCCTTTCTGGTGCTTTAAAGACCCATCTTCAAAAAGGTTCTATGTAACACCATATACAACTTGTTTTCCATAAATCTGAAGAACCATTTTATCATGCAAAGAACCATTTAAGCATGTATTCATGGATCTATATAGAACCGTTGTCTTTACTAAAGAACCCTTTTGAAGAGCCATCTTTTTAAGAGTGTACTATACACCTTGTATAATCAGCTCTGCATTAACAGGTAAACAGTGAAATGGGGTTATTTAGCTAAGGTTAGCAGGAGTTAACATTAATGATATGCTAGCTCTTGTAGCTAAAGGAAGCTAGCTAACATTCATAGCTGTCATAAAAGCCTGTATGAATGCCTAAAATAGCTTTGGGTTTGTTTTATGGTGAGGGAGGGGAGCAACCTCTTCAGATTTCAGGATTATTACTGCTAAAAATAAAGATTAAAATAAATAATAAATACATGAATAAGTTTTAGAGTGTAGTAAAGATCTGTGTGTGCTTGTTTTGTGGTGGAGTTATGGTGTACTGAGCCTTTTAAGCTTGAAAAATACAACTAACATTACAAGGCTGAATATTTTGAATGCTTTATCCATTAATTATCCATTATATCTCCCACTCTGTGAGCATTTAAGTGTTAAATCTCAGCATGTAGCTTGACCGTGGGCAAAGCAATTGGTCACACCATGAGATTTCATCAATCCGATTGGTTGCTGCATAGCTTATTTGCATAAAGCTGGTCCACTTTGAGAGTCTGATGCATCAGTTATGTATATATTATCATCTGCACTTACATTGTAGCACATAATGACATGTTCTCTTTGATGTAAATACCCCCCCTCCTCCAAAAAAAAACAAAACAAAAACAATACCTGGTGCATCATTTTGCACACTGAATGTTACATATATGCTGCCTAAAATTTCAGGACTCCTACTTAATGTACTTTCCTATATCACTGCACATGTTCATAGACTAGTACAGCAATGCCTTTAGATAAAAATAAATAAATACATAAAATAAGATGGAGGTTTTGCAAAAGCTGGATCTTCAGAGGGTCTGAGATGTGGTCTCATTTCTGTCTGTCCTTTACCAGCTCCATCGGCCTCTCTGGAAGGTCACTCTGGGGGAGCAGTGTGTGTGTAAAGTGCAGCATAAATGTGTAATTAGCCCTCAATTACACGCCTCACCACCCAAACTGTTCCATTATAATTCTCCTGTAATAATCAGTGCTTTTAGCCAATTAGGAAATGGCTACAGCAGATTAGCTGATGGACAGTTCTTAACATGGCTAACATACACGAAGGAGGAACATCTTATTACAGACACTGACACACTCTAACACACACACACACACACGCACAGGTTTTTGTACCTTGTCAGGACATGGGATTATATACATCTTTCATATGTATTATCTACATGTAAGTGCCTAAATGTAATAATATGCCCCATATGTATTATATATTACTGAATGAGTCAAAGACCACCCTTTTTCTACCTTTCCGGTCAAAAAAGCCAGTACATACAAGTTGCTCTTTTTTCAAGGCGATGACATATATATGATGACAAAAATAATTAACTTGCATTTATATATATATATATATATATATATATATATATATATATATGTAAATGGGCCGCCTAACAACCACCTGGAAAACCTGTTAGACACCGAAATTGTCCCCATCAAATAAACAGCACTTAAAGCTTTCATCTTTGAGCTTCAGATCTGAAAACATCCACAGGTGTTATCTGTCCATCCTTCCACTGTGAGAAGACAACTCAGCACTATGGGTCTGAAAGGATGTGTAGCTGTCAAGAAGCCTTACTGAGAAATGTTTTCAGTTTAAAAAGAATTTGTAAGAAGCACTTTATGAAGTCAGAGTGTTTTGTTGGTTCTGTAAGTTGGAGTAGTTGTTCTTAAATTCCTGACTATGTGTGGTAGTTATTCATATACTTCATATTCACTTTAATTGGCTGTAGCTCTAATGCTGTAATACTGTTGGCCTAATCCACCTGAAGCTCTCCGCTCTCTGATTCAGCCTCTGCTCTGATTATTAAAGCTGGAACTGACAGTCCATGTTAACGTTCGCTAACTTCAGCACCACATGCAGAATAACACTAAACACACACACACCAAATATCTGTGTTTATACACATTTGTATCTGTGGAATTTCCTGGTGTGTTCTGGGAAATACATGAGCAGCGCTTTCAGCAAATTACAGTAAATGACCACACGGCACTATGGTCCATTTCATGCTGTTTAGTCCGGACTGTATGGAGAGACTTTAAGAGGAAGCACTGATTTATACACCTTCACTACCTTTGGCCATTTGATTTTCATTTCAAAAACCACTATTTAAAAACGGAAAAAAGAGTCAGTTCTCATTTTTGGTTACGTCTTTGTCAGTGGAAAAAAATCAAGAAACTGCTTTGTTTTATAGTTTTCCAAACTAATCATAGTTGAATTTTTGTTGAATTTTATTTATTAAAAATAAACTTTCCTGTCACTTCAATAGGAAATGAACATACAGAGTGCATGTATGGCTGCAGAAGCACATAAAACAGGCCTGTTGTTCTGGTTTATTCGTTGGCTGTACTACGTTTCATATAGGTATATGGGTCATTCTACAGAAATGTCCACTTTTTATCTATCCATGAGAGTCACTGGTGTTACTGATCATCACTGGTGTTACCCATAAGAAAGGGCAAAATGGCCGCTACAGAGCATCAAACCACATGTTGTCTATCATGGAATATCCACTAAAATATGTAATTTAGTCCATTTGTATTATATTTTTCACAATTACTTAATAAATTTGATCACATCAGTGATGTCAGTGAAGTGCTTCATATGAAATCATGAGCTAAAAGAGAAAATATCTGATAACTGAAAAGACACAGTGGACTTAACATGTGCTTTTCTTCAAAGATCTTCAGAAAACAGGTAAAAGGAAGTCAAGTGATGTCATCAGTGTGATTTTTATTTCAAAATAAGAGATTTTTTGTTAAGCAGTAACACCAGTGACATGACTCCTGGGGACCACAACCTTAGTCATATAATTTACAATATTTATTTGGCATGTGTTTTCTTTATGTTATTTAATTAATGTATTTCATAATCATATATAGATTATTGCAGTTAACATTGCAGAAAAATATATTTTTTACCTCAAAATATGGCCTCACCCTTTACACATGACTGTGAGGATGAGCACTTCTGTGGTGCTTGGAATTCTATATAATTGATTTAAACACAAATATTGCTAAATTAATGGGTCAAGAAAGTGTAATTGTTAAAATTACTTATTGTTTTATTTTTAAATATAAATAAATTGTCACCCTAACATGTTTTTCAAACTTCAACCAGTTTCTGTAGTGTAGATCTTAAGAAGCTGTAGAAGAACATCTTCTCAGAGTAAGCCTTGAGTTTGAGGTAAAGCTGTTTCATAAAATAAAGTATTCATATTGAGCCCGTCTCGCACATCAGTCAAGAAGCAGCGTTAATCCTTTACACCGCCTTAAAAATGAAAACCAAAGTGTGTGTGTGTGTGTGTTCAGGGGGTGAGGGGGGGTGCCCTGAGTTATAGGAATGTGAAAGGGATTTGCATTCAGCAGGACCTTTAGCATTAGCATGAGTGCAGAATACTGAGTAGAGTTTCTGTTACTGAAAGCGCTGAGATGATCCACCATCTCACTGCTGCACATGCTTTAAAGAGAAACAGCAGAAGTAACGGAAGCATTTACCCCACCAATTAGCGCCAAGTCTCACTGTTCAAATAATAGGCATTCTGGATATTAATATTATTAGAACTTCATTCTGGATATTAATATTATTAGAACTTCAATGTGGATATTAATATTATTGGAACTTCATTCTGGATATTAATATTATCTGAACTTCATTCTGGATATTAATATTATTAGAACTTCATTCTGGATATTAATATTATTGGAACGTCACTCTAGATATTAATAATATTAGAACTTCATTCTAGACATTAATATTATTAGAAGTTTATTCTGGATGTTCTATAGCTTTTTCAGTCATTTTGGAACCTGCTCTGTTCATCCTTTTAAAATTTCTCCATTTTTATTTACAGATGCATTCTAATTTATTAAAACCTATTCAGTATCTACAGTATATTAGAATGGTTTTTTCGAGAGAGAGAGAGAGAGATAGAGAGAGAGAGTGAAAGAGAGTGAAAGAGTGTGAAAGAGAGCAAGAGAGGAAATGCCAGGATGTTTCAGTGCAGCAACAAGCTGATGCAGACTGATCTGGAATAAAGTGGCTGTAGTGAAACACTTCCCTGAGCTCAAACTCAATAAAACAGTCTCTCCGCCTGAACGCGTTGTGTTAGTGTTCCCGCTGACTGCTCTGCGGGAGGCCGAGCGACAGTCCAGTCTCTGCTCCACACTGCTAAGAGAAAACCCTGGCCAGAAACTGCAGGACCACCATCACTGACCACCAGGGCGGAGGGCTGTTTCAGTGGGGGACTCTATAATGGTAGAGAACGGGTATAGCATAACCATGGAAACGGGGGCAGCGTAACCACAGAATCAGTGATGTGTAACCATGGACATGGGTGTAGTGTAACAATAGAAACGAGTGTATTACTAAGATATCAGTGAGGCATAATCATGGAAATAGGTGTACTGTAACCATAGAAATTGATGTGGAGAAACCATGGCAGTGGGCGTACTGTAACCATGGAAATTGATGTGGAGTAACCATGGCAATGGGTGTGGTGTAACCATGTGGAGTAAATATGGCAATGGGTGCACTGTAACCATGCAAATTGATGTGGAGTAACCATGGCTATGGGTGTAGTGTAACCATGGAAATTGATGTGGAGTAACCATGGCAATGGGTGTAGTGTAAACAAGGAAATCAGTGTGAAGTAACCATGGAAATGGGTATAGTATAAACATGGAAATCAGTATGGAGTGTAACCATGGCAATGGGCGTAGTGTAAATATGTAAATCAGTGTGGAGTAACCATGGAAATGGGTGTAGTACAAACATGGAAATCAGTATGGAGTGTAACCATGGAAATGGGCGTAGTGTAAATATGTAAATCAGTGTGGAGTAACCATAGAAATGGGTGTAGTACAAACAGGGACATCAGTGTGGAGTAACCATGGAAATGGGTGCAGTGTAAACTGGGAAATCAGGAAAAGTAACCATGGAAATGGGTGTCATTTAAACATGGAAATTGATGTGGAGTAGCCATGGAAATTGGTGTAGTGTAAACATGGAAATTAGTGTGGAGTAACCATGAAAATGGCTCAGATGGGTGTTCAGTCAGTCTATGTTATAACTCTGTTTCTATGATGTGGATTTTGAGAGCTGAGCAGTTAGAGCAGACCTGCAATATTTACAGGTCTACTACACAAACTGGAGGTCACTCTGAAGGAGGGTTTTCAAGGAAGGAGGGGGCAAAAACTGGGTTTTGGGAAGTGAAAAGCAGAAACAGCTCCTGTGCCTCAGTGGAAATAAAACGCCTTCATCAGAAACTCTCGGCCCGAATTAAGCAGCAGTTTCAGCGTCAGTCTGGCGTCAGGACGTGGCCTGGAGAAGACCCCACAACAGTGAAGTTTTCTTTTGGAGTCAGAAGGTGAGTGTGGCCTGGGTGAGGACAGGTGGTGCTGTCCGTCCTGTCTGTGTGTCGGGGCCTGACAGCAGCCCGGGCGTGGGTGTTTTTTAAAGGGTCGCTGACCTGCCTCTGCTGCACATCTCACATGCTTTTCTTGTCATGTCTGTCAGAAGGTCCCACAGAGAGTCATTTCAGAGCACAAAGCTGAGCGCCGACCTCTCAGCGCAAACACTTTACTTTATACCACTTTCTAACACACACAGGCTGGTTTTTATACCCTGTCAAGACAGCAGTAATGTGTCCTGTATGTATTTATTGTTTTTTCATTGTGTTTCATTTGTTTTTGGCCTGAAAATATGCAAAAGCAAACAAACAAGCACAAACAAAAACTCACACATTGCTGCCCCCAGCCCCTCACCCACCCTAGCAGCAGAGGCACATCATAATGTTGTTAACACATCAAGTTTAAACTTGCCTTTTATTAGAGATGATGTGATTTTAATGGCAGCCGCTAAATCAAATGTGTTGAGTGAAGCTAAATCAAAAGCTCACCTGGGGCACCTTAACTCACATAAGATCCTCCAGCAGCAGCGCAGAACTGCAAAAGCGCTCTCAGTTATTGCTTGTTGTGCCTAAAAGAATAATAGAAAATTTCAGACTAAAGCAGTTATTTACAAATCCCTAACTCGCACAGAAGAAAGACGCAGCTCAGCAAATGCACAGATCAGCTCACTGTTTCAGTCCTCAGAGTGAGAAACTACAAAATACACAGCACAGACTGTTTTCCCTCATTTAGCCAATGCAACCTACATGCAAAATGTAGAAGAGTTACAGTTTGTAGAAGAGTGAGGTTGGCAGGTGATGGCTGACCTCAGCTCAAAAGGGCACAATTCAATACTGTAGAACAAACACATTCAGCCAAGACTCACCCAACTCGGTCCACACCAGCTCAGAAAATCCACTCTAATGCAGAACAAGGAGCTGAACTCTTTCTCAGCTGGAGTGGGAATGAACCTCAGGTGGCTTTGTGCAAGGTTAGCCAGTTCATCTCCAATTTAGCATGATAAGAAAACACAGAACAGATGAAGCTCTCTATGCTCGGAATCTCAACCAGACTTTGTGTTTCTTCTGTCCAGTGGCAAGTTTCTTCGTTGCTTGTTACTGACAATTTTGATATATCGAAAAGTCCTTAGACTTAAGGCCTTTTCACACCAAAGTTTTACACAAAACAAAAGCAAAAAACAAACAAATGTTTTGAAAACATAAACATGAACACTAATGACGTCTTTCACATCATGACCACTTTGAGACACAGTGGCTAACTCACAGTTGCTGCTCGATAAATCCATTTCTTCTTTCCGTGATCTCACTGTTAAATAAGAGAAGCGTCTTGGACTTGTTTCAGTGTGTTAAATCTGAAGGTTTCAGTGTGTTAAATTTGAAAGAACTCATTCTGTGTTGAAACACTTCACAATAACTAAACATTAAACAATAAATAAGCATGAAAATTCTGTTTGTGGTACAATTTTCCCCATGTAGCAGCTATATATATATATATATATATATATATATATATATATATAAACATTTTATCTCCAAAACAGTACCTTTACAGGAGAAGGAAAAAACCTACTTTACTTTTAATGTACGTCAATGGAACCAGACTTTTTCACTTTGGGCTGTTTCTTTTGGTCCATTCATCATGAAATTTACACACAATATAAAGGGCAACAGACATTTGCAAATTGTGACAAAAACTGAAAAACCACAAAAATGGAGATACAAGGTTTTCCCCTGACAGCAGTGTGTATATATAAAGCATAAAGTTGTTAGAAAACTATGCCTTTTTTGCCCTGCTAAGCTTTTGGAATGCTACTGCACTGACCAGTGGTGACCAGTATGCCCTCTAGAGAAGATGGTGGAATTTATACTGGTACATAGTAAATCTACATTACTACAGGAAAGCGTTATACTAAATCCAATACACAATAAAAGTCAAATAATTCTACAAAATTCTACATTTTAAACTATTCCAGCTGGCTCCAAAATATACCTATTTTTTCTTACTTCTAAATATACACATTTAATTTTCATACTCAATGAAATTATTTAATTATTTAATTAAAATAGTCTCATTTCAACAAAATCTTGAATTTGTTGTTAAGTGATGAAAACCATTTTAAGCCATGTGGTTTGATCGATTTGATAAGTTTTTCTGCAGCTGAGAAGCTATGGCTGCTATTGTCAGTGTCAAAGAGCCATTTTTTATGATCAAATCACACTCATATTCTTCATAACACATGAAGTAAGTACGGTCCATCCAGCAGTCCATTAACACAGCCGAGTGAAAACAGCAACAAATGAAGCGAGTGTAATTCCTCTCATTATCTGCTCTCTCACCTCTTTGTTCAGGAGAGTCAGTGTTAGATTACGATGGCCGTGTTTTTCCCACACGAATAACTGCGGCCACAGAGGAGGACATTAAGCGAAGGACTCTCACTGTTCAGCTGTCAGAATGTTTTAGCTGCTGCTTTTGTGGGACGGAGCTCCATTAACACCATTATCTTCCTCACCATTATCATCTGCACACTTCCATACAGCTCTCTATCCGCACACTTCCACACCGCTCTCTCCATCTGCAGAATTCCACACTACTCGCTCTATCTGCACGCTTCCACATCGCTCTCTGGTTCTGCACACTTCCACCTCGCTTTCTCTATCTGCACACTTCCACACCACTCTCTCCATCCTGACTCTTCCATACTGCATTCTCTATCTGCACACTTCCACACCGCTCTCTCCATCCGCACACTTTCACACTACTCTCTCCATCCACACACTTCTATATCGCTCTCTCCATCTGCACACTTCCATATTGCTCTCTTCATCCACACACTTCCACACTGCTCTCTCTATCCACACGCATCCACACCACTCTCTCCTTCCGCACACTTCCACAGCGCTCTCTCCATCCTCACACTTTCACACTGCTTTCTCCATCTGCACACTTCCACACTACTCTCTCCATCCGCACACTTTCACACTACTCTCTCCATCCATACACTTCCCCACTGCACTCTCCATCCACACACTTCCACACAGCACTCTCAATCCACACACTTCCATAGTACTCTCTCCATCCGCACACCTTCACACTGCTTTCTCCATCTGCACACTTCCACACTACTCTCTCCATCCGCACACTTCCACAGCACTCTCTCCATCCTCACACTTCTATATCGCTCTCTCCATCTGCACACTTCCACATTGCTCTCTTCATCCACACACTTCCACACTGCTATCTCTATCCACACGCATCTACACCGCTCTCTCCTTCCGCACACTTCCACAGTGCTCTCTCCATCCTCACACTTCCACAATGCTTTCTCCATCTGCTACACTTCCACACCGCACTCTCTATCCTCACACTTCTGTATCACTCTTTCCATCTGCAAACTTCCACATTGCTCTCTTCATTCACACACTTCCACACTGCTCTCTCCATCCATTCGCATCCCCACCGCTCTCTCCTTCCACACACTTCCACCCTGCCCTCTTCATCCGTGCACTTTCACACCGCCCTCTTCATCTACACACTTCCACACTGCTCTCTCATTCTCACACTTAGAATCAACACCAACACGTACACCAAAATCAACATCTACAGCTGAATCTACACCAACACTTACACCAAAATCAACACATGCAGCTGAATCTACACCAACACTTACACCAAAATCAACATCTACAGCTGAATCTACACCAACACTTACACCAAAATCAACACATGCAGCTGAATCTACACCAACACTTACATCAAAATCAACATCTACAGCTGAATCTACACCAACACTTACACCAAAATTAACATGTACAGCTGAATCTACACCAACACCAAAATCAACATCTACAGCTGTATCAACACCAACACGTACACCAAAATCAACACATGCAGCTGAATCTACACCAACACTTACACCAAAATCAACACATGCAGCTGAATCTACACCAACACTTACACCAAAATCAACATCTACAGCTGAATCTACACCAACACTTACACCAAAATCAACACATGCAGCTGAATCTACACCAACACTTACATCAAAATCAACATCTACAGCTGAATCAACACCAACACGTACACCAAAATCAACACATGCAGCTGAATCTACACCAACACTTACACCAAAATCAACATCTACAGCTGAATCTACACCAACACGTACACCAAAATCAACACATGCAGCTGAATCTACACCAACACTTATACCAAAATCAACACATGCAGCTGAATCTACACCAACACTTACACCAAAATTAACACGTACAGCTGAATCAACACCAACACCAAAATCAACATCTACAGCTGAATCTACACCAACACGTACACCAAAATCAACACATGCAGCTGAATCTACACCAACACTTACACCAAAATTAACACGTACAGCTGAATCTACACCAACACCAAAATCAACATCTACAGCTGAATCTACACCAACACCAACACCAAAATCAACATCTACAGCTGAATCTACACCAACACTCAACCAAAATCAACACATGCAGCTGAATCTACACCAACACTTACACCAAAATTAACACCTAAAGCTGAATCTACACCAACACCAACACCAAAATCAACATCTACAGCTGAATCTACACCAACACTCAACCAAAATCAACACATGCAGCTGAATCTACACCAACACTTACACCAAAATTAACACCTAAAGCAGAATCAACACCAACACTTACACCAAAATCAACACCTAAAGCAGAATCAACACCAACACTTACACCAAAATCAACATCTACAGCTGAATCTACACCAACACGTACACCAAAATCAACACATGCAGCTGAATCTACACCAACACTTACACCAAAATTAACACGTACAGCTGAATCAACACCAACACCAAAATCAACATCTACAGCTGAATCTACACCAACACCAACACTAAAATCAACATCTACAGCTGAATCTACACCAACACTTATACCAAAATCAACACATACAGCTGAATCTACACCAACACTTACACCAAATGTACACCAAAAGTAGATAACTACATCACCATTAGCACAGCTATAGGCCACACTTGCACTGTTACCAATGCCAACATCTATACAAATTCCTCTTTAAACAGATCACAGACAACAAATGTACACTGCACCTGATTAGGGCCAAATGTAGCAGTGCATCCGGTCCGGATCCGCAAAGCAGAGCTGGCCCGGTGTCTTTTTGCACAACGGCCCAATACCGGAACTGATCTGTTTTACGGATCTGCACCAAAACAGATTAAAAACTGGCCCAGATGAGCAAAGAACAGCGTTGCATCCGGCCCTGAATCGGTGCAGATCTGAATATTATCTTCATATCTGGCCCGAATGTGGCACAGACCCAGTTCAGAAGAGGTCCAAGCTCAAGTTGATATAAGCAGCTGTCTCTAGAACGGATCCGGCCCTGACTTGTTGCATCTGCACCGGATCCGTTTCAGAGTCAACAACAGCTCCATATCCCACATAATTATTCACAAATCATTAATAGTGAATGTTTTCAAAAAACGCTAAATTCAAAAAGGGAAACATAAAACCAACTACCTCAAAAAAAGGTTTATTGAATGTCATTATTTTTTCAACACAGCATTTTTTTAAACAATGAATTCAAACAAGAAAAAATACAATGCCAGTACTGAGGTGTAGTCTTATCAGCAAGAAAAACCTGCCATTAAAGAAGCGATAATTAGCTGCTTTGTTTTCAATTGTAATGAACTGACATAAAAAAGAGACTTTAACACTGATAGAGACTGATAAACTCTGCTCATGTCATCACAATAATAAAGGTTAACTGGCAATTTAAACACAAAATACTACCATCCTTTTTACAATGTCAAATTAAGAAGTGTGACCATTGAGAAGTGACAATTGTATCAGTGAAGCAGAGTTCAACTAAAATGAATTGGAGTATAAAACAATACATACATACATACATACATACATACATACATACATACATACATACATACATACATACATACATACATACATACATACATACATACATACATACATACATCATCTAAACCGCTTATCCTTCTGGGTCGCGGTGGGGTGCTGGAGCCTATCCCAGCTGTCATTGGGCGGAAGGCAGGATACACCCTGGACAGGTCGCCAGTCCATCGCAGGGCAGACAGACAGACATACATATACAATCACACACACACTCACACCTAGGGGCAATTCAGCATTTCCAATTGGCCTGACTGCATGTCTTTGGACTGTGGGAGGAAACCAGAGTACCCGGAGGAAACCCACGCAGACACGGGGAGAACATGCAAACTCCACACAGAAATGACCCCGGTCGCCCGGCCGGGAATCGAACCCAGGCCCTTCTTGCTGTCAGGCGACAGCGCTACCCTCTGCCCCACCGTGCCGCCCCAATATAAAATAATACCAGCCAATATTGTTAGTAGTGTTAAGATAATTTCCAGCCTCTTAACAATCATTACTGGTATCAGTCACAGTTTTCATATTGGTTGGGCTCTAATCCATGTTCTGGATTCAAATCACTTAAAATGCTTACCGTTCATCACTGCTGTGGTCGACAGCTGAACGGTGAACTGAATGGTAATGATCTTTACAACCGTTTTTTCAAGCTCTCACTGAGGAAGCCCATTATTTACAGTTACCATCCAGTACCTGCTTCAGCCAACCCTACATTAAACTGAACCAAGTGTGCTGCTGATGAAATTGAACAAATCCATGCAATGACTGGTGCTGCAGCAAGAAAGCAGGAACACAATGTTCTTAACTTTTTTCGTCTATCCAACATATTAATAACTTTATTTAAAACAGGGCTGTCACTATCGATTATTTTAGTAATTGAATAATCTAGCAATTTCTCCTAGATTTAATCTAGATTTTTTGATGTACACTGAAACTGTAATAGCCATTACAATTACAACACTGAAAATACATGATAAGAATGAGTCCGCTGCCAGAGGAGTACTGGCACAACTGTCCCATTAAGAGTCAGACCAAGTCATTGGTTGGCCCAAATCAGCCAATATTTGCAGCCCACAGTTTTATTGGGGTCATGACCTTTCAAGGGGTGGGTGAAACCTTAGAAGAAGAATGTTCACCCTATAGCAGACATGGAGGAAGTTGGATATAAAGAAGTGGTGAAAGAGGTTGGTTACAGAGGAAAACAACAAAGGCCAGTCTACATAAAGTAGCTAAAAAAAAGGGCGTGAAAGAGAGTAATGGCCCTGGCAGAGAGATGTAGAAGGCTGACCCTTGCAGACAGGTGTAGGAGGCTTGCCCTGGCAGAGAGGTGTAGGAGGCGGACCCTTGTGGACAGGTGTAGGAGGCTGGCCCTGGTGGGGAGAGGTGTAGGAGGCTGGCCCTGGTGGGGAGAGGTGTAGGAGGCTGGCCCTGGCGGGGAGAGGTGTAGGAGACTGGCCCTGGCGGGGAGAGGTGTAGGAGACTGGCCCTGGCGGAGAAGTGTAGGAGACTGGCCCTGGCGGAGAGGTGTAGGAGGCTGGCCCTGGTGGAGAAGTGTAGGAGGCTGGCCCTGGCAGAGAGGTGTAGGAGGCGGACCCTTGTGGACAGGTGTAGGAGGCTGGCCCTGGTGGGGAGAGGTGTAGGAGGCTGGCCCTGGCGGGGAGAGGTGTAGGAGGCTGGCCCTGGCGGAGAGGTGTAGGAGGCTGGCCCTGGCGGGGGAGAGGTGTAGGAGACTGGCCCTGGCGGAGAGGTGGCCCTGGCGGAGAGGCAAAATTTGTTTTTAACTTAAAGACAATCAAAGAGAAGACGCTAACGGTAATTTGTACAGAACTAAAATTGTCTGTACTCCTCTACCATTAAGCTTATCTGATTGTCAAATTGAATACAATATTTAAAAATAAATGTAATAATTTAAACAAATGTAATAATTTGTGATACCTGATCATATGTGCAGATATCGAAAGTAATGATTAACTTACCTCAAAGTCAGCAGCAAACTTTACAGACCAATACCAACGGATGACTGTAGACCGCTGAGCAGGAAAAAAGAAAGGGGAATGTTTTTTAATTAGGCGCGTCCGTTTTATATATCGGGCCTTGGCCTGTGTGTAAGAGTTACCGAGCTACCGCAGTAACAGCCCATAATGACGGTAAAACACGATCTTTTATTGGTTTATTTAATGCAAACCATACCGTGAAACAGTATTCCGACACGTCAACATGACCGAGCTGCGGTAGTTAAACGCGCTCGGTGCTGCAGGCAGCTGCATGTATGTTTAAAAAAACGGCTGTGTTACTGTGACCGTTGAGGGCCACCTCGGACCACCACGGTCATGTCTCAGCTTCCACACAATCAGGCTACACACACCATCGGACGGTAAAGTTCGTGTGACATTCGCAATTACGTTCTGTGTTATTAGATTAATTACACTTTCATGGTCATATTAAAAATTACAAACACAACAAACCCAGTTTGTACTCAACCGCGCTGTTCTTTTCTTGGTCTTTTTTCTATTCTTTTATTTTTGCCAAAAGGTTCAATTCACGCTAACACTGTGTCAGAGACCATCTCAAAATTACAAGACGAAACAAGTGAAGCTATTATTATTATTACTAGTAGTAGTAGCTTTAGTATCTCCGTAAATAGCTCTGCTGATGCTTCTGAACATATCAGCATATTTACATACAGAGACAATAATAATAATGCTAATAATTATAGCAGAAACGCTTTCTTTTATAATTTTGAGAATTTTGAGACTGGCCCTGGGCCCGAAGCGGCCGCGGGAGCAGCAGTGAGAGAGCTGAAGTTTCGTCTAATAAAAGATTAAGCAAAGGGAGCCGGTTCTGTTTCTTAGGGTTATTTTACACACTTTTAACCAAATACGAGTGTTACTGGTTTATGTTATTTCAGCAGTTTCAAGACAAAAATAATTAAAAGTAACGTTAACCTACCATTTCTTTAGGTAAAAATAGTAAAATCCGACACTGTAAAAAGCAGATAAAAATAAGACGGTTAGCTAAACTAACGATACTGCTTACACTGGCTAATACAGCTTAGCTAGCTAACGTTATCTGGCTAGCTCCACACACCACAATATAGGGTAACTTTAGATTCCAGCTAATGGATGTTTCTCACATTAGTCACTCAAATTCACTTCTCTGTTTTCTTTAGACGTGTTTTTTCTCCTAAAACAGGCAGAAATATTAAAGCTGCTCTTAGAACATTTTCACATTTTCCAGTGAAGCTAACAGCTGCCTCTCACAGTACAACCCAGCTAAGCTAACTAGCTGGTTGCACAGCCGGGCGAGGGAGATGTAAGATTAAGAGTGTGTCGTTATTAAACATAATTAAAGAGAAATCTCTGATGTTAATTTAGGTTGGAATTAGACATTTTGACTCACTACCTCAGCTAACGTAGGTTAACTAACCTAGGTTAGGTTAGCTAACCTAGCACTGACGTCCTCCCCTCTAGCAACTCCACCATTCAGCTTATTTGTTTGTCAAACTGAATAACATATTAAAAGTTAAACGATAAAATCCAAGATACCTGATCGTAATTCTAATAAACGTGCAAATATTTAAAATACAAAATACACCTTACCTCAAAAGCAGCAGCGAGTTTTACAGTCAGTCTAAACTGACGACTGCAGAGGACTGAGGGGGAAAAAAGGGGAGGGGCACATTTTAAATGAGGCGCCGTTTTTGTTGGGTCCGGCCGCAATGCGCTCTGAGCCCGCTGACCAGCAGTGTGTCTAGTGCTGTTAACAGTTACTTGGCCCAAATGTGGCACAAGTCCGCAATGCAGATGCGACTGCTAGGAGGACTTTGTGACGGCCAAGGTAATCCGGCCTGAACATGCTTGCTGTCTGGGATACACCTGGGCCAAGACCAAAATCCAAAACCAGTGGCAACATCAACACCAAGAATAACAACACTAATGCTTAGGAGCTCCAGAGACAGGACTCATGATATACAAGTGATGCAATATACTTAATAATATTTAACTTTAGGCATCTCATAATGGAACTTTATAATTATGATACTGACTATTATAAGCACAAGCTTTCAGTATGAATGAGGTTTGTTTTGTGCTCTCCATAAATTAATATCTGCTCAAACGTGATTCAAGCAGTGCAGGAATCTCTGCAGTGTTTCCGGAGTCTCACCGAAGGCTCATCCATGTCAAGACTGGAGTGCTTTCTGCCCGTGACGTGCATTAACCACAGTATTAAGGGTATATGTCAATCCCTGAGCCCAGCAAAGGCTGACTGATTGATTTGACTCTTTTCTTTTAACACAGCACTACAGCAGGTCACTTGTATTCACTTGACTGCCTCCTCCTGTAACGCCTTGGCAAGGTCACGCGTTTAAGGAGCAAGAGAGATTTTCTACAGCAGCGACCTTGACAGGCAGCATGTAATCTGAATATAATTACACTGAGTGCTGAAATAATGGGCACCATAAATTCAATAAACAACAAATACCCTGGCATCACCTTCACTGATGACAAGGTTTTTTGACAGGACAAAGTAATCCAGCTCTCTTCAGAGGGAGACTGGCGGGAAACAGTCGATTGGCCTGAGTTAAATGTCAGAGCAGTCAGGCATGGCAGCAGAACGAAGCAATGAACTTCAGAAAGAGAGAGTGGGGCCTGCTGAAGTTCCTGCTGCAGACGGCTGTACAGTTACAGGAAGTGTGCGGTAATATTTGCTAAAATAGAATAATGTGGGTCTGTGTTGTAGCATGTGATTCTAAATTTCCTGCTTTAATGATTGCTGTATGTAGGTTCCACATGTTGGCAGTTTGTGGGCAGGAACTGTATTTTAATGCCCTGTAGGTGAGGCAGATATTTAGATCCATGTCACTTCTGCTTTTTGGCCGCCTGTGTGAGAATCAGAGTGATGTTTTGTGTTCACCCTGTTTAAAGTTTTAAACCGAGCTGGTTTATGTAAGGTGTTCGTTTGCATGTGTAGAGTGAAGCCCTATTCAAACTGGTTTAGTTTTATCTGTGGAGCTGATATAATCTGAGTGATTAGCAAGAAGATTCATGGTGCTGTTTCAGTATGAATCTGCAATGTCTGTAGTTTTTAAAAGAGTGTTAAAGAATAATTTTAGAGTGCATCCTATAATACTTCACTGTAGTCAAACTGACATCACAGTAATGTAATAACTGGGTAATAGAAAACAGCACTTCCATTTTGAAGAGGTGAATACAAGACTAACTGAAAAAACGGGAAGATCTGACCCCATTCCTTCATCCTCAAGTTCCTGACAAGCCTACTGAAATCCACAATCATTTTGATGAAGTCTAAATTACATGGGGAATTATATAAAATATAAAATAACTATTATATAAAATTATATAAAATATATAAAATAATGATCTACCTCGCTATCCTACCTCATAAACTGGTAAGCAGAGTAGCAAGTCATTTGTTGTTGACACCACCAGTTTCCATTCACCCTAGGATGCTCTGCTCCAGCGCCAGCGGGTTCGTTCAGTCTGTCTGTATCCGTCTCTCTCTCTCTCTGTCTTCCTCTCTCTATCTCTCGCTCTCAAGCCTTCAACTCATTTGTGTGTTCGAATCAATATGGCTCTACGACATTTTGGAAACAGGCCTCCTCAAAGTTCTTCTCATACTCTGCCATCTTCCAAAATAGGTAAGAAAACTGTAAGAATAAACTGTAAACAAAAGCTGGTGCTGGCGTCAGCCATGTTGAATGGCTGTAGCTACAGCCTAGTAATAATAAAAGCATGTTAATTTGTGTGCATTGATCTGAGTTGAGAATGCGGTTTCGAAAGGAAACACAGAAGTGATCCTGGAGTAAATGTTTATACTAAAAATATGTTTTAGGCCAAAACTTTGTAACAAAACTATCACAAAACAGTGTCTCAGGTATCAAGTAACATATTCATAACCATGTTTTGTAATAACTTAACGGGATGTAACTTTTAGAGCTATTAAGTGCGTTGGACGTCTGGTTCCTAGTACTATAATGGTGAACAATTCTGACTCGGTAAGTTTCTCTGGAAAGGCTCATTTCACACTGAACTGCTCTGAATGATTTTATTTACATCTAAACCATTAAATAATTCCCCTTTAACTTTAACTGATCTGTTGGTGTAAGTGATGGCCCCCTTACTCCCCACCAACCAGTGACAGCAAAATGCTGCCCCAGAAACTGGATTCAAGGTTCAGTTACTGGTGCTTGGAGGATTTGAAGGCCTCGGGTCTAAACTCTTGAAAGCATCTACCATTTAATCTTTGAAGGTTCTTGTAACCTCCTCCACTGTACTCCATCTTTGTTTACCATGGTGGACCTGATGCCTCCCAAGCAATAACCAGTTCCACCTGGCAAGTCTATCTGTCCACTATGCTGGCTCGGCTACAGATACACTCAGCCACACACGGAGGGGTAAGTGGGAGAGCTTCAGATTTTTGTGTGCTGATCTCTCAGTATCTTCTCTGTTTTCTTGTCCTTGCCGCAGGCAGCTGAAAGGAGGTAGAAGGACCTGTGGGTCTCGAGCATGATCCACTCAGCGTTTCCATTGACGTGCCTGCTCCTCTGCCAGTGCCACAGACTGTACAAACAAACCTGCAGTGCACAAACCTTCACCTCACTCTCCCACTACTGTGTACAATCAAGTTCACCTCTGCACTTATGCTGTGTTCATTTGTGTTGTGTTCAGCCCTCCCAGGCCCTCGACAGTACTGAGGAAAAGTCAGTCACCCCACCTTTATTTATTTCATTGCCAGTCAAAACTGTTATTAAGTATGATTTATTCATTTTTTCAGCATCAGAAAAAGCACAAAAAACATGCATTAAACAGAAAATTACAGCGTTGAGTGTTTACTGCGTCACACTTTTTTTAGGATACTCAAAGAAATCAAAGACTCATTCAGACACATTCAGTGATGTTGAGGTCTGGACTCTGGGGTGGTCAGTCCATTGTTCAGCTCTGTTAATGTGTCTGTTTCCTTTTCTCAGTAAGAACTTCTTAACAGCTACACATCCTTTCAGACCCATAGTGCTGAGTCATCTTCTCACAGTGGAAGGATGGACAGAAACACCTGTGGATGTTTTCAGATCTGAAGCAGCTTGATTTTCTCCTCTCTCTCAAAGATGAAAGTTTTAAGTGCTGTTTATCTGATGGGGGCAGTTTTGGTGTCTACTAGATGTTGCAGGTGGTTGTTAAGAGTTTTCTCTGTAGCTTTCCAGTTTTGGAAATTCACACATTTTCCTTTGACTTTTGCTTTCCTTACGCAAGTGAATGAACTTAAATCTAATCTCCTCACAAACATCTCCTGAAAATGATTAACATGAACTTATTGGCTGTTTAACTAGAAATTAAATAAAAATGGATGATTCCTTTAAGCACACTTATAAATGAGCTGCATATGTGGAAAAGCTTTTCAAACTATAATGAAACTCCTTGTAATATAAAGTTTCTATAAAGGTTTCTTCCTAGAACAGCAAGTCCAAACCATGAACAGTGGACAGTTAATGACTCCCTTACTGCAGTTCTGAGCAGGTGCTCTCTTTAAAGGCTGATCCGTGGCATTTTGAGGATGAAATGACATCGATCCCCACCACCACCACCCCTCCTCCCTCCTTCAGCCTGTCACGGCCTGTCCTGTCCCACTCAGCACACCGGACTAGCTGGACATCATTGGGGTAATTGCTTGTCCACTCAAGGGACACAAATTGGTGTGTTATGTGATCACAGTAATTGGAGTTTTGTGAAAGGAGGATGGGGGTTGACAGTGGGGGGTCTGACAGCAGGGGGTGGGCGTATTCAGCCAAACACTGCTGACAGAATGAAATAAAACAAAACATGAACAATTGACTAATGAAGCAGCACCTGAACACATGATGCACTCTGTAAAGGCCGTTACACACCGACTGTGTTTATTGCTGTGATTTAATTGGACGTCAATAAATTTCTTCTAATGTGTATAACTGATTATCTTGTGCGTAGAACATGATTTTTGATGATGCAAAACGATTTTATTCACCTCCTGTTTGATTTTTTGGGAACTTTTGCAGCCATCATGAACTCACTCCACCAGTCTCTTGTCTCTATTGTTGGCATGCCCATAACCAAGCTGCCCAATCAGCAAGTAGAACCTCATGAATAGGTCAGAAAGCTTAGTTTGTCTTCTGCTTTGTTTTGTGTGGAGCTGCATCTCCAAAATCAGCTCAAACTGAGATTGGGAGATCTGTGAGTGAAAGAGCTCAGAATGTTTCAGCTACTGAACAAGGCGGTGAAACTCTCTGCTCTAATTTAACAACAGAGTGGACAGTAGCCCAAACAATGTTGCTTTGTGAGCAGTAAAATTTTATTTTTCACTCAAAGTCATTCTTCCTGTTAGTTTTGGGAATGCACTGTGAGCATTTTCATGTTGTTTTGTTTGCTTTGCGTTCCATTTGTTACAGCTCTAGTATTGATTGAGAGGGTAATGACATACTCCCAGTTTTTGTTCTGAAAAATGTGACTACCATCATGTTGTTGTGCAGTTTACTAAAGACAGCAGAGCTATGAAGCAGGTGGAAAGCTGGAGTGAGAAATATGTGCTACCTGGAGAAAAAAATTGTCACCTTGTGTATTTAAGATGGTAGTAACTTCAGGGTCCTGCCGATGGCGCTGCGCAAGGATTATCGGGCTATAAATACCTGTGGGGTGTGCAACAGGATTCATCGATTGAGAAGAGGTGGTACAGTACAGTCTCATTCGATGTGTGGAAAAAGGGTCACAAAGCAGATGTTAATGTTTGGCAAAAAGTAGTGATTGCATTTGGGGGTGCCAAAGGCCACAGTGTGAAGGAAGTAGCTGAATTTGCAGATATATCGAAGCATACGGTCTACCAGAACTACCAGCAAGGGCAAAAATCCCAGTATACACGAAGTTCTTGTCAGCATTGTGGCTGAAAAATGAAACTGAAACTGCCGGCGTGTTTCACGGCTAGTGAATAAAAATCACTTCCCTGCAGAGTGTTCTTTCAGAAAATGGTTATGAAGGACCTGCGTTCACTTCCAGAGGCACTTCTTGTCTGGAGGCAAAGTGATTTTCATTCACAAGCTCCATTCACAAAAAATTAGTCACCACCTGAAACACGCAAGGTGGCTAATTTTTGTCTGGGGAGCTTATAATTACTGTATATACCTTAATCCTGATGGTCAAAGTACACAGACTGGACAAACACAAACTTCCTAATGTCTGCAGTGATCGTCAGAATGTTTAGAAAAAGAACTCACCGGACTGAATGGAGAAAGAAAATTTCAGAGTCTCCCAGCAATCAAACACACATATAGCACAATAAGTAAATGTTTGGGTTTGTTCATGTTTGTCTGGTCAGCATACTCTGGCCTAAATACTGACCCAATTGCTTATTACAATGCAGTTTAACTCTTACTGGCATGCATTTATTACTGCTATTTTACTCTACTACATAAATTTCATATAATTGCATAGCTAATGAATTTGAATAAAGCCCTATTCAAGCAGGATTAGTATTACCTGTGGAGATGCTGTAATTTGATTGATATCTAGAGAACTCTGTGATTTTTATTCAGTATGAATCTGCCATGTCTGTAGTTTTTAGTCTGCTACGTAATAAATCCAGACTGAATTACCTGCTATAATTCTCCAAACTCAGAGCTCCTCAGTTACAACAGTCCTATTCGAATCCACATCTCAGTAATGTAATAGCAAAACCGGCTAGTAGAAAACAGATTAAGCTGAAGTTGACTTCCTATTTGCCAGCTGCTTGCTTGGATTTTCCTGTTCCACCTTAATGGTGTAGCAGTTACATTGTGGAACCTCATAACAAGAAGCTGGCGAATAAGAAGCCGACTTCAGCTTCAGCCTCCCTTTAGTTTCTTTCTTGTGACCTGAAGACGAGCCTAACAGCTAAAATGGAGCTTGATTTCACCCTTAATCCTTAAGTTCATGACAAGAATATTGAAATCCATAACGTTTTTGCTAATGGCTGAATTACAAAGAGTAGGAAAATGAACTTGAAAGCTCCTCTCGCAAGACAGTGTGTTTTCTGTTCTGTTGGGCAGAATTTGGTAAGCTGAATGAGCCCACTTTACTAGCCTAATGCTAGCCTATTTGCTGTTTAGCCACTATTGTTTGGGAGTGTGGCGCTTGTCGCATAATGCTGAGGTAAACATCTGTGCGATGATGTTTGGATCAGGGCTGTTTGGGTAATTTGTGGAAATTACAGGGATACTTTATCCTGTACAACTCGGCCAGCCAAATCATGCACAGATTACCTCCTCTGATAAAACTGATCCAGTTCCAATAAGGGCTTAAGAAGCTATTTTCAGCTTTGTAGTTGCTATACTGAGAGATGGGCATTTAAAAAGTTCTGCTGTGGTTCTTTTAGTCGCTTAGTACTTAAGTTTTTTGAGCTGATATTTTTGTTGTACTCCAGTGTTTTTCAGAAACATTTTCCTGTCGTTTGCAGTCATTATTTCACTGCAGTAACTGCACTTTTACTGGTGGGTGGGTTTAGGATACTCTACATACCTCTGATTAATATGCATATGTTCTAATCCTTTATACATTCATTTCTAAGTAAGTAAGAAATCAGTGAAACATACAGTCCATAATCATTTAGCTTCATTTCTTTTTAAAGTAATTTTATCCTCTGTTCTTTATTTCCAGTATGAAGATATATGCGTGCATGTAAAGATGTTTTAGAGTGCCAGTTACTGTCATTCAGCCTCAGTCCTGAATGACCTGACAGCTGACCTTTGACCCCAGCGTGTTTAGGCCAATCGCTGTGTCCTGAAGCTATGGTGACCCCAGGCGCTCACTCTGGCCGGACTGCAGCCTGTGACGGTGATTTGGTCTGATTTTCCGACCCCTGAGCTTCAGTGGGGGGTTGGAGGGGGGTTATCTTAGTGAAGTTTAATCCACGCCCTCAGGGGGCGGAGCTGCAGCACACAGTTAAACACAGTGAGGGGGGATTAAAGAAAGCTCCTTCAGCCTGCTGAGAACACAGCTCTATAAATAATATGAGTTTTCTTTTTACATCAGTTGCACTTTTATTGCATTTTTAGCAATATTATTTGTTAATTGTGAATATTGAGTATTTTACTTCAATTAATGAAATTTTTAATATGTTTTAAATTATTGTTTTGTATTTTTTTACTTTAATTCAATGGTTATTGGTATGTGAGTAGTATGACGGTGATCATTTTTTCATTGTTAAGTATTTTTCCAAACTAATGTTTAGCAGCAATTAGCATTGTATATTACATTTTATTTATTATTTACTTATTTATTTCCTTTTCATTTTTAATTTACTTGTAGATTTTAGCAATTCTTTAGTATTATTTTAATTGTATTTGGATTTTTTTTTCTTTCATTGCTTAGTGATATAAGGACAGTGTGATAGTGTTCAGTAATTTTGATTTGTTTTGATTTGATTTACAACCTGCAGGTGCAGTACTGAAGTAGATAAACTGAAATAAACAGTTTAAACAGCAGACTGAATGTTTCAGTGTGAAGGCAACTGAAAGACGTTCTGTAGGTCAGAGCTGTGAGTGTAATTTACACCAATAAACTCTAATTTTGTAATTAAAAGTTTCCACAAACACAAAACCTTCAAAGTCTGACTTTCAGATGTTCCTGCTCTGACAGCTGAGTGTGAAATCACTAAGTAACTAACAAAGAAGAGCGATGAAGTTTTAATTAAGAGTTTTAAATCTGTGCTGATGATAAGGTGTCCTCAGGAGTGGTACCGTGTCCAGACCAATTCGAGGACAGGGGTTACAGTGGTGGGGGCAGGGGGGAGGGGTGCATGCAGTGGAGCTCTGCATCAGACCATTTTTTCTGCACCTGGAGTAAACAATCAGAAGGGGGCTGTTGTCAGCCACCTCCCAACCCAAAATGAACCAAAGCTGCCTTTATGACATCTGACACTAGTTGGAATCAGTATTTATAAACATTGATGTAGGCTTATGTAAGAGGTCAGTTCAAAGGCTCAGGGTAGCTGTTCTTTAGCCTTATTATCACTGAGCTACAGTAACGTTTTACCATTATTATTGATAAGCATTTATGTACGTTGATGCTAATCATGAATCTAAACATCATTTAGGGATGTAAAACTCAGGATCATATTAATTTAATCTATAAACAGCTCTCGGTCTGTTGGACTCCGTCACACAAACCTCTGATCTAACCAGCAGTGTGGAAAATGGTGGAGAGTGACACTCGAGCGATTTCTGCTGGATGCCTGAGTGATGAGTTCAGGGTGATAGGCCTGCACCGTGATGGTGAAGTTCAGATGAATGATGAGGGGACGAGTCGCTCTGCTCAAATTCATAAACACATCACAGATTCATCCCTGTTATTTGTTTATTGTTGATAGACAGTGATGTCGTAACTCTGAGCTTTTTGACTAAATATCAAACTTATTGTGATTTTAAAACCACTTTTCTTCCTTTACGAAAATGAGAACACTGACTGGACAGTAAATCAGTGAGTTTATTTGAACTTAGCTGAGTAGTGAAGGAGCACGGTCAGAGCGCCCCCTGCTGTTTGGTTTTAAAGACTGTGTTTACAGTGAATTAGAGCTGATGCACATTACAGCACATCGTGCCATGTTGGCTCCATGTTTAGGTATATTTGACACAGTGGTAATGATCCAAATGATTAATTTTTTCAGTAAAACGTAGAATTACAGTTTTGACTAGTATTTTGGGTTCTCATAAAAGGGACTACAAAGTCTGCTTGTGATGACATAGATTTTGTAGTTTAATTATATTTTAATTTTCACAGCTCAGCAAAATATTCTTCTGTTATATTCCATTTGTAGCTCAAAGTCTCAAAGTTATTGTTTCATGAAAGTGATAATTGTTCTGCATTTGCAAGACACTACAACATGATACAATAGACTGAAGTTAGATAGACATCTAATTGCATTGCAATGGCTGATACTGCCTGGAATCTTTCCTGTATTCCTACATGCACCAATAGTTCAACTAAGCAGTAGTTCCTGAGTTTCTCCTTGAACAAGGAAAAAAAAAAATGTTTGACCTCCGCTTGAGGTGTAACTAACAAGGTAACCGATCAAAAAAGAGGGTGAAATTGAACTGGAAAGTTAACGTGGGCTGTACAGTAGGACAGATGTGCCCCCATTTGAAATTAACAATGCTCAGCTCAAAGATAAATAGTAATTCACTGTCAAATGCACCATCCTGGAAATTATCACAGAGGTTTGCTTAAAAACCTTGAGAAACAGACAAGTTCCCCTCAGCACTGTAGCTTATTGAGTAGTTTACATTAATGTAGAAATACGATGCTGTGTCTCTTTGCTAGTTGTGCTGTTTAGGGCATGTGCTAACATTGATAAGGTTTAGTTAAGCTGAGTAGAAAGAATTATGGTGCATTACATTTAGCTCGGAAGTCGGATGCCGGAGCTGGGAATGACATCACACCCGAGTTGATTGTATTCCAGTAAAACATTTAGAAAATCAAAATGGACGCCTTCAAGAAAATCTCCAAAAAGCCAGTTGATAGCTACACACTACATAGTATTTTGCGAATGCAAACACTGTAGCAACGTCCACAAATAGAAGTTGGACAGTACTGTATGTACGGCTGATTTAGTTAGACACAAATAAACACAAGTGCTAATAAACAGAATTACTACAGCTTTAACATACTGGTGATGCATGGTGCAGACTTCTTGGAATTTGAGGTCGAGATTGGTGAGGATTTCCTGAGTAATCCAACTTGTGAGGGCATTCCAGTTAAAACTTCCCACTGGAAACTTGGAAATTCCAAAACGATGCGCAGTAGCTGCTAGTTTAGTCTACATTTATGGATGTGTGATGAGGTGCTGAACATAAAGCTCTGCTCTGCTTCTTCCTCACTTTGCGAAACTTGTCTCAGACAGATTTCTCAGAGGAATACACTCCGCCATCTGAACGTAAACTGCTTTCACACTGAACATGTAAAATTCACAGATGCGCTTTCAAACACATTATTTACAATGGGATGTAGGGCACAGTCGCCTGCCACAGCGTACTCTGTTTACGCAGCAGTAAATGGAGTATGTCACGGCACATGCGCAGGGTTAAACCAAGTTCAAATGTTTAAACTTTTATAAAATCAAACTAGCCTTTCTTCCATGTTGGAGGAACTACCAGATACAGCAGCTGCTCTACTGCAGACCGCGCTGAGGACGAAAGATTTTTGAGGCTGAAAAGCGGCGACCCTCCACTGCCACTCTGTTAAACGGTGCACACAGAGGTTTGATAATGGTTTACAGTTGGGTGTGATGACGAAGTAGCCAAGTTTACATGCAGCCTCATAATCTGTTAATTATTCAACTAATAGCTCAACTGGAATAAAATACGTCAAATTGAAGCCATTCCAAATACAATCTCGCTAAAACGAAGAATAATAGCTATGTAAACACCCGATCGGAAAGTAAGTATGTTCTGCGTATTTGCACTTGCATCATAAAGAAACTTTATAGCGCTGAACATGGCGGAAGCCAGAAACTGGTCTGCAGAGGCGACAAAGCTTATGTGTCAAACTTTAAAAGACTTAAAAATAGTGAGTAGAATGGACGGCTGTAAAGTTCTTAATGATGAGCTTTTCAAACGAGTATATGGGTAAATGAAGGACGGTCGCTTTACACAAACTATAGAGCGAATTATAAATGCCATCTGAAACTCAGGTAACACACTGCTGCTCATCTCATTCTCGCTGGACTCATGTGATGCTCGTTCTCATAGTAACTCCTACACTAAGTGGTACTCTACACTTGTTCTTTTTATGTGGGCTTTTAAACACCTTAGTCTTAATTTATGAGAGAAAAGAATTCTGTCAGTTTGGAGAAAATCTCTGCATGTAAAGACAGCCAGTGACTGTGAGAAAGGTCCATTGTAGAAGAGGCACTGACTAGAGGAATCTGGGCGTGCAGTTTAGAGGGGCGGGGTTTATCTGGGGCAGGGTTTTAGAGGGTATTGTTTGCAGCATTAAAAGTTGTCCCCGAATATTGTTGTTAAGAGATCACATGTGGCCCCTTTTAACTACAAACTACAAAATGACAACATGATTTAGGAGCTCAATGAATGAAAGTGCAGTCCTGCGCCACCTACTGGCCGCTATTACACTGTTTGTTTTTAGATCTGGAGCTCCTTGTATGGACATTACACAAATTACAGAATAATAAAACTGCTTAAGAGGTTTATAGAGAGGCAGGCTACTGATTAGCATAGTTAGCATGGCTATAACAGAGCTAATATTGTCCTGAATCAGATTAATCTGAGTTTAAACAGCTCCACATGCTGTGATTCCCACTGTTTACACAAAGCTCTTTATCTGCTGAGTACTTTTTATTCACCACAACATATATTTAAGCTTTTCATTCTGCTGCATTTCTACAATAATGATAATGCTAAATTGAACGATGCACTTTAGCCTCTAATATAGTTACATCACTAAGCTTGTACACTGAAGTAATTATTGCAGATCTGATCGGTCAGTAAATGTGGTCTATTGTGAGATACGAAGTGTTTCCTTTCCTAAAACACAGTTTTGGTCAGTTCTCTATAAGCGTGTCCAACCTGCTCCACTGAATTCCCGTCCAGCTGTGGTTCGCTCCAGCTCTAATCGAGCACACCTGGCTCTGATGTTCACGCGCTCCTGCACACCTTAATTACCTGGGTCAGTTGTGTTAGATCTGATGTGGAACTAAACGGCGATGGCGGTGGCGGCGAGATCGGTCAGCCATGAGCTGGATGGCTCTGCAGTTGGATTGTAACACACATCTGACGCCTCACGCTCAGCTGAACTTCACACATGCTGAGCTTCAGTCATGGACGAGTGTCTGAAACATCAGCAGCAGCTGCCCAGCTTCCACACTGAAGATGAACCGGTGACAAGAAGAGAAGATGAAGCTCATATAAATGAATCTGAGGCTGCATTAAGGTCTGTGTTTCTGTGTAGTGCAGAGGCACTTTTGTATCATTTTTCTCTTTTTCTTATTTAATAATTGCTTTCAACAATGACATCACTAGGCTGCAGATGTTTGGCAGTTTGTGGGTGGAGTTTGTATTTGTATTTTTAAAAGCCAACAGTGTGGTGAGTCACATTATCTCACAAGCCAGAGTTCCATCACCGGACACCGTCCCTCAATGTGACTGTGAACCATCCACTTTGACAAGAAACAGTGCTGTAAACATTAGCGGTCACTGGGAAATGCTGTGTCACTAACACTACAGTGAGAGTACACTAGCTAGCATTTAGCATCCTATTGATGAGTAGCAATGAGAACAGGAATCTATACAGCAATAGACAGGATTTATCAGCACATGATTTATCAGCATTTACCTTTTTACAGATGACAAACTAGCATCTAGTTTACTGCAGGTGGCTAGCTAACACTTGGTTTGTTACAAGTATTAGCTAACATTTAACTTTTTACTGATGACTGTCTAGCATTTAGCTTCCTATTGATGACTAACTCACATTTGGCTTCTTACTGGTGATTAACTAATATTTAGCTAGCATTTGGCTTGCCACTAGCAAGTAGCTGGCATGTAACTTGCTACTGATGACTAACCCGCATTTGGCTGCCTACTGACGACTAACTAGCATTTAGTTAACATTTGGCTTTCCACTTGCTAGCATTTAACTTTTTACTAATGAAAAGCTAGCATTTAGATTGCTACTGATGACTAATTAGCATTTAGCTTCCTACTGATGATGAACTAGCATGTGGCTTGCCACTGACTAGCTAGCATTTAGCTTCCTACTGATCAAAAACTAGCATTTAGCTAGCATTTAGCTTGCCACTAATGAGTAGCTGGCATTTAACTTGCTACTGATGACTAACGAACATTTAGCTTCCTACTGATGACTAACTAGCATTTAGTTACCATTTGGCTTGTCACTAGCTAGCATTTATCTTAGTACTGGTGGCTAACTAGCATTTAGCTTCTTCTGGTGACTAACTACTATTTAGCTTATTACAGGTGATCTAGCTGAGGTTAAGGCCTATTGCTTTGCCCAAGCTTTGTGCTGTTTGGCAAGTGAGGTCCGTCTGTTTAAGGCTGTTTACAAATGAGAACGAGGTGTTTAGATTATATGTATAAAGCTAAGATTAAAATTTACGCCCGCCGTGGTGCCTTCTGCTGAATGTTTGTAGTGTCTATCGTGAATGTGTCTGTTAAGTTAATGTCTTAATTGTGAATAAATACAATAAAACAGATGACTATGAAACAGATTAATACTTTTCAGGAAATAATTAATAATCTGTATTTCAGGCCTCAAGCTCTTTTACTCGTTCCTCAGGTTCTCAGCAAATGCTTGGTTAAAGTCTGAACATGAAGGCCTCAGTTGTCTGTAATGTCAAACAAGTGCATTAGTGGCGGCATGCAGAAAGCTCTGTGGAGGACCCTCTGTGGAGAACATTGTGGAGAACCCTTTTTGGAGAATGCAGTAATAACGGAGCAGCTCAGGGACTTTTTGAGCGAAAGTCTTTTCAGAAACGATCCAGACGCCTTTACGGGCAGCGGAAGCTTCTGAGTGGTGCTATATAAAAACACAGACGTCTTTTCACATGACGCCAGGTGTCTCATCTGCGTCTTTCTTTAATCCTGCGTAGGTTTGGCTGGAAACGGTCGCTTCATCTGCGTAACTCGTTTCTCCTTCAGGTTCCTCTCTCTCTCCAGAGGAGCTCCGCTGTGGTTCTGTTTGTTTGTTTGTTTCCTAATTAAAGACTTTTTCTGACACCTGTGCTAACTTTGCCCTCCCCAGAGTTATAAAACGCAGAGATCTGTGTACGCAATCACACACACCGTCACTCGCAGATAAACACACACACACATACACCTCACTGATCCCCTTGTGTGCAATTACTTTTTCCCAGCTATTTACCTCTCAGTGAGCGCACGGTTTGAAGGTTTCAGGTAAACAGCGGTGAGTTTATCATGAGAGACGGACAGAGCTTAGCGTAACGCTGACCTTTTACGTCCCTCTCCAAACTCAGACCACTCTACTGAATCAGTTCAAAAACAGTGAAGTGTTTGGAGCTTAGATATTTACAGGGATTTTGTTCTGATCTCTTTAAACTCAAAACCTTAACCCTCTGTGGTCCGAGCGCATTTTCTTGATTTATGGATATCTTCTTAAATCTTCCTTTAAAGGCTCTTCATGTAACATGATACTCATATGTTTCATATCAAAATGCTCCGTTATCTTCATCACTACTTTCCAAAACCACTGCAGCAACTTCAGCAGCTGTAAACTCTCTGCACGCCATTTCACACGTGTCTCCAATGTGAACTGAATAAGGAATGAAGGGTTTCTGGCTTGATGGGTCATTTCTTAGTGATT